>NW_024044348.1:2605556-2725556 GCF_014851395.1 Micropterus salmoides | reverse complement strand
TCCTTTGTTTAAAATCAGTGACACTTCGTCTCTCAGCTTTCTGACTTCACAGAGGTCAAAGGTCGACACCTTGAATGTGATTTACTCACAGTCGTGTACTTCAGTAGTGAATCTGTCAGCCAGACCTGAGCTCACGTCCTCGCCCGTTCACTTTTTATTATACAATTATTATTCTTTTAAAGTAACAGCAGAACTGACACACACACACATTCCTGGCCAACCACTGGCTCACCTCAGACAGGACTGAACACACCTGAGCGAAACAACAACAGAGAAAGACCACAGAAGTATGTGTGTAAGTGTGAGCGGACAGTCCAGTTCAGCAGGTGTAGAGAGGTGTCGTCGTGTTGTGTGTTTAAACAGGGACAGGGCCGGTTTTTGGTTTATTTACGGCGTCAAAGTCCCCTGGAAGCCTCTCAGACGTGTTTCAGCAGCGCAGCGTGCGGCTGCCCCACGTTAACGACTTCTTTTTATATGGTGTTTGTGCTTCTACTACATTCTCACAGCTCTCTGTGGCTCGCTTTCATTCATCATCTTGACGGGTGCATCTAGCTACTACCGCAGGGAGCATTTCAGAATAAGAGCGTTTTGACTGCCGGATTTTGCCGACACGTTTAGATTTTGTTGATTTGGTGATTAATTCTTGCGTTTTGTGCTTCTCCTATGATTAAACAGTTAAATTGTTTCTTTTTTGTCTGATTTAACTGTGTTTATTGTTGATAAACGATCGGAGGTCTGCACCGGGTATCTTATTTTGAAAATTGACCGGATTCTGTGCCGTTTCTGTGTCTCACTTCCTGCCCAGCTCATCTGCGCTGTGCTGCTTGACACTGCAGCTCTTCTTCATTTAGTAGAGTGGCTGCGATCAGCTCCGGCAGCAGCGACGCAGACGGACTCAGTGGACTTTTGGAGCGAGTCCGGGGTCATATGAACTTGGTTTAAATGACTTTGTAGCAGGTGCCCCAGGCAGGAGGGTTCCTATTCCCTGAGTGTTGACTGCTATCAATAAACTGTGGGATAAATGAAGTGCATGCGATATTACGTCCACCTCACAACAAACTGCAGTTCTGATCTGACACAATATAAACAACAATTATAACATTATTTATATAAATTACTATCACTATCCCGGGGATGGATCGGGGGCGTTCTTCCTGTTGAGTTTTGTAAAACCTTCAGGAACGAGCTTGGTGGAGATCTTTTGGATGTTTTTAATAAAAGTCTGCCTCTGAGCTGCAGGAGAGCTCTGATACTCTGCTGCCAAAGAAGGGAGACTGGTGTGCAGTCTCTCCTCCTCTGCTCGATCTTGTCCGAGGTTCTGGCTGACAGGCACATGATGGATGAAGTCCTTTACCTGGATCAGCCTGCCTGGTGGCTCCATCACAGACAACGTGGCTGTAATCGGGGAGGTTCTGGACGGTTCTGATTCTCTGGGTTCTGACTTTGGTCTCATTTCGTTGAAGATGACTGGGGGGCTCTGTCTGAAGGATTTACCCAAGAGGTCCGGAGTTCATGGTTTGGTTTTACCAGGTTTTAACGCGACCTCATGGTCCTGGAAAGAAATCTGGCTGAAGTTGATATTTGTGGCGAAACGGTGTCTGACTTATTTCTGCTGCCGAGGTAAACTGGAGGAACAGTGGAGCTCCAGCAGTTGGAAACCCAGTCTCGTTTGGGGGGGTTGGGATGGAAAGAAGATGGTATGAAGTGTCTGTGTGTCTATCTTGGCGAGGAAGAGGCTGGTCAAAGAAACTGCGAGGGCGTGACAGATACCACGACAGGAAATGGCTACTCTGTCAGATGTCTTTCAGAGGAAGGAGCCCCCTGCTGGTTTACTTCCAAAATTACAGGCAGCTTTTGTGGACTTTTTTAGGGACAACTTACAGTGGGGTACGTCGGAGTGTGCTTTATTTAAGTCCCGGAGTCCCAACATTTTCCCTCCAATCTGCAGAGGAATCTCTGACTGGTTTTAACCTGCTGTGGAAACAACAGACTGACAGGGACTTTCTATCGGATGAACTCTGAGGCAGTGGCTGCACTGATCGGCCTGAAATCTGTTCATCACGTGCGGAGCATTTTGAATGGTTGACAGAAGCAGATGATGAACTGTTGAAGATGTACTGGGACGGCGAGGAAGCGCCGGACCAAGAGGACCCTTTTCCAGAGTTTAGACTGTTGTTCTGGTTTATTGTTGGACGCCAAACCGAGAAAAGACTCATAGTGTGACTCGTGTTCAAAACAGGTTTAATGGACACGGTGTGGAGCAGGCCTGGAGAGTCTTGGAGGTGCCTCACAGAGGAGGATCCTACACTGAGCTGTTGCAGTGAAATCTTTTACCTGTGTGATTAATCACTCTGTGTTTATTGTGTCGTAGACTGCAGGAGACTCTGGGAACTCTGGGTCAGAAACTGCTTTCATTGTTGGAGCGGGGTCCAAGAAGAAGGGAAGGCATTCTGTCAGAGACAGTGGTGTCATTTACACTGCGGATGTAAAATGGCTGATCTTGTCCCCCGCTCTCACTTTCTCACCAAGAAATGGAAATGTTTTGAGAAAGGTTTATTTGCACAATAATAAAACCATGCAATACAATTTAAATCTAGAAGAAAGAAACCTGCATTGTCCAAACAAGATAAAATAACTTAAGCTAAAAAAACAAACCTACTGATTCTCAAATGAGCCAAAAATCCCACCACGGCTTCTTCTTGTCCCTGTGAACATGACAAACTGCAGTTGGTTTGTGACGTCTTGTCTTCTGTGTGTTAGAAGGCAGTTTAACATCTGCATGTAATGTTGATTTATTAACAGTGTGACTGTTGTGAAGTTGTTTCACTGGTTATCGCGGGACGAACTTGACCTGGTGCTTTCTGCACAGGAGATTCTGGTTCTGGAGTTGGGGATGTGATGGATGACTGTTGGATGTTACTTTTACTTACGTTTTATGCTGAGTATTTTCACATTGTCGACTCTGTAGCAGCCTACACCTTTTTTTATGCAACTTCTCTCGACCCGCCTAAAGACCTCACACCGATCCCCCGTTACATTTACTAAACTCATTTTCTGACGACCGTTTGAAACGCTTCTTCATCTGAGCCCTTATGTCCACACGACTTTTCAACATAAAGTGACGCCCTTGGCCACAAGGCACTCTGTGTGTGTGTGTGTGTGTGTGTGTGTTTCACTGTGATTTTCTGCAGGAAACGTTCCTTTAAAGGAGCAGTCCGTGATGTCAGTCACAAACTGTTGTGTTGGCATTGAGGCCGAAATCTCAGAGACAAACTAAACTGAACTATCTGCATGGAGGGAACCAGCAGTCAGACCCGTACATGTTTTATTTCCGCTGCAAAGGTAGGTCTGATTGACAGGGGTGTTGGATAGGAGGTGGTGGGGGGGGGGGGGGGGTCCTGGGCCCTCACGTGAGGAGGGGCGCGGCTATCGGTGACAGGTGAGGCTCTCTGCACCTGCCACCTCTGAAATGTGTCAACAAACTAAAGAGAGAAGCGTGTCAGTCTGTTGGCCAACACTCACCGTCGTCTTCTTCTTCTTCTTCTTCTTCTTCTTCTTCTTCTTCTTCTTCTTCCAGGGGAAGATGCTGCAAGCGGTAAAACACTTTCCCAACGAGTAACGGCCAACCGCCTCTGCACACACACACACACACACACACACCAGACGAGTATTTATAACCTGCAGCCGGACGGAGGATCAGATGAAATAAAGACAGCAGCCGTGTGTAAACCCTGTTGTTGTTGTTCGGAGCAGCAGGCAGATGGGCTCAGAGATTAGATCTGACCTCAGATCAGAGCCGCCGCTGTTATTTAAGCTGCGGTGGGCCGCGGCTGCACGCTGGTGTAACAGCCAGACCTGCTGGAAGGACCGGGGGTGTGTGTGTGTGTGTGTGTGGGGGGGGGTTACTGCATGAACTGATAGGAGCTGAGGATGATGGGAACCACAGACACCCCCTCATCACACCCCCCTCCTCATCTTGCGGCGTGGACGGCCACAGGAAGCATGCGGGCCCTGCAGGAGCTGAACAACAGCACAACACACTTCCTCTTTTTCGTGGTCTCTAACACACTCACACACTCACACACTCACACACTCACACACCATCTTACATAAGAAACTCTCCATAATAAACTTGCAGCGTATTTTAACCTCCTCGCTGTTGAGATTTCACAAGAAGAAGAAAGGTTGATTATTAAAGTGTTTTTCTGGGTAGACGCACTTTTCATCTAAAAGTGTGTTTTGAAGAAAAGGAGGACTGTAATGTTTTGTATTGTTGGTATTCCACGTGACAGATCAATATATTTTATAACCACTCTGATGAAGGCGAGCTAACGTCCAGCTGCCCCCCCCCCCCCCCCACATTAAAAGCATATCAAATACTAATAGAATCACTCGAGTCTGATGCTAAACATTAGCTTCTTAAAATGAGCAAAGGAAAGCTGCACAGCCACCTGCCTGCTGTTCATACCACCTGGGACAGGTGTTACAGATCAGACCAAGAGAAGAAGCCTGAGGCCACAAGAAGTCCACAAAATCAAGAAATCCTCCAGGACAAACCTGAGAAACACACAGGTAACAGCACAAAACAACTTCCATTCAACAAGAAAAAGACAGCAGACTACAAACCTGTATGTTTATGGTTTATTTGACAGGGACAGGTACAATATGATGCAAGTATCACTGTGTTTACAGCAGATGCACCCGTCCAGGGCTTTTTGTGGGAAAAAAAAGAGAGTGAGGTAACCTTTGCCAAGTCTCCTTCGAAAAATAGAATTTTAATCTCAAGGCACTTCCTGGTTAAAAAATAAATAAATAACACACTTTTAATAGGAATTACAGAAGACTAGGAGCACACGTGTGTTGCTGAATTAAAAAGGAGATGGAAAGTCTCTTAAAGGTGGTGAAGTTTGCAGCAGATTTTCAGTATTTAGGTAGCGAGTTCCAGGACTTTGACAGTAAAAGCTGGTCTGGGCAAAAGTTGTTTTGCAGAATGAACCTTTACAGTTCCCGCATGAAGACAAACCCGCCTCCCCATGAAGCATCGTGTTGCTCTGCGGCTGCTGGAGGAGAAAAGCTTGATGTGATGACGTGTTGATGTGTTCACAGTTTGTTTCTGCTGAAAACAATAAAAACATCAGTTACTGCAGGTTTAAGTCACTAAACTGAGTTTTACTAATCCTGCAGGGTTGAAGCTCACTGAGCCGTGACCTCTGACCTTTAGGCTGTTTGTTGGTGGTCTGATGTGATTTCTGCTGAACTCATCATTTCCCTGATGAGAAGCTGACTGACTGATCGTTTTTCTCAGTGACTCATCCTTCAAAACATGAAGAGAACAAAACCTGCAACAAGTGCAGATTCTAGACTTTAACATTTATCATGAATTTAACAATCAAAAAGTCAACTGTCAGTCTGGGAGCCGCTGAAAAAACTAGAATACGGTGGAAAAGTTAATTTTGAGCATCAGAAGCAGACTGAGAGATTAAAGTTTCAGGAAACCTCTGCAGGTGTTTTGATCAGAGCTCTTCTCAGGTCGACGTTTCTGTATTATAAATTCTTTATTCTAAACTTCTAATACGTTTTGAGATACTGGAGATTTGATTTCCATGAGCTGTAATCATCAAGATTGAAATAAAACACATTTCACATTATGTGTAATGAATCTAGAATAAATGAAACTTTCACTTCTTGAATTACATTACAGACAAAAATTTACTTTTTCACGATATTTATTCTATTTATTTTAGATGTAGATTCAGCTGTAACTAAATCCTGATTTACAATTATTCAAATCATTTAATTTAGCAACTACTATTTATTTATTGTATTTTTAAACACATAAACGACAGTTATAAGAAAGCAAGTATCAAGTTTCTGATTATTAGTATTACAAAACTCAAATAGACAATGTACAAGACACTTGTGTATAAATGTATATAAACAAACAATAATAATAAAAACAAACAAAAAAGGTGGGCCACCTATACAAAATGAAGATTCACACTATTACAATGATGGCAGATATCAAAGACACATTAAAGTATACGATCACATACATCTGTACAAAGCATGTCATTAAACCAGATCAGACAGTGTACAAAGGGATGTTAGGAAAACCCAAAAAATGGCCCCCATGTTTTCCTAAAATAAGCTGACGATCCCCTCAGTGTGCAACGGATTTTCTCCGTGTTGATAAAGTAAAAATGTCCTTTATCCACATATGACAGGTTGGTGGAGTCGGGGGTTTCCACTTCACAAGAATGAGACGTCTAGCTAAGAGGGTTACAAAAGCTACCAGGTTCATCTATAATTTAGTATAGCCGGACTCCAAATAGGGCAGTAAGTAGTGAAAGAGACAGAGGTGATCAGAGGTGATCCCACCAAAAAGTGTTCAGGGAAGGGCATGCCCAAAGCATATGAAGGAAAAATGACTTCAATCATCAAATTTATCAAAAAATATATAGTTTTTATTATAATGTTCTGTCAAGGAACTAATTAATGAAACAGTTTTTGCACCAAGTCTGAACTCTGCTGCTTTCCAGACCGCTCGCAGCGCAAAACACGGCTGAGAAGCGAGCACAGCGTTAACCCCTCGGTGTTCATCTAAACAAGTGAGATAAATTTACGTTCACTGCGTTCTCGTCAAGCTACATCAGGTGCTGATCCTCAAAGGTCAGTAAATGTTGTAGCTGTTTCCTGATGTTTTCTCATTGTAAAACTTTAGTGCAGAGAAGACGACTTTCAGAGATTGGTCACTGGAACCAGCCGCCTGAGAACAATGAACATGCAGAGCAGTTGTTTTTACTATATGATAGTGTGTATTATTTTAATTAAATACTTTATGTTGCTTTTTTGTTTATGCTTCCATGGGAGCTGCCATCTCTGTGGGACGTCATTCAGCTGCCACTCGGGAAGTCTGGCTACATATTTATTAGGAACTCCAACTTCGAGTGGCGTTCCAAGGTACTTTTTCTAGCTCGAGGTCGGAAATTTCAGAGTTACCTGAACGCATCATTAGAGTCTCCAATTAAGCTCACCTGCACGAGTCAGGCGTGCGCGAGGAAACCAGCAGGAGAACACGTGCACAGGAAAACCAGCCACGATGAAGCGTCGACCAGCAGGGTGAGTGTGAGGTAGGGCTGAAAGCTGCTGACAATAAATGAAGCGGCAACAAGTCATAAAAAAGTTTCTAAAGTGGTAAACAGTCAACGTCAGTCACAAACGCAAACATCCTTGAAGAGCCTCAACCAGACGATAAAGTAAACACCCTGCCTTAAAGGAATTTCCTTCTAAGGGTCAGATGTTTCAAATCTAACAAAACTGCATTTGTAGATAACTTGCACGTTGCACACAGCATTGTTGTTCTGTTTTTTTATACTTATACGTGTTCATGTCTGGCACATAGTCACCAAAGCAAATTCCTTAGATGTGTAAAAACTACTTGGCATTAAATCTGTTTCTCCAGCTCAGACATGAGATCCATCTGAGCACCTCAATACGAGCAACAGTTCCTTTAACAAAAGAGTTTCACTCCTTAATTCAGCTCCGACGTTCCCTTTAATCTGTAAATGGGAAGTTTTCAGGCTCAAACGTTCTGCTGAGCGTCCAGACTGACTGACTCTGGATGTGAGAGAAACGGAGACAAACAGAGAAAGTCGAAGGTTTTTAATTTCAGCTTTGAGGAGAAAGTTTCCAGACGGCGATGAGAGCTGCATCATCATTCTCACGGCTTCGGCAGTCTCCGTCTTTAAGTCTTTGTTTAACGAGGAGACCGCGTCCGTCTGTGTTTGTCCGTCCGGTAAACACAGGCCTTTTGTTTTCCTGCTGCGGACACTTAAGAGGAGGTTTGTCCTGCACTTGGACTTCGGGGAAGTTATTTTCTGGTTTGTTTTGGAGGCCTTGTAAATAGTTTGTGATTTGTGGCGAGCCGAGCCGTCAGCTCCTCGTCGGGAGCGGAGAGGAGGTTTTTCCCAGCTGTCTCCATCTGTGCCCCCCCCCACTCCCCCGTCACTCTCTCCTCTTTCACATCAAAACAACATCACTCCTCTGCTGCGTGTAAACTCAGCTGCAGCGTGGCGCCGGGCCTCCTGCCGCAGGTTTGATCCCTGCACTGGACTGAAGAGTCCTGGAGAATCCTGGAGAGTCCTGAACTAGCTGGAGGCAGCTTTAAGCCCTGTGGGACGCTCGTACGAGAAGATGGAAACGAGGACGGACAGTTATTGTTACTGTAAACCAAAGTTATTACAGCTAAAGTTCATATTTGTTTCTCTCATGCAAAGAGACTAAGACTTTAAGTCTGAGGAGAGCTCAGCTGACAGCGGGACTGATGTAGTTCCACACCGAGCGTGTTGTGCTGAAACGCCTCTGACGGACATGAAACTGTCCCGATGAATCATCAGAACAAAACCTAAACATCTGCTTCTGTGATAAAAAGTCAGAGCTACGAGCAGCCTGAGGACAAACAAACTGACAGAGAGAACTACGGCTCCCAGGGTGCATTTCACTCACAAAGCTTCACCTTCTGCTGTGAGCTCTGCTAAAGGACAATTTAAACATCTGCTTCAAATCGACGCCGCAGTCACCTTAAAAATGTAAATACACGTTGCAGCAAAGCAGAACGCACAAACTGTGATTGGCTCGTCTCATTTCGAAACTAAATATCCGACGTTACACGACAGAATAATAGAACATGATAGATACACAGGGTGATATGTTAAGTCTTTATACATTTTAACTGTTCTAAATTCTTCAGATTATATAATGCTTCAGTATGACGTTTGATTTATATTGAAATGTTAGATTTGTGAATGTCACATTTTTTCAGATAGAGGTTTAAATGAGCTGTACTTTACAATAAATATCAATCTTTCCATAAAAGAATATAATATTTATTTTTCGTAAATATCAAAAGTCAAGTTCTTGAAGAAATATCTGAGACAAACACAAAATTAAGGGTATGGTAGGTCGTCCGAAAGTTGGCTGCTGTATTTAAACCCTACGCAGGTTAAGGAGCCCGATTTGGCTGTGAGGGTTCACTCCCAGCGAGGGTCTAGTTTCAGAAAGAGGAAACAAAGAAGGAGGTCAACACATTGAAACTTCAATGCCAACTAGCGTTCTGGCAACGTAACCGCAGAGCAATGCAGACACCAACACACACTGCACGTGACGGCACGCCGTCAGCCACGACGCAGACGTATAAACTGGCCTGAACGCTGAGCTAAAGCTGAAAATCAGTCAGTCCATCATTGTGACAGTCCGAAGGCCAGAGGGCGCTGCAGTAAGGTAACACAGTCAACCCGTTAGCCTGCATGCTATTTGGACCCAAACCCGTTACACCGAGACTTACTTTGACATTTAGTTTTAATGTTGGGTCACCGGAACAATTCCAGGTCGGATTCATCCAACTGTCCAAATACCTGCTGCTCAGTAGAGGATTTTCAGCGAGGTTAAAAACTGGGATCTCACAGAATGAACTGATGTTTAATGTTTTACTCTTCAGAACACACACACCAGACGCTTCAGTCCAGACCAGGACCGCACACTCTGCAATTGGGATCTCACAGAATCTCACGTGATCAAACGTGACTTCAGACGGAAAGAAACACGAACGCCGAGCTGAAGTCCACCAACAGGATCCTCGTGTTTGTCCCTGGAGAGTCGAGGTGCTGCGGGATGTAGTGCAGTCCCACGCTGAGCGCGTCATCCACTGAGCTGTTAGCCCGGTAGGCAAACTGCAGGGGCTCCAGCACGGGGCCAGTAAAGACCTTCAGGGGGGCCAAAACTTGATGAACTCGAGGCTCAGAAGAGGGAATCAGCAGGTTTATACATTTAAAGAGCTGATGCACAACACGCTGGGGACGCTTGCTCTCATCGGCCGCTGAAGGTTTCTGATCAGGGAGGCTTCAGGTTCTGTCTTGAACCCGTCACACTACAGGATCGTCTGGGCCGAGAATCTGAACGCCCCTGTTATTGCTGGGAGGGTGAAACAGATCCAAAATCGACCCAGTGATTCCTTTATCAGGTCTGCAACTAACAATTATTTTCATTGTTGACTAGTCAATTTGTTATTTTCTTGATTAATCGATTAGTTGTTTGGTCCATAAAATGTCAGGAAATTGTCGACTGCTGTTTCCCAAAGATCCAGTTTACTCTCATAAAAGAGTAAAGAAATCAGGAAAAAAAATCACATTTAATCTGAAAAAATGAGTCAAACTGATCAATTGATTGCTGATTAATTTAAAAGTAGATTTTCTGATTTGCAGCTCTGCTGCTCATGAAGCTGGTTTCAGTCTGGTGAACGTCACCTGCTCATTACGCTCTTCAAGGTGTTTAACTGACTTAACTAAAACGCCGCGGTTCGTCCTGAGCGGAGCGTGAAGATTCTTTTTCTGCTTCTGTGGTTTTTTCATCCCGATGACGGCGCTGGAGGTTCTTCCTCTGTAGTCGTCGTGGTGTGGAGGTCTGGACGACAACAAGAAGAATATCTGGAGTCTAACCGCTGTTTCCTGTCCATCAGCTGCTGCTGTGGAGAAATGACGGCCATTAGCTGCATGGCAGCACGGCGTGCAGAGGAGAGGCGGTGCTCCCCCGCATCACATTCCTCACAGAGGCCCAGCGAGCGTCGTCCTGATGGATCTGCTGATACCCGTTTCTCCTCCTCCATCAGCCCTGGATCTGCCTCGCTGGACGACAGCTGTGGGAGGACGTCTGAGAGTTTTTTATTTCCAGTTTGAAGAGTTTATTTCTTCCTGTGCTGAAGTCTGCTGACGGATAAACACGCCGAGGACTTCTTCAGCTAAATGATTGTTTGATTAGATTAAGACATCTGCTTTATTCCATCACGCTGCTGACTTACAATTTAGATTTTCCAGTTACTGACAGGTCACCTGCTGGCGGGGTCAGACGCTCTGTGGTGACCGAAGACTCCTGTTGTTGGTCTGCAGGTCGTCTGTTCAGCGAGCGACTGAGCTCTGCTGAGCTGTGGAGGTGAAACTGTTCTGTGGTGTGTTTGTGTGAGTGATGACAGAACGAGGTTGTTATTGTGTCTTCTTAGTATCTGTCCAGCCAGCCTGCATCGTCACGTCCTTCGCTGTCTGGTACAGACGCACATGACAGACCCAGTCCTGGTATAAATAACGGTCTGTTAAGGAGGTGGATGGGTGGGTCAGAAACGAGACTTTTGCCTACACGTTTCACAACGTTAACCGCTAGTGTTATTTTGAAAGTCTAACCGGACGTTGCGTATTTATAAGCTTATTTTAGCTTATCAGAATTCTCAGCCTGAGTCCGACTCGAGCCCGTCATTTCCTCATTATGTTAATTTATAAAAATGTTTGTCAAATTAATGTTTTGTTTTCATAAGTGACAGCTGCTGCTGCAACGGCATGCGGAAAAACAAACAAATAGCCTGATAATTAAAAAACACGCAGGTTGTCTTACCCTACACCTGGCTATGCATCTGAAATCAAGGCTTCACCACAGAACATGGTCAAACCCAAAGTCCAGTCCCAAAGGAAAGCAGCCTCCTTACGCTGCAGCGTGTGTGAGAGCAGACTGTCAGTGTGTCAGGTCATAAATCGTCTTTCCATCTTTGTTTTACCGTCTCCAACTTCTTTTAATTGATGGATATCTTAGACATGAAAGTAGGAGCCATGCAGACCTGAAGCCCGGCCCCAGGGGCGTAAATAAGTCAGGCTCTGAAGGGCTCTGGTCCTGATCCAGGACCGCCTTGGAAGATAATGCAAATAAATATAAGTTGAACATAACATCTTTTTCATTTCACTAGTTTTGTTGCAATACATCAACTGGCCACCAGTGGCCGCACTGACCCAACTGTAACACACGTTATCCGGCCTTGCGTTACGGCGCTCGGTGCTCTGCTCGCTCTTAAGGCCCTTTCAGACATAACACGCTTCCAGCTGCGCTCGCCACTGGGTTCAGCACGCGCCGAGCTTTTCACTGTATCGAGAGAAGTGGTTGTGGAAATATCGCGTTTCAGAGCGCCGTTGTGTCTGAAAAGTCTTTCCTGCAGGCTGAATTCAGACCAAATCGCCAATCCTCACTTTAAACTTTGAGTTGGGGTAATGCGGCGGCGGTGGGGGCCGGAGGGGATGCTGGAAAAACGTAGCGATGCTGCTGCGGGACAGTTGAAACTAAATATTTTTGCAGAAACACAAGCCGACGTCTTGCTTCAGTCTCATGCTGCTCACCTGATCTCCACCCAGGTCTCCGCGGGAGAAATTATTTAATGGTTAAGAAATCTCTCCCAAACTCTCTGCAGGAAGGACCAGAGAGGAGTGACAGTGAGCCTCAGTGGTGGATGTGCTCTTTGCAGCAGCAGAATGCTCCTTTAAGGCTGGACGCTCGGTGAGTGTGGGTCTGCAGTGTCTCTGTGGTCTGTGTGGACGTTGTTGTGTAAGTGGACTAAAGTTGACTGAATCTCTGCTGAGAGAAACTACAATGAGTTTATTCAGGAAATGCCAGCTCTGCTCGGGGGGCCAGCGCCGAGCGTCGGCTGCCCAGATGCTGACACCGGACTCTGAGAAACACGGGAGACAGAAATATTCACAACACCGCAATTATCTCCGAGCCAAACGCTGCTGCTGTCCTCCCACAGGTCAATAAAACCGAGTACTTTAGCTGCGATGGACAGGCTGTCAGCGACCGCAACAGTTCATTTCTCCATCACTGTGTTTGTGTGTGGAGGGGTTCAGCACACGTAGGAACAAATCTTTATCAGCTGATCTTCTGACTCAACTGAATCACCATCGTCACTGAAAGATCAGCAGTTGAGTTCGTTGTTTCCTCATTCAAAGCTTTTTAAAAGACGGTGAAACAATCATGATGTGATGACTGTGTGTAACTAAGGGCCCGTGTCCACCAAAGCGTTTTTTTCAGATCATTGTTTCCACGACATGGTAACAACGCCAGCAGCGTGACGAGGCGCTGAGCATTTTTTCCACGCTGGGCGCTCAGTGTTTTTTTCCCGTCGCCGAGAGTTGCGAACAAGTTTCAACTTTGGGAAAAAAGCTGCGCTCGTACCTGTCACTTTTTACCCAGCCGTCCAATAACAGTGCAGGAGGGGGCGGCACAAACCACACCGTAGCAACGGTTACTATCCTGGAACCTTGCTTCGTCCAACCTCCGCTCTTGGACCAAACGGTGGTTCTCACCGAACCCACGTACGGCGAGTCCGTCCTCTTCAGACAGAGCGACGGCCAGAGCGCGTAGGCCTACCCTACTTTGACATTTTCCACTCAGTAAAATTAGCTGGCTTACTTGCAACACATCACCTCCTCGGATACTAAGTATCATAGCAACCACAGCGTCTCGGGAAAAAAACGCTGCACCTGCAAAGCGCACCCTAGCGCTCCCAGCTGGGTGTTTTCAGAACAGCAGCTGGCGTTTTCAGCTGGTAAAAAACACTTTGGTGGACACGGGCCCCAACAGGCTGCTGAGCTGGTAACCTTAGAGGTCACCCCGGTCTCATCACACCTCGTCACACGGCGCTTGGTCAGGCATATTTCCCTTTAACGTCAGCGTTAGCCTACACGTCAACGGCTCCACGGTCAAGGTCCGGTTAGACTTTCAAAATAAAACTAGCAGTAAATGTTGTGAAACGTCTCGATTTGGTTAAGTTCAGGCCCCAAAACCACTTGGTCAGGTTTAGGAAAACATCATGGTTTGGCTTAAAAGAACTACGTTACTTATATGACTTGACTTAAGTAATTTAACTAAAAAGAACGCTGTGGAGTCGGAAAGGTGCCGGCCAGTTGAAAACAGACCAGGTGGGCGTAGACCAGGTCGGGATTCAAACTGGGATGACGAATGACCTTAAAGAAATACAACTCCCACAGGGTACCCAATACAGAGAACCGTACCCCGCTGACCGTAACATATATAATATTTTATTATATAGGCTGTTTCTCAATCTGCGTTCTTTTCTGTACTTGTGTTCTTGTGAAACGTCATCAGTCGCAGCCAAAGTCCTGTTCCAATTCAAAAGTCCGCATCTAGCCAAGTACAGCCAAATACCCGGATGTTTTACCGAGCCTGCATCAGTGGTGACTTGTGTGGACTTCGGATCGCCAGATATCCCAGAACTTTCAACTCTAAGTTATAATCCTGCTGTTCTTGTGTCACATATAGAGTTTTTAAGAGTTTTTTATACAAGAATATAGTTGTTTAAACTCCAAATATGTGGTTGATTTCTCAAGACAGAGCTAATTTTAAAAATTGCTACGACGTTTTCGGAGATTTGAGGTCCAGCTCGCTAACGGGTCCGGCCATCATCAAGTCCACTTGCTGTTCCACTTGCTGAATGACGGACTGCGTGCTCCCGTTCCTGGGAGTTTGTACTCCCGAGCCGAACTTACCAAGTCCGAGCTTTAAAGTACAGAAGTCCAAACTTGGCGAACTCGGTACTGAGAAACAGCTCTTGTGTTCGAATCCGACCTGCGGCTCATTTGCTGCATGTCTTACCCTCTCTCTCTCTCTCTCTCTCTCTCTCTCTCTCTCTCTCTCTCTCTCTCTCTCTCGCATTTCCTGTCTTTGGCTGTCCTATCGCTAATAAAGGCAAAAATCGCCCAAAAATTATTTATTGTTATAGAACAAGTAATCTCTATGGGGCTCCACCGCCTGTCAACCTTTCATGTTATCTGTACATGGAGTTGTTGTATGCGGACATCGCATTTGCATTTCCGCTGCGTTCAGTGTGGTCACAGCGCGTCTCTGAACGCCTGCGGAGATGGTTTGGCCGGTCGGTGTGTCTTGGCTGCCTTTACACCTGTACTCTCATGTGGTCGAGCTTTATCCCGCCGCAGTGCATCACCCACAACGTGTTTTAATGACAGGAGCAGAGGGGCTATATTCCAACCTTCATAGTCTTCATACCTAAACTGCACAATAGGTTGTCTGTCAGCGGTCTGTTGATAAATACAAATGAAAAGTTCTGGTGCGTTCGACCTGTTTTCCATAAGAGTGAAAATCATTTCCATCTGACAGCTCTGACCCTGTCAGGAGGCCGGCTCGCTGATTCTCACTGAAGAGTCGCTAATATTTCAGGGTGAAGCTGCTTTATTCAGTGTTTTAATGTTTTAATGACCTTTTGTTTTGCAGAGAAGTCATCAGGGAACATGGGAACATCCTGAACAGCCAACACTGAAGGATTCCTGAACTAAAACCAAAGTGAGCAGCTACACTGAGCTAACGTTAGCAGCAGCTCAGCAGTAAACACGTCGGCTTCTAGTTGTTGATTCTCTCTGACCAATCAGCAGTCTGCAGTGAGGTATCGCCGCAGCTTGCTTGGAAGATGGAGGTGATACCAAAAAAAGTACCAGGTACCAGATTTGCTGAGTGGAAAACCAAAAACGGGCGAGTCGAGCTGGTACCGTGCGGTGGAAATATCAACAGATTAATCATCATGTTCATATGTTGATGCGTTTAAAAGTTTAAAGTAGGACAAGAGTTGTAAAGCCATGTGGAAGTGAAAAACAGGAACAGACTGGCGACGCTGGTTAAACGTTTCATCAACAGGCAGATCTCACGTCTCGTTTCAGCTCCATTTATTAACGTATAAATATGAAAATGAGAACCAGGCTGATGGAAGAAATGATCCATTATTGTTGGTTAGAGTCCAACATGTGCAGCTGACATGGAGCTTAAACCAGGGAGGAGGATTTATGCCTCACGCACGCACACGTGCACACACACTGCTAGGAAAACACGTGTGTGTTCTGTCAGTTTAATTGGTGTAATTACTATAAATCACTAAATCCCACCTGGGAGGAGAAAGTCTGAGGGGAGAGGAGGGGGGAGGAACAACAACAGAAGGAGAGGAGGGGGGAGGGAAGAACAGCAGAAGGAGAGGAGGGGGGAGGACGTAGGAAGAGGGGGGGGAGGACATAGGAAGAGGGTGGAGGGGGAGGACATAGGAAGAGGGTGGAGGGGGAGGAGGCATTTTGTACATTATGAAGAAAAAGACATATACAGGTGAAGCAAATCAAAGAAGGGACATCTGATCATTAATGTCAGGTAAATAAATTGGGGCTTTAAGTCGTAAAAACAAAGAGTTGTAATATTTTAATAAGTGCTGGTCAGCGACCAACATTTTTAATCGCGATTAATCGTTAAATTGCACACTTTTACTTTAAATGTACTGCTATATACACAAAAGTATAATCACACTTTAAACAAATAAGGTGCTTTTTCGCAGCAGTATTCCCTTCACACAGCAGCAATAACATATTTATTGTAAATCTCAACTTAAACATTAATGTAATCAGATTAAATATTAAATCAAAGCTGTTGCTGCTGCCAGGGCGTGACCTTTTATCTAGCTTGGTAAAACAAGTTAGAGTCCAGAGCCACGATCAGAACATCAGAACAGGTGCAGCAACATGTGAACATTTATAAATCTGTTTTCAGGGAGCAGCAGAAACATTTTTCTTTTATCAGGGAGCAGCAGAAACAGTCTGTGTTCAGCAGCAAGTGTTGCTGTTAAGCCTCGTTCACACTATTTGATTTTTAGCCTGATTTGTGATCGGGGGTAAATCAGCGATCGATCTGCGACCGTCAGTGTGAACTACTTAGGGACACATCGCAGACGCCAGCCAGATATCTAGCACGCCAAATATCCGGAGGAGTCGGCCGACTGACATCCACATCCAGCCAATGAGAGCAGGCGGCTGCTTTTCACTGCAGAACTCTTTTTCCTCCTGCACGCTGCATCCAGCGTAGTCTGCAGAAGCCTCTCTCCACTGCTTGTTCGCAGGCTGATCAACATCCCGCCTCTCCTGTGACCCGTGGTTTGACTGAATTCAGAGGCAGTGAGCAACAGACTTTCAAAATAATTATAATTTTTTAAAACTGCGTTAACGTGGGATAAATAATTGGCAGCGTAATTACAAGGCGATAATAACACGTCAACATGCCCAGCACTAAAATAAATAAATACGTTGCGTCTGTAAATCCTCTTCTTCTGAGTGATGGCTGCTGTTTTCATTCAGCTTTTTTCAGAGTTGAGGTGAGGATTTTTACTGGAATTATTTACACCTCGTTTAACTCGTAAAGAGAAAGACAAAGTCAGAGGAGTTCAGGGGTCTCTGATGGGAGGATTCACTCTGTCAGCTGTGATGAATCATGACGGCAGAGAAAATGGACTGCCGAGGTCGAATAGGCGGCCGAGAGAAAACAGCTTGACAGCGAGACCCGATGAATCAGAACCTAACGGTCGGAGCTTTTTCCTCACCGCGGCAGGAAGGCGTGTGCCGTTGCGACAGATGTTGCGGTCACTCTTTCGAGGGACATTTTGTACTTTCTCACAGTGGCGGCGGCGGCGGGTGCTGCCAGCCCGCCGGGTGCAGTTTGACGTTGTGCAACCGGTCAGACTTTTCAGTATCGATGGCAGAAGTGGATACTGGGCTGTGACCCGGGCGTATCCCAGCATGCCATGGGAACACAGAGCGGGTTGACTCACACGCCGGTTTACATCATAACACACACATGCACACACTTCCTGTTTTAGACCCTGTGCATCAGCGCTGGACTGAATAATATGTGACATCTGAAATTTAGTCACGCTGGTTTGTGTGATGAGCATCTGCAGGTGAAGCCGCTGTCAGGCCTGATTTGATTGACAGGTCTTTAAATCCACGCGTGGACACGAGACAACAGCTAAACGTGAGTTAGATGCATGAACCAGGAGAAATGAGCTGCGCCTTTAAACGGTTTGTTTTCCAAAAGAACGTGTGATTGTGTGTAAAACCTGCTTCTCCGGCTCGTAGCTCGTAGTTGGATTTGAGAGTTCGGTTCGGCTGAATGCTCCGACCCGCTCTCAGTCTCTCATCAGCTTCAAACATGGACGCGCTGCACGTGAACCGGGGCTGATGGGAGATGAAGATTTAAAACGGGGTTACAAAGCTGATTACAGAACAGCAGCACGACTCTAGTTCATCACTGATAACTCATAGAGCTTAAAGTGTGACTTCAGGGGGTCAAAGGTCAAAAGCATCATAACCAATAAACAACAGCTGAACTCCACACAGCCTCTGACACCACTAGGTAGTGAAACTCTGATGCTCACATGTCGATTTGGATTGACTGGGCTGTTGATAGACAGACGAGTCGGTTCGCGTGCAAGTGCCAAATAGTAACTTTGTGAATCCTACTATGGCGTAGGTATGACCCGCCCTACTCTGCCTCTGATTGGCTCAGCCTGACAGTGGTGTATCCAGTGTCCTCCTGGTACGGCCTCCAGGTTATCTGGGACTAACAGGATCAGGTTTCTCTCTAAATGAATGGGCAGAGAGCCTAACTTCACTTCACTGGTCCCCATAAAACCTGCATGAATAATGTTCGGTCAGTAGAATAGATTGGAATACAACTTAGAATTTGATCATTTGCTGAAGCAGAACAGAAATGTCATTGTCACGCTGAGCCAATCAGGTGTAGAGGAGGACGGGTCACAGCCTTCGCCATAGTAGGATTAACAAATTTGTTTCCTGCGCTGGGACTGACAGCGTTAAAGGATTGTTGGACTCAATTCTATTCTCAATCTATTTTTTGTTTTGTTTTAATGACAAAACTCACGATACGTTAAAAGTGAGAATGACGAGTTTGACTGATGCTGGTACACGACAGCAAGACAGCCTTCACAGCAGCGGACAGACACTTTGACACGACGTGCTTCGGAAAATAAATGTTAAATAAATGACAATAAGAAGAAGTGACAGATTCAGTGCAAAGGCAGAGGAAAGAAAAACCAATGCGGGGTTATTTCCAGAAACACGGGGTTCCTGGAGAGTGTGCAGGGGCAGATGGGTAACGTCTTCATTTGGTGTGTGTGTGTGTGTGTGTGTGTGTGTGTGTGTGTGTGTGTGTGTGTTTGGGGGGGTGGGGGGGGGAGAGAAAAGGGGAAACTTACTGGAAGGAAGGAGGAAGGAGAGGAGGAAGTGCGAGTGACGGGAAAGTCAGACAGCTGGTACCGAAAGATGACGAAGGACGAAAGAACAGGACGAACCACAGCAGGACAGTTACCTCACACGCACACACACACACACACACACACACACCTCCATATCTTACCAGATGCTCAGTTTATCAGCGCTGATATCAGCCAGCTTCTTCTTCCTCCTCCTGTCTGAAACCTCGAGCCGCTTCACAGATGCAAACGTCTCCAAAGAGCCTGAATCTGTCGGGAGGAGATTTTAGTGTAAATTGAAGCAGAATACATGTAGAATATTTCCTGATGGAGTTTCTATTTTAAATTAGACAGTCACACAAACAGTGATACGCAAATACATCAAGTTAAAATAAAAACGGATCTCCATTGTGGTCCTCGTGTAGTCGGTTAAAGATGGCACGGGAAGCTACGGATGACTGAAGGTACAATCAGCCCTTCCAGTTTACAGATCATACCCATACACAAATATACATGCACCTGTCAGTGGTACTGCTTTTAGTTGCAACTCATTCTCACAAGTCGTCACATATGGACGCATGGTCAAGACCCGTTGGCGTCAGTTTGTAACGCACTGGGGGAAACCCTGTAGCATCAGTTTTAAACGCTAAAGGTCAGAGTAAGGAGGTGGTTAGAGTACTGTAATACTGCTTCTTATTCTTTTATATGTTTATATTTTGTCTATTTTATATTTATATGTCCCCCTGTAATATGTAGAATAATGCACATCTGTTTATTCCATATTTATATATTTTATATTAATTTATGTTTATGTCTAAGTCTAGCAACTAATCACTAACGTAAGTACATGTAAAATACTACCTGGCGTATGTAACGTAGTTTATTTTAACCCAAACCACAATCTTTTCCTAAACCTGACCAAATTGTGACATTTCACAACGTTTACAGTGCATATTTATTCTCGCTAACTTGACCACAGAACCCTACATAATGAAAAACAACGCTACAGGACATCCAGGCTATTAAAAAGCGAAGCTAAGGGGTCTTGAGCAAGTGTCCTTATCTGACAAGTCGGCAGTGAGAACGTGATGGTAGTCAAGTAGCTATGAGAGTTCCTAACAAGCTTAAAATCCTTTTTAAAATACTAATAATTGTCACATTCCTATGCAAATGCTGCTAATGCAGCCATAAAAAACGTCAGAGAGCTTCAGCAACACGATGCACAACAAGCACAGTTTATCCACCGAGTGCAGAAAAAGTCATACGTTGGCATTTCCCACTAAGTATTCAGATCTTAAGTAGACTTAAGTAGAAGTACTAATAACTCACTGTAACAATACAGTACTGCATTGAAAATGTTACTTAAGTAAAAGTATGTAATCTGGAAAATGTACTTAAAAGTATTAAAAGTAAAAGTACTGTAGTTGGTTGAGGTTGAACTATTTTGTATCAGACTGCAGTTAATGATTATTTTCCTTCTGGATTAATCAGCTGATTATTTTCTCCGTTAATTGATTGTAAATATTATATAAATAGTGAGAAATGTTGTCCCAGTTACCCAGAGACCAGTTTGTTCTGTCAGTCCAAACCTCAAAATGATTAAACATACGTTAGAATAATCAAAAGGAAAAGCAGCAAAAATGATTGGAAACGATCATCAAATAGATGTCAGTAAACGAAGGTACTACCTGAATTTATATGAACTTTGAGTTTAATTTATAACAAAACATCATATTTTATAAACTCTTCATGTGTTTGTGTGTAAAAATCTGACTTCTAGTGAAGTAAAAAGTACAACATCTTCCTCTGAGTGGAAGTAGAAAATACTCCAGTAAAGTACAAGTACCTCTAATTTGTACTTAGGTACAGTACTTGAGTAAATGTACTTGTCCACCACTGGCACTTCCTGTCTGTGGCTCTCAGCCCATTGGTTCCTCCTGAAGATGTAAATCTTTCAAATCTCCTCACAGATATAGTTTCATGTTAAAAAAGACTCAGTAATTTCCAGCAGCTCGCTGTAGTTTGGGGGACTATTTTCAGCGGCGGATGGATCCACATGTATGTTTGGGTCAGCAGGACGGTGTTTGTGGGATTGAGTCAGAACACATTCGCTGCTGGTTTGAGTCTGAACATGAGAAACAAACAGAATATCATCAGATTTATACTTACTTTAACTACGGAGGCCCAGAACACATCATCATTCCTCACATGTCAACTTTTAATTAAAGACATTTCTGGATCCCACAAACGTCCCCTCAGGATTTGGAACCAGCTCCGTGTTTCTGTTGGTTCTGGCCCGAAATGATAATTGTGGAATGGCAGAAATCCCAGATCGACTCTGAACTGCAGCAGCTGATCTGCCTGAAACCCATGAAAGCAGCTGATCCGTGCAGTCCGACAGATGTGCATTTTCTCTGTAACACTGTTGACTCCTAAAACTTAAAATCCCATTTATATATTTTCATTTCAGATGTTAGAAAAAATACTTAAATATTTTGATTATTTAGGAATAATGTGTAATTTCAGGTAACTTCACCTGAGATGGTGAGTACTGAAATATGCTAAGCTAGTTAGCTTGAGCAGGAGTATTCATTCTGATTGGTTTATAATGCCTCATTCTATCATGTGCTTCAGATGTCTTCTTCTCTGTTTCTGTAGGACAAACACTGTCAACAAGTCAAATTCAGGTCAGGTTGCCTTTAGAAGACAGATGTAGTAGAACGATATCTTAAAAATAGTGAGGTATTTTATCATACAGTAGAACAGAGGATCTGTAGTTCTGATGTGTGGCACAGTAACGTCTTTTAATGACATTTTAATTATGACGCTGTCTTTCTACTTTCATTTTGATGGAAATAATCCAGTCAGCTATAATTACACAGAAGTATATCCCCAAATCTGAAGGAGTGGTAATTATTTTAGGCCCATTATCAAATGATGACAACTTAAATACATCTGTTCTTTATTCCTTTTAAAGAAAGTTATCCAGGGAATATAAACGAATCATCTCTCACTGTGTTCTGCATCTAAAACTGTGTTTTTCCACACACACTCTGGTGTAGCAGCAGTGTTCTGCATCTAAAACTGTGATTTTCCACACAGGCTCTGGTGTAGCAGCAGTGTTCTGCATCTAAAACTGTGATTTTCCACACAGGCTCTGGTGTAGCAGCAGTGTTCTGCATCTAAAACTGTGATTTTCCACACAGACTCTGGTGTAGCAGCAGTGTTCTGCATCTAAAACTGTGATTTTCCACACAGACTCTGGTGTAGCAGCAGTGTTCTGCATCTAAAACTGTGTTTTTCCACACACACTCTGGTGTAGCAGCAGTGTTCTGCATCTAAAAGTGTGTTTTTCCACACAGACTCTGGTGTAGCAGCAGCGTTCTGCATCTAAAACTGTGTTTTTCCACACACACTCTGGTGTAGCAGCAGTGTTCTGCATCTAAAACTGTGATTTTCCACACAGGCTCTGGTGTAGCAGCAGTGTTCTGCATCTAAAACTGTGTTTTTCCACACAGACTCTGGTGTAGCAGCAGTGTTCTGCATCTAAAAGTGTGTTTTTCCACACAGACTCTGGGTTAGCAGCAGTGTTCTGCATCTAAAACTGTGTTTTTCCACACAGACTCTGGTGTAGCAGCAGTGTTCTGCATCTAAAACTGTGTTTTTCCACACAGACTCTGGTGTAGCAGCAGTGTTCTGCATCTAAAACTGTGATTTTCCACACAGACTTTGGTGTAGCAGCAGTGTTCTGCATCTAAAACTGTGTTTTTCCACACAGACTCTGGTGTAGCAGCAGCGTTCTGCATCTAAAACTGTGTTTTTCCACACAGACTCTGGTGTAGCAGCAGCGTTCTGCATCTAAAACTGATTTTCCACACAGACTCTGGTGTAGCAGCAGTGTTCTGCATCTAAAACTGTGTTTTTCCACACACGCTCTGGTGTAGCAGCAGTGTTCTGCATCTAAAACTGTGATTTTCCACACAGACTCTGGTGTAGCAGCAGTGTTCTGCATCTAAAACTGTGTTTTTCCACACAGACTCTGGTGTAGCAGCAGTGTTCTGCATCTAAAACTGTGTTTTTCCACACAGACTCTGGTGTAGCAGCAGCGTTCTGCATCTAAAACTGATTTTCCACACAGACTCTGGTGTAGCAGCAGTGTTCTGCATCTAAAACTGTGTTTTTCCACACAGACTCTGGTGTAGCAGCAGCATTCTGCATCTAAAACTGTGTTTTTCCACACAGACTCTGGTGTAGCAGCAGCGTTCTGCATCTAAAACTGTGTTTTTCCACACAGACTCTGGTGTAGCAGCAGCGTTCTGCATCTAAAACTGTGTTTTTCCACACAGACTCTGGTGTAGCAGCAGCGTTCTGCATCTAAAACTGTGTTTTTCCACACAGACTCTGGGTTAGCAGCAGCGTTCTGCATCTAAAACTGTGTTTTTCCACACAGACTCTGGTGTAGCAGCAGTGTTCTGCATCTAAAACTGTGTTTTTCCACACAGACTCTGGTGTAGCAGCAGTGTTCTGCATCTGGGTGAGTGTTCTTAGTGTGATTTAACAATAAGCATGTTCACATGTCAGGAGGTGGAGTCGTTCAGGAGGCTTTCACAAGTGTGTAAATGTGAGATTGAAGCAACGGAGACACCGCCGTGAGTCAGAGGACAAAGAGTCCAACCTGCGGATGTTGGTTCATCATCAGAGAGAAGAAGACAAAGAACAGAGGAGATACTGGGCGAAGACTTCGGGAAAGGAAACCCCACTTTGTTCCTCTGATGTAATCTTAGGTTTTACATTTAGAAGTTTGCATAATGTTCACATCCTGTTCACATAAATATCCCACTATGTGATGTACATGTATGTAGAGTTGGATCTGCTGGTTACCAGACATTCGTGTTGAGTAAGGCTCTGTTGCAGCTGATTGTTATAGTTTTTTGGGCGGAAGCCTTTTTAAACAAAAACCTAGGGGTGTGGATGGAGCCTCAAACTGTTTCTGTTCCTTCTTTAACCTCTAACACTACCTCCAGGAAACAACAAACTGCATCCTCACCTCAGATAAAATCAAAATTTCAAAGCCAATGTCAGGATTATAACAAGACACCTGTAAAATTTTTAATTAAAAGACACTAAAATACAAAATTTATGAAGCTATTACTAAAGACATACTCAGGCGGGCTCTCTGTTTTGGCCATGTTTACTATTTCCATGTTGACTGTTTACTGGGAGATTTGTTTTAAAAAATGAAATATGAAATATAAATACACACAATTCATTTTCTGATGACCAAAGAGCCCCATGCTGTACAGGCAGATACACGGAGACTAAAAGCCCTCATGGGTCTCAGCACTACGAGTCAGCCACAAGGTGGCGACCGTGTGTTCGAGCGGAACTTTGTAGCCCCGCCTACAGCAGGGCCTTCCCAATGTTATGCAAATGATTCCAAGATGGCGCCTGGGCCTCGCAGTAGTAAACAGTAGTTGTCTTATGTGACTAAACCTGCAGAAACTGCGAAGGTAAGACACAATCCAGCTTGTAAATGTATAAACGTACGTTTGTTGTTATTGTTATTCTCTCAGTTGATCCCGTGCGTTCTGGTCGTACAGTGATGTGTTTACACAGCTGGAGTCTCAGTGTGTATCTGTGGGATCGTTTGTGTCAATAACGTGACACGAGACGTGTCAGCAGCTCTGCGACTGCAGGGATCATGTGTTTGAAGTGTGTTTTTATTTGTGGAAAAACTGGTTAGCGTTAGCTTACTGCTCTCAGTACATACAGTACATATACAGTACACATACAGTACATATACAGTACACATACAGTACACATACAGTACATACAGTACATACAGTACATACAGTACACATACAGTACACATACAGTACACATACAGTACATACAGTACACATACAGTACACATACAGTACATACAGTACACATACAGTACACATACAGTATACAGTACACATACAGTACATATACAGTACACATACAGTACACATACAGTACATACAGTACACATACAGTACACATACAGTACATACAGTACATACAGTACATATACAGTACACATACAGTACATATACAGTACATATACAGTACACATACAGTACATACAGTACACATACAGTACACATACAGTACATACAGTACACATACAGTACATACTGTATACAGTACACATACAGTACATATACAGTACACATACAGTACATACTGTATACAGTACATACAGTACATATACAGTACACATACAGTACATATACAGTACACATACAGTACATACAGTACACATACAGTACACATACAGTACACATACAGTACACATACAGTACATACAGTACACATACAGTACATACTGTATACAGTACACATACAGTACATATACAGTACACATACAGTACATACAGTACACATACAGTACACATACAGTACACACAGTACATATACAGTACATACAGTACATATACAGTACATATACAGTACACATACAGTACATACAGTACACATACAGTACACATACAGTACACATACAGTACATACAGTACACATACAGTACATACAGTACATATACAGTACATATACAGTACACATACAGTACATACAGTACA
Source organism: Micropterus salmoides (assembly GCF_014851395.1). Lineage (NCBI taxonomy): Eukaryota > Metazoa > Chordata > Actinopteri > Centrarchiformes > Centrarchidae > Micropterus > Micropterus salmoides. The sequence continues at coordinate 2,700,035 of NW_024044348.1, read as the reverse complement.
TACAGTACATACAGTACACATACAGTACACATACAGTACATACAGTACACATACAGTACATATACAGTACACATACAGTACATACAGTACATACAGTACACATACAGTACATATACAGTACATACAGTACACATACAGTACACATACAGTACATACAGTACATACAGTACACATACAGTACATATACAGTACACATACAGTACATACAGTACATACAGTACATATACAGTACACATACAGTACACATACAGTACACATACAGTACATACAGTACATATACAGTACACATACAGTACATACAGTACATACAGTACACATACAGTACACATACAGTACACATACAGTACATACAGTACACATACAGTACACATACAGTACATACAGTACACATACAGTACACATACAGTACATACCCGCTCTCCTGAGCCACAGCTTCCCCTATTTCTCGTTTTATTCTTTTGAAACTTTAGAAGCAGTGATGTTCGTTGACACTGAACAAGCAGCCTTGTCTACCTGCACAGGTGACCATTAGATCCACAGGACTGTGTGTTTTACCTCTGCTGTGCTGGACGTACCTGCATGTGTAGTCACAGGTTAAAAATACAAGCAGAAAAGGTTGTTACTTCTCCGTTTATTGCAGATTGGAGCTTTAAGGACCACCATAAAGTAAATTCCTGGTAGGTATGCTGAATTTGAATCTATGTAAGAAAGTATACTCTCATTTGTAAGAATTTCTTAAAATAAGAAAAATATTTTCCTTTCTTTTAGGAGGTATGTGCAGACATGGACACCCAGCTGGTAGTGCAGTGGGGAAAGTCTGTTGGACTGTTGAGTGAAGCCACAGAGAGAGATGCTGTCAGCATGGACTTCAGTGACCTCGGCTGATTCCCTGTATTTAACCTGAGCAGCCTTGTGTATTTTTATCTATAAGGCCCCCGTATGCAAATGACCACATTATGTTAGTGGCCTCCGTAATACGTGTTCAGGTAATATGGTTGATAATTTTTTATTGCATTGTTGGCCTTTTATATGTCTGTACTGTTGGACTTGCTGTCCTGCTGCTTTTCTTGGCCAGGACACCCTTGAAAAAGAGATGTTATCTTTACCCCTGGTTAAATAATGCTTAAATAAAATAATAATAATAACAAATTCAACCAGAAATGAGAACACCTGGGGGGTCTGCAGGGCCAACAAAACAGCAGACATCTTTATTCAAACATAAACCAGGTGGTGGTTTAATGTTAAGATCATTTTAGCCGAGCTAAATAAATACATCGGTCTTTTGTAATAAATTCTGCAGGGACGTCACCCTGATAAATCTCTGCATTCAAGATACCTGCAAGCTGTTTGTTCATGAGCTGCAAAGATGCACCTGTAAATAGACAGAGCCCGTGGGTAGTTCAGGTGTGCTGGGATTGTCTGGGCCAGCAGTAGCTCAGCGGCTTGGTAAACGGAGGGTGGTCTGTATTTAATTCACAGTTTAATGCAGAGTGACTGTTGTTCTGGACGTTTCTTCACTGCTCAGTTCGAGTTGTGTCAATAAATTAGGAAGGAAAGACCGAATGAAAACATCAACACTCAGAAAACATGTGTCCATCTGTCCAGAATATAAAACCACAGACTGAGGAGGTGCAGGGAGGAGCAGGGAGGATGGGTGAGTCACAGTTTAACGGCTACTCCTCACCCCTCTCCCCCGCCGAGGAGGCCTCCTGGAGAAAGGGGAAGCGAAAAGGGCTGACGGAGAAAAGCGGGCTTCTCATTTTCCTCCTGTTTGTGTCTGTTTGGGAAAAACTCTGAAAAGTCAGCAGTGGCCTTTTCACGCACACACACACACACACACAGCATCATGTGTCTAACCACCTCCACTCGCCGAGGTACACTCAAAGTCCTCCAGGACGCTGCTCTCCAGGAGCTCCATCACATCCGTCGCAGTCGACTCCGCCTGCCTGTCTCTCACTTGTGCAGTGCTTTCAAGGAAAGGATGCTGGAAACTGTGTCTCCCTGAAAAGTTGGCCCTGTAAAAGCTGCACACAAAGCTGTTTCAGGGGACTCAGGGGACCCCAAAATGTGTTTCTATGGGGTTCCCACATGAGGTCACCTGCCAATACTGCCTGCAGCATATACTCCGGTCAGCTGTAACATTACGACCAGTGTTTCCCACAGGATTTTGTGAGACAATGGCAGGTGGACCTTGAACCCTCTGTCTCGGGGGGGTTCAGGGCATCAAAGTTAAAGTCAACTTTGTCAATTCTACCATGTGCAAGGCACACAGAGGATTGAAACTGCGTTTATCTCATGACCCATGGTGAATGCAAGACAAAAACAAATAATTCCATTTAAATTTAAAAGTCAAACAGTAATTAACAAATTATTTAAAAACAGTGCAATAGCACAAATATTGTGCAATATCAGTCCTAGTATCCACAGTGCAAAGTTGGATAGTAGCAGTTATTGTTGCCCCCCTGGAAGAAAATGTTGTACCTAAACCTAAATGTATTAATCTGGTGCACTTTGACATCAAAATAAAGAGGCTAGATCAGTGAAAACTTCCGCTCTTGTAATCAATCTTAATAATAATAAGAAGAAGAAGAAGAAGAAGAAGAAGAACTTTTATTTATAAAGCACTTTCAATCAAAGTGCTTTATAAAAAAAATACATTTAAAATACAAACAGTCCAATAAAAATTCTAATTTAACCACAGTTGCGCCCTGTTAAACAATCTGATCATAAACACGTCGGACAGATAAAAATGTTTTTCCAGCAACCCAAAAAAATTTATTTCCCAACATTTTTGTGTTTTTTTTAACTTTTAATAGACAACTTCTGACATGTTTTATTCTGTGAATATAATCCAGTTAATCTTATTTCTTATTGTGTTAACACCTTATTTTAAAAACCAGACGTGTATCCTCGCGCTAAATTCATCCAGTCCGACCCAGTTTGGTAAATAATGTTCTCGTCCGGCGTAACATGAAGACTTCACAGCCTCTCTTCAGGTAGGACTCTCATACTGCAACACTTGTCTTTGTAAAGAGACAAACTGACAGGATGAAGTCGCTAAGCTTTCGGCCGTTTCACTTACGGTAAAGGGTGGAATACGTGTGCACTCCAAATTTAGCCGCAGCTAGCTGTTCTCGTAAATGAGTGACAGAAACACTCAAAGCTGTTCAAACCCTAAGCTAACGTTACCGTACTGACCTCAAACCATGTTGTGTCTTCAAAAGAAAAGTGGTTATCTCGAGTCGGCGAGCAAAACCCAATGTTGGCGGTCTTTCATGTTATTATGAGAGGAGTTTTAAAACTATGGCGGAACAAATTCGACTGTGGCGGGCCTCCAAAGTCTAGCTAATTAATGGGAAACACTGATTACGACCACCTGTTGGTTATAACATGGGTTTCTCTCCCTGTTGCCGCCAACACCAGCCCTGACCCGTGGAGGTCTGGACTCCACTGTGATGTTCTGTGTTCTGACTCCTTTCATCAACTTCTTCAGAAGTTTAATCTACATTAGCTCATCTGTTGGATTGGACTACATGGTCCGGCCTTGAAAAGGAAACTCGACACTTAGTAATGATGGATATTCAATCTTTGTCTGTCATAAAGTAAGTAGGACTCATATTTCACCATGCTATATTAACCACTGTTTTATGAAATGATCTATTTCTATAGTAATACACACACGCAGTATTACTTCATCATATTACACATTATTCTGATGTTATAGAATTAATCACACCACTGAGTCACATCTCTGCAGAAAGCACTGCAGTGTGCGTATTTGGCCATGTATGCGCACTTTGTATTTGTACTGTCCTGGCCTGTACTTGGTAATCGAAAGAAAACTTTAGTTTTTAAGCTCAACTTCAAAATCACGTTTCGCAATAGGAAACCACAAGTGTATCATCACTGGGATATTTTTAGTAAATATAGCACGTTTAACTTTGAGAATTTAGTTTTGTTTTCAGGTTTCAAGTTTATTCATGCAGTTTGTTTCAACAACAAGGTCCTTCAAAGTGCTTTACATAAAGCATGAGAGCAACACAGGGAAATGTAAACAAATAAATAAATACAATTTTAAAATGAGTTAAATGGAAAATGAAACAAGATGCTCAGTGCCTGTATGGTGTTACAGTGCCCTGGTTCTATGGTTATGTAAAGATGTGTGTCGTCTGCATAATAATATGTTCATCCATAAACTGATCCAGTGGAAGCATGTAGATTAAACTGAGAAAGAAAAAGTTCATGTTTTCGCAATTACTTCAAACTGCTTGACACATTTAGGTGACAGAAACTGAAATCTCCAGTGGGTGAATCTGCCATGACAGTTAGTCCAAGTCTACCTCTGAATATACCGTTTCTAAATCTACTGTTTCAGGATAAGTCAATAAAGAAACCTAGCCAGCAGGGCGGGGGTCAGAGGTCAAGGAGACACTCAGGGGTCAGAGAGGACGGCCTCCATGTTTGTTGATCTTCACATGTTTCTGGTTGTTTGTGTCAGAGGGCCACTAACAGGAAGATAAAGGAGTGCTAACAGGAAGATAACGTCTCACCTGATGGCTGCAGATACGACGCCAGACGCTGACTCGACTGACCCTCAGAGCTGAATGTTGTGAACACGGTCTGTCTCAGCTCGGCTCTCACGATGCTGAAATATGACAGCAGTAAAATATGAACAGGCAGCAGCAGCTCCTACAAACTAAATTATACTGCTTTAATACAGTAAGTACTGATGAAATTCACATCATTTTACTGCAGTAACATTTCACTGCAAGACTTTTACTTGTAACAGAGTATTTTAAGGTGCAGTATTAGTACTTTTACAGCAGTAACATTTGAATGCAGGACTTTTACTTGTAACAGTATTTTACGGTGCAGTATTAGTACTTTTACTGTAGTCACATTTGAATGCATGACTTTTAACATAATATTTTTTCAGTGCGGTATTAGTACTTTTACTGCAGTAACATTTGACACTTTAACTGCAGTAAAGGCTCTGAGTACTTCCTCCTCCGCTGCACTTTTGACCATAAACATCTCGTCTAGTAAAAATGAGTGTTGTTTTCTTTCCCAGTTGTGACATCACACTGAAGGGCAGTTTTGATTGGCTTGTTTGAATTATGTAATCAAATAAAGGAGCGGAGAACATGAAAATCCTTTCTGTTGCGTCTTCAGGAGCGTGCTGCCCCCAGCTGACGTTTCCTCTTTTCATTTGAACAGATCCCAGACTGATTGCCGTTACCATGGTAACCAGAGTTTGTCATCATCGTTTTCATAAAGAAGCGTTTGTTTGGCGCTCGGTTCAGATGAAGAAGAAGAACAATCTTTTGTGTGTGGATCTCTGCTGTTTACATTCCTGTTTGAGTTTGAGCAAACATGAAACCACACACACACACACACACACGTACACAAGTTCACACACACGTACACACACGTTCACACACACGTAGATGCACCCACAATAAAAACTGAAAACAAGGAATACTGAGTGACACACTTTCTGTATCACACCGTCATCACATGCTGACTGTCACACTGTGGCTGCTGCTGCACATGTCGATCATTTGATTTATAGATTTATTGGATCAACAGAGCTCCAAACGTCAGTCTTTAGTTCCCAGAGTCCAAACTGGTGCCTGTGTGTGTGTGTGTGTGTGTGTGTGTGTGTGTGTGTGTGTGTGTGTGTCAGTGTTTAGATGAAACAGCTGACTGATGCAGCGTCACATGTTCTATAGTCAGAGCTGAAACTTGTGTGCAGATAATAAACAATATGATCCACATAAGCTACAACGAGCTCAGCTGCTGCTGACTCATCAATACTGCAACGTCTGACTCTGCAGACTGAACATGCACGGGCCGATGTGCTCAACATGTAACATGTAATGCTTTAGAGAACTCCGACTGCTTTGTATTGTAACGTAACACACGTTAGTAATCAGTTGTTAAGTTATGTTTTTTTAAAATAATCAGTCTGGCACTGTAAAAAGTTCACCGTATTTCTTTCTGTTGCTGCAGAAACCAAAAAAAGAAAATATAGACATATTTGTGGGTTCAAACCTTTTTTCGATATTACGATTTCAAAATTGTTTCACACACAAGGTTTAACATCGTTATGGAAGACATCTTGCGAGTTTTGTAATGACTGGACAAACATTTTCGTACTCATTTACAGTAATTAATTAATTAGTGTTATGTCACGCCCATTTCTTGCATTTGTAGCGCCCCCTATTGGTCGACTTCAATTAAACTTTTAGTGTATGTGTGAGGTTCTTATGTGGACACATCCTGTAAGTTTTGTTTAGATTGGACAAAAGCATTCTGATTTGTAGCCTGATGTGAGGACCATCACTCGCAGCTGTTTTTGTATTACAGCTTTTTAACAGAAGTCATCTGGTAACAAGTTACTTAAAACTCTGGTTGTTATGCGTGTGTCTGAAAAGTTGAAATTAACTTAGCTCTCTCTTTGATCTTTAACTCTTCACGTCTGCCTTCCACCTGGTCCTCAGCAGAACAGCATGATGGGAAAACAAGCGCTCACATCACACCGTGGTTTCTGGTCATCAGAGAGAAACCGCAGAATCTCACAGATAGTTAGTCAGCGAGGAGACTGGACTTCCCAGCCTCCCTCCTGCTTCCACTGACGCTCATCAGGTTTAACGAGATGACATCTGATTGGCTGGGAAGCTTCAGTTGTTAAAAACCCCAGCGTGAGGAGGGAGGGTCCGCCTCTGTCAGCCATATTTGTGGTTTGTGGAGGAGATGAGAATTGCAGAGCGTTAATAAAGGAGCTGCTTGTCATTCTGTCTGCTGCTCTCTCTGTTCTCTGCTGGAGCGTCTTAGTTTCATCTCGCCACTCTAACTCATCCAAAGCTTTTTCATCATCATTAATATGAAGCCTGTTTGTCTCGGAGGACTTCACAGTCACACATGCCGAAACAATGAAAACCACAAAGAATGAGAGCGACACAAATCACATCTACATGGAAAGTCTTTAATGACACTCCAAAACAACATGAAAACATGTCAAACAGAATTACACGACGCAGATTATTAAACAGGTTTTTACGAGCTGAAAGGCTCGTGATAAATGCACATTTCATTGTTCAGAAATAAAAACAGGATTTACAGATGTCTTTGATAATTAAGGAATAAATGATGGTGTTCACAAATTCATTTTCCCTCCACAAATAAGCGCCACCCAGCTTGAATAAATGTCAGCGTTCAACATAATTTATATACATACAGTTTATAGCGTATATTATAAAGGCAACACTTTTGTTCTTGCCCCCATTCATCATGAGCTGAACTCAAAGATCTAAGACTTTTTCTATGTCCACAAAAGGCCTATTTCTCTAAAATATTGTTCACAAATCTGGAAAAATCTGTTAGTGAGCACTTCTCCTTTGCCAAGATAATCCATCCACCTCACAGGTGTGGCATATCAAGATGCTGATCAGACAGCATGGGGATTGCACAGGTGTGCCTTAGGCTGGCCACAATAAAAGGCCACTCCAAATGTGCAGGTGTGGTGACACGTGCACTGTGGTTGTGAGGCCGGTTGGATGTACTGCCAAATTGTCTGAAACGCCCTTGGAGACGGCTTATGGTAGAGAAATGAACATTCAGTTCACGGGTAACAGCTCTGGTGGACATTCCTGCAGTCAACATGCCAACTGCACGCTCTGTGGCATCGTGCTGTGTGATGGAACTGCACATTTTGGAGTTGCCTTTTATTGTGGCCAGCCTAAGGCACACATGTGCAATCCCCATGCTGTCCATCTTAACTCCTCCCTCAGAGAGTCAAACACACGGAGTCTTCAGTCAGTAACAGATCTTGCAGTTTAATATTTCAGAAACTGATGTGCAATATTCTCTGTTCTTTCTCCAATACCGCAGTTTTTAAGTATTTTTAATTCATTCCACTTCAACACGATCTTTACTCACTATTATTACCACTATTTAATATTATTTATCATCACACTTCTGCCATGTAGCCGACTGTAAAATACTTTACAATTTCACACTCTTATTTATATTTTTTGAGTGTAAACTTCTTTATTTTTTATTTACCACATTTCTATTATTGTTTTAATCCTTTAGACTTTGATGTACAATGTGACTCAGTGATTTCCCCTCAGTTATCAAAGAATTTCTGATTGTGATCACATCTGCACGGCGGAGACTCTGGTCCGTCCTTGGTTCCCCGTGTCACTTCCTGTCACACTGACCTCACTGCCCAGTCATGAGGCTGGTGTGTGAGTGTGTTACTATTGATACCATCCAGTTGTAAAGGTCAGACAGTCTGTCAGGCTGTTTCCATCACAGTCTGCGCACACTATCTGTGATTAAAGGTGGGTTTCCACTCTGACTGGCTGCTTCTTGACCCTTTGCTGAGAAAAGGCAAATCCTCCCTGACCTGCTGAGGTCAAAGGTCAGCTATCTGAATGTTTAAACTCACCTTTGGATGGAGATTAGTCCTGGTCCGCTGGGCCCAGTTGCATTTCCTGTCTCTTAAAATTAAAGCACCCCCACGCTGGCTGTTATCATTATCATTAACAGCCTACGTTGTTATGTGTGGTCCCATTTAGAGCGCTGGAAATCCGGATTTGGTAATCCTGGAAAGTTTGTATCTGGATGAGGGTGATCCAATCCAGTGTTGCTTTGAAAAACCGGCACAAAAGTAAGAGGGGTTTCGTGATCCTGGATAGCAAAACGTGGGATTTTCAAATCTGGATCATTGGGATCCAGATTAAACTTTTTGAACCACTGGGCCCTGGAGAAAGTTTTAGCCTCAGTCTGCTGCTGCAACAGGTTCACGTAAAGACTCATTCACCAGATACGAACCTTTTTAACATTCACCAACCTTAACATTCATCCTGAATCAAGTCTTCAAAACGTAACATAGAGTTTATTTTACACCGTGTAGACTAAAGAAACAGACTGTTAGCACACTCCGATTCTCGATGTTCAACACGGCCTGGATCAGAAATGTGATACTGTCAAGCTTCATGTACAAACACAGCGCCTTCTTTCATCTGCATTAGTGGAACAAACATATCATGAAGCATCAGGTACCTCTAAAGGAAATAAAAGATTCAGGGTTAGCGCTCTAACCTTTTCAAACATACCGCCTTCACTGTGTCAATATGGTTTATCACGGTTGTTGGATTCTGGCTAACTCCATCGATCTTTTCTCCCGTCTTCTCATCCTGTTCTTGCACGTTACACTGAGTGTTTGTTATTGAATGTACATGCTCGGATGCACATGCTCACATAAGTCAACACCTTCCCACTGCTCCGCCGTCTGTGTGGCCTGGCCTGTAGCCAACTTTGAGCTTGTGATATTTATCAAGTCGTAGCGTTTTAATGGCTGGATCATCCGCAATTGCTCCTCCTAGTTCTTCACTGGAAACCTGCTTCCCCTGAAAAATCATCCAGCGTGCAGCTTCCCTGCACGACTGTGTTCACTCTATTACTATGGGTTTCGTTTAAAATGTTACGATACCAGTACCCTTACAGTGATAACGATACCAACGTAGTACGTCATTCGATAACTTGCATAAAATGCCACCTGTTGAAGCCGTAGTAGCTGATTGGTTCGCGTATTATTATTTTTACTGTTATGGACAAGCAAAGTGATCTATTTTATTTTTTTCTTGTTTCAAATAACTGCTACATAAAAGTTTTGGTAAACAGATCCTGCTCGTCCTGATTAGTTCATCCTCACAGGTAGTTTTATATATGGGGAAAGACTGCAGCGAGGAAACAGTTTAGGAAACGAAGTTAAGGTGATTTTTTTACGCGTGTGTTGAACGTAAACAACAGAAAATGATTGAGTTAACTTTTGTTTAATAAATTGAAGTGAAAGATCTCCGAGTGCTTTTGCCTTTAATGGTGAGTCAAACCTCCAAAAACGAGTCAGAGTCTGTTTAAAGTCACTAAAGACTCTCAGACAGAGTAAAGAGAAGCTGCACGTCCAGCCGATCAAACCAGCTGCACCTGAAGCAGCAGCAGCTGCAGCTGGAGGCCAACAGTGTTGGCGACGGTGTTGTACCAGCATCGAAGCTGCACGTGCAAAGTTTGTCCTGATGGTGGCGCTAGAGGAAACATCATGTGGTCTTTACAATTATCGTCTGGACCAGTACATTTTTACATTTCTTAAAGTACAAGCAAAAAGGTCCCCAAAACCCATAGTGATGAATCGTCAGGCTTACTCTGGGAAACGTGAGTAGCTACAGTAGATTTGAGGACATGTAGCCGCTGGTTGTTACATAAAATATGTCTTGTTCTAGACCAACAGTTTCTTCTTGTAGCTCAGATCACACAAGTTCGTAGAAAGGAACTGACACCAGCAGCTGCCTGGAAGGAAATCAATCTACAAACTGATGGTTTTAGCCTGCAAAAAACCACTGATGTGGTCCTTTAAAAACAAGTTGCGTCTGATATCATTCATTATCTGCTCTAAAGCCCACTACATAGAGTGTTCACCATTTTGTAAAGTCAGTTGAGGTTCCAAATATCCCATCCTGGGTTTGATTCCCACCACGACATCCACCATTGGTCCCTGAGCAAGACACTTAACCCGTCGTGCTGCAGAGTCAGTCGCCTTTTGGGCCAACACAGCGTGGGAAACACGCTTCAGGGTCCTGGCCAATCAGAAGACAGTGGGCTTTTAGTGAGGTGGGCTGAAATCAGAGGCTGAAATGAGGGCCTGCATGAAGGGCCAGTATAAGATATGTCTAAATCATGCAAAGCTGCCATACAGGAGTCACAGAGCACCAGTATAATATAGATTATAGAGCCAAGAAACGTAAACACACATTTTTGTCTGGTTTCCAGCTGCTCCCTTCCCTTCTAACCTGCTGGCTGTGGAATCATCAGCTAATTTAAGTGATTGACCTTAAACATTCATGTACGCACAGGGGATGAAGCAGCAGCAGCTCTCAGAGCCTCGCGGGTTAAACTGTGAGTGGCTTAGAGGGAGTTTATTAAGTGTGTGTGCCTGTTTCCTGAACACAGAAACACACATGGCGCCGCTGACCCTCAGTGCACTCTGGGAGAGATGAATGTTCTGTCCGATATGTTGCAGAAAAACTTAATCCAGGCAGCTTTATGTTTACCTCAAAAAGCATTCTTGTTGATTTAAAGTAGCTGCACAGGAACGTTAATTAACAGCAGATAGTTATTTTATTCTGAAGGCTCACAGAAAGGATCCATCACAGGACAACTTCAGGAATGTGTGGGTGGATTTCTGCTTCACCTCAGTGTGTGTGCGTGTGTGTGCGTGTGTGTGTGTGTAGCCTGTTAGCCTGTTAGCCGCTGTTAGCTGCCGGCCCGGTTTAGCTGCGGTAAGCTCATTGTGGTTTTGCATCTATAGAAGCTGCGATTAGACTCAAATACAAAAGGCCTTTTCTTCATCAGCGCCGGCATCCGTCGGCCTCGCCAGCAGCTTATACTCCTGCAAAAGGTCACCAGCTGGTTGGGAGGGTTGACGAGAGATTTACATTCAGATTTACATCCACAGGAACAGCAGCAGAGGGGGGGTCAGGCTCCCTGGATGAAGGGAATCAGAGAACAGCAGTTTGTGGCGATTAAAGGGAGCGTGCTGGTGTTTGGACCAATCAGCAGCCACTTCATGTTTAAGTGATTTTCAAAGTAAGGTTCAGGGACCTCCATGGGTCTGTGACTCGTCCTTAGGGGTCATTTAAAACATTTCTTCTGATAAAATATTTCAGCTTTTTAGAAAAATACAGTTAGCTATTGAGTTTTATGTAACTTTATACTTCTACATCTCTCAAATACTATTTTAACAGCTTTAGTTACTAGTTACTTCGGAGATAGAGATTATTATTTCAAAATATAAATCAACAAATTATGATCTGTTGTTATAGATAAAGCTACCAGAAGTATTCTTTATAGCTGCAACTGTAGACTCACTCAAACATGCATGCATCAATTATTAATTAGAATCCAGTGGTCCAATAACTAAATCTTTTATTCTGAAATGGGCCATTCTGCATAATGAATACTTTTACTTTTTGTACTTTATGTACATTCAGCTACACTTGAGGATGCCAAGGATCAGCACTTCATCACTTTGCAAAGTTTTAAAGTAAAGTTTGTAGATATTTTTCATTTCATTCCTTTATTTATTTTTTTGACGTAAAGTCTTAATGAGGTTTGTTTTGTTTTTTTATCTCACCAGCACAATCAATTCTTAATCCGTAATTATAATTAGGTGTTTTGTTGCTGTGCAAACAAATAAACAAACAATCTTAAACGCTGTGGTTACATTAAAGGCAGATTTATATTATATTATTATTATTTATTATTATTATTATTATTATTATTATTATTAGGCTTTGTGGATTAAAAATATTTCAGTTTAACTACAACAACCAACACATTCTCACTCCCAACTCATCACATTTGGACGCTTGGTCAACACCCGTTGGCGTGAGGTTTTTAACGCCCTGCCTTTTGTTGTGTTGTTTTTGCACGTGTAGGGCTCCGTGGTCAACTAGGGAAGAATCAATATGCTAAATTGAAATAAATAAATCAAAATATGCAACATGCAGGTAGACTTTCAAAATAAAACTATTAGTTAACGAATTTGAAACGTTGCAATTTGGCTACATTAAGGCACCAAAACCACTTTGTTAGGTTGTGGAAAAGATTGTGGTTTGGGTTAAAATAACTACACAAGCTACTTAACTTAAATAACGTGATTTGCGTAACTTACGTAACTAAAAACAATCAATGTTGACTTTTTGTTTCATGCAGGATTCTTCTGGGTGAAAGTCTGTTTTCTGACCCACTAGTCCACCAGAACCCCTTACTGGGACTTTTCTGTTACTTCAACACATTCCCATCTCAGGGTGTCAAATAGCAACACTTTCAGAAAGCCCGACAAAGCGTTGGTATCTGATGCACAAGGTACCCTCTGGGTCCGTTTGAAACGCCGCAGTGTGCGAGTGAATTTGTGACCCCAGGGTTAACCGGTCGACATGCAGACAATCATGAGCCTCTTTCACACGGAGATCCCACAATTAACGCAGAAAGAAAACCCGCCAACACGCAGCATTCGCTCATTCATCCTAAACCAGCGTTAGCGGCATAATCCTTCAACCAAGCTTGCTTTCACATGGCGATGCGGCTTTCCGAAACCAGCGGCGCAGAAACTGTGGCTTTTCACACAGACATCATTCCGGTTCTGTTACGACCAACGTTCCCGGCTCAGAGGTATGTGATGCGTCTTCTGTTATTTATACCAGGCCCAGGCGTGGGTCTTGGGTCTTGAATCTTTTTTTGCAGGTTCCCAAAACTGTCTCTCTCTGGAGGAGGATAATCATCATGTCTTTACTGTGTTAAACTGAAATAAGAAACTCACACACGTTCTTTGCCAGGCTCGTTGTTTTGGTTTGTAAATTTCCCAGAGCTTTCCTGCTACTTGGCGCTGCAGTTTAGAGTCAGAACAGACCAGTTAACAAACCATTTTAACGTTTAGAGAGAAGCAAAACAAACAGATGGAAAGTCACAGAGAGGCCTTTTCCCACCTTTCAGTCTCTCCGTTCAGCCAACAGCAACATCAGATCGGCAGCTTTACGTTGGTTCTGCCGCCACACGCTCACGTGTTTATTGCAATTTTCCTGTTAGATGCTTGAGATGCGACGGATTCTCACTTTTGCTGTGGTTAATTCTTGGACCAGAGAGTGATTTACACCTGCTGAAGGTGGATGTGCTCGTGTTAAAAGTAGAGTTAGAGGAGAAATGCAGAAATGTGTGTTAGAAGGAGGAAGTGAATCGTTCTGAAACTGGTTTTATTGGCAAAAAAACACAACTACAAATTTCACATATAAGATGAAAATACACACATACAAAATACAAGCATGGACGAGTCTACCGGCAAGCAGAGCAGCATGTTTTACAAACCAAGAGCGAACTATAATATCAGACAAACAGTCAACACACAACACGAGTTCACGATGCTGATAGCATCACCAGAGTAAAGTGGGGAAACTGCTCTGCAAGGAAAACACATGGCTCACATAAAATGACATGCAGCAGTCTGACTTTCCACAGGCTCATAGGGGAACTCTTTATTTCATATCAGAGTCTTCGGTTTGAAACATTAAAGAACTTTTGTTTTCCTCCAAAATAAATATGCAGCATTTTGGAGGGAAAACAACAACAAACAATTCTTTGTGTTCTTCTCTTCTCTTCTTCCATCTCAACACTTCTTTTGTGTCGTCATCCACCGCTCGTGTCTGTCATCTGCCTCATGCGCTCTAACATAACAACACTAAACTATTCATAGTGTATTTATGTACTTTGGAATATTTGTGTTTCCCTCCTTTAATGTGTGCTGTGTGGTTTTTTTCATCAGTCGACTATTAATATACAGAACTGTAGAAACGTCCACAGCCGGTGTGGAAAAATGAAAAGTAAGAATGCTTTCAAAACTAGATTATATTAATCAATTAACAAATGTGATGTGAGTGAACAAAAGAGAAATCTCAGGACCACAGTGTTGAAACTAAACGCTTAGTAGTATAATAATAATAATAATAATAATAATAATAATATAATAATAATGGATTGCATTTATAAAGCACTTTATCTTAGATACTCAAACAGTTTAAGAAGTATTTTTATTGTGGTGATGATATTATCTGCCTGCTGAATAAACTAAATAATTACAGAGTGAGCTCAGATGAGGAAGCTGCCTGAAGACGTTTCCTCGTGACTCATCTTTCCCGCTGAGTGACCTTCGGTTAGGTTTGAGTTTCGCCCTCATCCGTAGGCGTCTTCAGGCTTCAGCAGCAGACGAAGTTCTCTGATGTTTTACTTCAGTAAAAGTAGTAATACCATTCTGTTACAAGTAATAGTCCTGCATTTTGAATGTACCTTAAGTAAAAGTACATAAGTATTAACATCAAAATATACTAAAATACCAAAAGCTGGTGAAGTACTTTATATTCTGCTGCATGGCTTCCTCTATATTAATACATCGTCATCTGAAAGAATAAAAGAGTAACTGGCAACTAAAGCTGGAGTCGAGTACAAGTATAAAGTAGCAGAACATGGAAACACTCAAGTAAAGTATCTCAAAGTTGTACTTAAGTCCAGTACTTTGGTAAATTAGTACTTCCACCACTCGGAAGAGCAGCAGGTGTGTGGAGGCAGGGACGGGCCTCCACACACCTGCTGCATTTATTTAAAAGACTTTATTTCAATTTGTTATAAATTAAACTCCAACAGTTTTTACAAGTACAGCCGGTACATTAGATCATAGAAAGGAATTTAATTGGCAGCTATTCTGATAATCGTTGAAGTCATTTTTCATGTGAAAACGTTTCATGTGAAGATTTGCTGCTTTTCCTTTTGATTATTTTAATGTGTTTTTAATCATTCTGAAGTTCGGACTGACAGAACAAACACTGTGAAGGAGTCACTCTGGGCTCTGACAACATTTCTCACTATTTATATGATTTAAAAATCAATTAATGGAGAAAATAATCAGCAGGTTGATCCAGAATGAAAATAATGATTAGCTGCAACTGATGCAAATAGTTCAATCTAAACCAGCTAAATCCTGCTTTACATGAATGCATGCGGAAAAATAATTATTTAATGATATAATAAATAACAGTAGAACAGTCACAGGGAACGTTTTACTTGCTGCTTTAAGAACTTACGTAAAAAACAATTTCCTGATTACACTTACATACATTTTCAATACATAGCTTTTATTTAACAGAGTATTTCTTTCAGTGAGGTATTAGTACTTTAACTTAAGTAAAGGCTCTGAATACTTCATCCACCGCTGGTTGTAGCTCACAACTTCTCGTCAAGTGTGAGTGTGAGATGGGGGTGGCTGTTTTTTGTTTAGTGAGACTTCTTAAATAATTTTGCTATGGAACGAGACCACGTCGGGCGCTGTATTTTAAAACGCACGCCTGAAAGTCGTTCTCCCTCTGTTGCTAGTCTGAAGGAGATTGGAGGCGGAGCTGGGAGCATGGAGAGGAAGAGGAGAGGAGGCGAGGGAGCGGCGCAGGTGTGAGCTTGTAGCCTTCAACTGGTTTCATATGTCAGATTTCTCAGAGTGATCAGCTGAGTCAGTGTTCTGGTGAAGGCATCGATCAAACAGACCGATAGATAGAAGAAGCGATTTCACTTTGGAAAAGTAATTTTATCATTTTTCAAATACAGTAGTTTATTTTGAGACACTTAAAATGAGGGTGTTTGGTGTAGAGACCCCCCATGTTTATAGTTTGTATGTAAATAAAAGTACTTCAAGTCCAGTGAAAAACCTTACATGGTACAAAAGTAGGTTTCAAAAGTGTTTCATTTCCTTCCACTGAATTAAGAGATTTACTATTTTCAGAGAGTTATTCTTCAGCAGTGGAAGGAAATGAAACCTATTTCTGCAGTTAACACGTTGGAACAGCCTGTTACCACCCTCAGAAGCTTTATTTGGACAATAATATATATATTCTATATAAAATTAATGAAGGAAGACAGAGCAGCAGGTCATCTGTTGATCCTACAGGGAAATAATGAACAAAACTCCTTCATGTATTTGTTCATTTTAGATCTGAAAATGTCTGTTTTGGTGACATAAACGTTGTTTTTAACTTTGGTACCATTTAAGATTTTTCCCTGACCTACTTAGATTTACAGAAGAACTACAAACATGTGGCTGTTTCTGTAGATGTATCTTGGTACAGGAGGACAGCAGAGGAGGCGGGGCCATCTCCGGCTTCTCACCTGAATCCTCTCATTGTTAGCGAGGGCGGACATGAAGGGTTCTCAGGGTCTTGCAGGCGTTCACATGTACAGAAGATGATTCAGATGTGAAACATTCATTTCTCAGTAAGTCACAAAGTCGACTGTTTAAAGCAGCAGTTAGCTCTGTGGGCGGCGAGTCAGCACATCCACAGCAGATGATGAGTGAAACACACTTTACGGAGGGGGAAGTACTCACATCCTTTAAAGTAAAAAGTACAAATACCGCTGCGTAAAAATACTCAATTTAAAAGTCTACTTGAGCTAAAGTATGCAGGTATTTTACATTTACATTTACTCGTGACGCTTTTATCCAAAGCAACTTCCATTTGAGGAACAACAAGCAATAAAGTAAGAGATCTACGAGTGACAATAAATACTAGTCTGAGCTATTAGCACGTAGATGGATAGAAGAAGAGTAATTTGCAGGATTTGAGAGACTAAATTATAAAACATTATTACTTTTGCACATGGTCTTTATTATTCGTTTGTATTTGTATACCTGGTCAATTTTTATATGTTTTATACGGATATATTTTTGTGTATTCCTTGTACGTGTAAAGCTGATAAAGCTAATCCTGATTCAGATTATTATTACTGACGTGTTAAAATGCAATGTTTTATTGCTGAAGCTGATTCAAGGTATTTTATAACAATAAAACCAAACTCACAGACATTGTCACTCACTTTTGCCTCATTAGACCTTTTCTTAAGACTGTATAGCGTCCTGTCGGTGCTGTGTGATACTTTAAACTGCATTCTGTGCATTAGTACACAGAGTCTGCTGACCCTATATGAAGGTCTACTCAGTCACAGCCTCTAATCTATAATACTGCGTCTTATGCTAGTACAGCTGTCAGATAAATGTAGTACCTAAAATATAATATTTCCCTCTGAACTGCGGTGGAGTAAAAGTACAAGGTAGCATCACGTTCACCAGCGTATCGCCATAGCAGTTGTTTTCATTTCCCCTCCGTGTATTAGCGACAGTAAGGTAGTATTTATTTGTAAAGCTACCTGCATGCGGTAGCTGACCAGTGATTGGCAGTTTGAAACGTTCAGCCTATTCTTATATCCAGTCAGATAGATATTACGTCAGATACCTACGCTTTCTCAGGTCCTTTAGCGTCCTAAATCATTGCTAACGTTAGCTATATAGCGTTAGCTAACAATGCTAGCATGCTAGCATTGACATCCCCCCCGATGTTCTTTACTGCTAACCTTTACCATCATTAATTAAATATGCATGTGAAATGGTTAACCTCCTTTGTGTTGCTTAGTCTGTCTGGGATTCTATCATATCAGCAGAGCAAGTAGCAAGTGAACAGCAGATTATAGGGCGGGGAGGTTCTGGAAAGATATTATGAATTGTGAAACGGCGCCGCATTTAAAGAGGAACTTCCACGAACAAAGACACAGAGAAAGAGGGAAGAAAAAGAAATAGGCCTACAGAATGCTTGAAAGCCACTGAATTATATTCTCTTCTATTATATTTTAACCCTGCCGCCTGAGTTTTGTTTCTGTTGATGTAACCTAGATAAAAAACATTTCCACCATAAACTGATGCAGGAAAAGGCAAGAATTGGTGCAGAAAATTTCACCAGAATGCAGAAAATTAAGTGTTTCATGCTAAAATATTTGATGGGCGAGGCCCCCCAGACCCCCACCTAATTAAGCGGCTCCTCCATTGCCAAAGGAAAACCTACGGTCTTGCTTATTATGAACTTTTATATTCCATACATTCTCTAGAATTAAAAGAAATGCGGTCTCTGGTTTGACACACAGATTCTGTGGGGAGAAGACTCCCTAATACATGGTCAGGTTTGATCAAAATTAAGGCTGTCATGTCTGGAGGTCGGCACACTGATCTGACCGTGATTATTGGCTTGGCTTTTCATCTACACATACATGTGGCTGTTGAACTTTTAAATTAAAATTCCTGAGGATTGAGGAGTGATGACCTCGACCCCTGCGGTCGGATATGACACAGAAAGCCTAAAATGAACCCCAAACTAAATTGAAAAGTTGGCAGACCTGGTGATATGGCACGACGCACAGGTGCACACGGTGCACACACAGGAGTTGATGAGTGATTCTAAAGTGAGCAGCTGATGTGTTTTAATCAGCCGACAGCTTCATTTTGTTCCCTCGCTGATGAAAATCAGAGCGGTTTATGATTCAAACACATGCTCTTGTTATATATGAGCGGGGCGAACACTGGATGATGACTGGAGCACTGAGGTGTGAAAAGTGAGGCACGAGTTGGTCAGAACAGCTGTTTTTAATGAAATTAATGAGCCTCCATGTCCCATTCAAAATATATTTAGGAGCTAACGGGTAAGTTAATATTTTATAACCTTTCTCTGAACTCAGTTCTGCCGAGGCATGGAGCCATGACGGCTCGTTCCTGTTTTAGCAACATGACTCGTCACATATTGACGCTCGGTCAAGGCCCTTTGGCGTCACTTTTTAACCCCCTGGGAAACCATTTAGTGTCATTTGTAGACGTTTAAGGCTCCGTGGTCAAGTTGAGCATCCAATTAGACTTTCAAAATAAAAGGCTAGCGTTTCGAAACATCGTCATTTTGAAACGTGGACATTATTAAAGTTGTGAAACGTTGCAGTTTGGTTAGGTTCAGGCACATTAAGTACTTGGTTAAGGTTAAGAAGAGATCATGGTTTGGGTTAAAATAACTACGTAGGTCATTTAACATGTAAGTTAACTACGTCATCAGCATAACTCACACAATTTAAGTAAATCACCTAACTTCAATACTGCGCTGAACTATGGCGCTACAGGGATCCCCAGAGCGTTACAAACTGACGCCGACGGGTCTCGACCATGTGTCCATATGTGACGAGTTGGGGAGGGAGAACGGGCTGGTTTTAGGGGTGAACCGTCAAAAACGCCAAAAAAGAGTCTGTGAATTCCTGCCGGGATCAAATTCAGTCTCTTAATCAATAATAAAACATCAACATTTATTTATTGTTGATTATATTTTGTATTTATTACTAATTTGAATCTGAAACTAAAGTTTCTAAATCAATGTTGTGCATTAAAAAGTACAATATGTCCCTCTGAGTTTGAAGGAAATACTCAAGTAAAGTACAAATACCTCAACATGTTACTTTAGTACAGCACACACACACACACACACACACACACATGCAGGTTACTTCTTTGGAACAACACGCTGCCAGTAACCGCACATGCATGAATTCACTTGTATTTGAACAAACACTCACACACCTACACACACACACAACTGCCTAATTCTCAAGAAGTCATTGTGTGTGTGTGTGTGTGTGTGTGTGTGTGTGTGATAATTGGATGCAGACGCTGAGCTCTCATTGGTCCGTGTCCACCACAGAGACAAACAGATTGGGTCTGTGTACAGAGAGGGCGAGAGGCTCAAGAGCACGTTAGCAGCGCGGTGAAGCAGCTGCAAACAGCTGGGCTGAAGATCGAACCGTCAGCAGTTTGACTCTTTTTGTCGCCACAGTTTGATCTGATTCGTTTACAGTTTTCCAAAAAACATCTCTCCACATGACTGGAAGTGTAAATGTAAGCAGAACAATCCGTAGCAGCTGCACACGTTAAACAAGAACACAACTGGGAACTCGGTTCTTAAAGCCATACTGACATGAAGTAAGTGCATGTTAATTAATGGATGTTGTTCCTCCTGTTGTTATTCTGAACGGGGAGAGTAATGTTGTTAGCTTTGTTTACATCAGCAGCGTTAGGAGCTGAATTCAGAGGCGGACCTGCAGAATAACTCAGGCCGGGAATTTGACTCCATCCGGCCTCCCTGTTCACTCAAACCACCAGACTGCTGTTTTTATACACTAACTCTACTTCAGTGCTCTCTGGTACGCGGTACCGGCACCTCGACATTTTATTCTTCGGCGTACCGGGACTTCTCCCAAGCTCCTCTGCCCGCTCCATATCAGGTTCTCCGGGCGCTACGTGACGCTCACCTGTTCCCGTTCTCGCCTGCCTGCTAAACTCGAGTCACTTATCATCAAGTCACTTATGTTGTCTGTGTTATGTTTCATTTTGTGACATTGTTCCCTGAGTGTTTCAGTTAGCTTTACTTCCTGTTTAAGTTTGTAGTCAGTCTGCCCTTGTGTCTCTTGTCTTGTTTTACTTCCTGCCTGTCCTTGATTTTCATCTGTCAGCTGGTCCTGCCTTCAGACAAACCAACTCTGCCTTTGAACTTGCTTCTTTCCAATCTGCTGCAAAGGATACATTCATTTCACTTTAATCTTTTAAAACTATTATATCATTTTTCTTTGTTCACGGACACTTGCAGTTGCTTCTCTACATAATCATTTTTGTGTTGTCTAAAACTATTTCTACTGTATTTATCTCAGCCCTATTTCCTTTTCCCTAAGTGGTTACCCCACTTGTCAGGACATTGTAAATAAGAACTTGTTCTTATGACTTGCCTGTAAAAATAAAGAATAATAAAAAATAATTTAAATTTGCCTTGTGGTTTCACCTGTGTGTAATTAGGTTCTCACTCACCTGTGTATTTTAGTGGTTGTCTGTCTTTCACTCGTTGCCAGTTCATTTGAGATGTTCCTTTGGATGTTTCCCGTTTTCTAATGTTAGTTTGTCTCTACAGGCGTCTCTGTGTGTTTCCAGTTTAATTCTCTAGTTTAGTCTCCTGTGTAGTTTCCTGTCTCCTGTTTCCGTGCGGATTACTCTCTCTCTGGGATTTTTTGGACTTTGTTTTCACCTCAGCTGTAGGTTTTCACCTTGGATGCAATAAACCTCACCTACTCTCCAGTTTTCGTCTCAGTGTCTGCATTTGGGTCCGAACCTCTGTTTCCAGCGTTCAGCCGTGAGGCAGAAGGTGAAACGATGCACAATAAGAAAACATGCAATGCAACTGAAATATAGAAGAAACAGCATTGTCCAAAAAAGCAACTTAAGCTAAAACAACAAGCTGCTGATTACTGCATTATATTCTCATATTTTTACATTCTGAATTGTCTAGACTAGTAAATAAGGGGGACAGGAGAGTCTAAATTAGCAAAGAAAAACTCCCGCACACTGTCTAACTTGCAAAAATTATGTATTGACACAACGTTTCGGTGCCTGACCTTCATCAGGCAAACAGAGAAGCCACCTTTTGTAGGAGTTGACTTGTTTGTCTACACCACTCACCTACTTCCTCATAAAATAACATTCAAACAAAACAAACAACATTCATTCATATTTCCATGGGATGAATGTAGATTTCTGTATCCTGAATTTAAAACAATATCATAAAGTGCACTTATGAACAGACATCCTCTAAAAACCTGCTGGTGCCTTTTATATCAGTAGACTAATAGCTTAGAGGAAATATTATAATTAACACAACAATAGATCCCATTTCAAATTTAAATATTGAAGAAAAGTTAACTAAAGTTAAATTTACCTTTCTCAGAACTTTTCTATTATAAATTCTTTATTCTAATATTTAGAGTTTTTTTAATTCCCTGAGCTGTAAGCTGCATTCATCAAGATTAAAACAAAAACATTTATGTGTAATGAACCCAGAATATGTCAAAGTTTCACTTTTTGACTTAAATTACTGGGAAAAATTTTCCTTTTTCACGATATTCTAATTTTCTGTTCAAACATTGAGTACAGCAACAACATCTGAACATCTGAGTTTTCAAGGTGGCTAAAGGTGCCACCTCAGAAACTCCAGAGAAACACACCAATCACAGCAGATTCAAAGGCACAAGGCTGGACACAAAAAGCTATTTGCCTACGCTTGATATGAGATATAGAGAGTTTATTAAAATGTTTTCTTTCTGGAATCGCTAGAATTTCTAGAAGATGTAATAAAAAGTAATCAGAATCAGCTTTATTGTTTAATTCTAGACAGTTTTGCCGGCAGAGTTTCTGCAGCGCACAGAATCCAGTATCTGGATCATCGTGGTTTTGCCGGCACTTATTCCTAGAAGAGCTTTTATTGAACTATAAGACCAAAACAACCATAAAAAACAAACAAACAAATATAACACATGACAGGAGGAGGTGAAGTGAGTGTATCACGATACATGTCACATAAATGTGATGCTGAAGAAACTTAAAACATGGCAGGTTCTCTCTGTGATTTCTGAGCAGATCAGTCAACATTTCCAGAAACACTGGAACAATTTAGAAGCAGTT
Source organism: Micropterus salmoides (assembly GCF_014851395.1). Taxonomy (NCBI): domain Eukaryota; kingdom Metazoa; phylum Chordata; class Actinopteri; order Centrarchiformes; family Centrarchidae; genus Micropterus; species Micropterus salmoides. The sequence continues at coordinate 2,677,078 of NW_024044348.1, read as the reverse complement.
TATAAGAAAAGCAAACAGCTGTCTGTTGATGTGTTTTCTTGTTAAAAATGTGCCTACTTTTGGTAATGGCCTTGTTTTGTTTCCACAGGATACAGCCAGCAGGAGAAAATGGTTTGTGTTCAGCTCCAACAGGCCTGATGTTATCCAGTCCCTCCAGGAGTTCACGATGTCGCGAACGCAGCTATCAACATAAACTCAACACATTCCTGTGAATTCAGCGTGACTTGCGGTTTTGACCGATCACCGTAACTTTTCTGCAAAACTAACCTTTTCAGGATCCAGATCTTCTTCAGCAAAGTGGGGAAACTGCTCTGCAGAGCGTGCAGTGTTGTGGTCGCACACAAAGACAATGTCAGAAACACAGATGAGACACTGACACACAGGCTGCTGCAGGTCAGCTGGTTTAAATATGCAGAGTCAGGCCCCCGACGTACTTACATACACAAACGGCATTGTTCACATACTTGCCTGCGTGCTTTTTGTGCACCTAGAGAATTAAACCTGAATCCACTAGGGGGCAGATCCGGACCGGATCATCTCTCGCCGACACCGGATCATCTTCCTTGACAACCTCCGAATTTGCACATGGTAAACAAACCAAACACGGCGATCGCGGTGGTAATCGCGGACCAGCTCCAGTAGTTTTACTGTTAACATCCTGCCATAAATAATCTGCTGACCTTCTTCTTCTTTTGCTTTTATTTGGCGGTTGGCAAACCAACTGCAAACCGCCACTACTGCTACTGCCTGTCAGATCGACATTCTGCCCCCACGTTCATGTGCTGGATTGCATCTTGCAGACGTGCAGCGTTAATTTCTTGAGATGTGCAAAACCCACTCTCCAAAGGAACGCAGGATACGCGTGGCAGCCATCTTCCATACGTAAGTATATCCGGAGCTTTAAGGTCAGGGTTTGACCCGCCAAGTCCTGGAGTGACTGTTTAATGATTCAACTACAATTCTAAAGTTAAAAATGTCACATCTGCTTTTGCAGTTTTCACCTATTCCCACAATTTCATGGCTAAAAAACGCCCGGGAACAACTTCAATTGCAACTTTTCAGAAAAGCTGCTGCAAAAATCACAAACAAGGCGCGTGAGATCCCGGAGAGACTGTGAAGACAGGAAGAAAAATCATCAGGACGATAGTTTTTGTTATCTTACACTGTAAGAAATGTTTTATTAGGTAAAAGGTTTTGAGTTTATTCACCCTGGTCGGGTTCAGGTTGACGGTAGGGGAGTCAGTGTGTGAGGATCACTCATGTTGTGGGGACATTAATGTGTCACATTTTGGGGGCTCGCCTTCTCTTCTGGGGACAAAATGCAGGTCCCCTTAACGTCCATCACTCAGTTTACGGGTGAAGACAGGATCCGTGTCCAGGAAACGACTGTAGGTGAATGTAAAGTCCTCTGGAGGGATGGAAACATGAATGTGCGTAAACAAACACACCACAGTCCTGTTCATGATCAGACAGGGACGAATTCATCAGTGAAGCATTACAGCTGATCTGATGTCAGTGACTTTCACAGACCGTTTGTCTTCTCCTTCTTCCTGTTACACAGCCAGTAAAAATAGCCTCTGAATTAACTTCCCTCACATTATTTAGCTTGTTTGTTCTGCACCAAACAGCACCACTCAGACCGTGGGCACCGGTCCAGCTGAGAGCTTTTCTTGGCTCTGACATTCACGCTGCACAGCTCACATCAACGTGTCCCACGTTAACGGGAACGCTACACACATATCTTGAAAATTAATCCTTTAAGGCTGCGTTTTCCCAAAAGCCTCCTGAAAATAATTCCTCCTCTGCTGCTCGGGAGGCGAAACAGTGCCCAAAAATGCTTGAGGGAAACCTGGGAAAGTTGCTTTCTGGATTTCAGCCGCTGTCATCATCTGAGCTGAGACTGTAGCGCTGCGCCGCAGAGACGGGGAGAGAAAGTCTGAAAGTTTCACTGTGTCATGAAAAGGGGAGAGCGAGGAAGAACTTCTGGAGGTTTCCCAGTCTGAGAGGTTTTTAAATTCAGCTACAGTTTTCTTTCACACGGTAACTTGTTCGGGTTGTAAAACTTTGTGCCAGAAACAAGTCACACAGATACTCGGTGTGTATATTCATACAGCAACGATGCATCACTGATGCATTGTGGGAGTGCAAAGCCATGAAACACAGCCACATGTTGAGCAAAACATCTGCAGCAGCAGATTCACTGTGTTTACAGCTGGAAAAGTACTCAGATCTGTTGTATAAGTAGTAATACCGCAGTAGAGAAATACTTTTCTTACAAGTGTTGGGCAGTCTGAGTATTATTACTACTGTTGTTACTAACTAGTTACTTTCAAATACCCAGTAATAAGTAAAGTAATAGTATTACTTTTTAAAGAGTAATAAGTCAAAATAACTTATTATAATTTCTGAGAAACTGGCCCAACACTGTGTGTTACAAGTAAAAGTCCTGCATTCAAAACTTTACCTCAAGTGAAACTAGAAATGTAAAAAGTAAAAGTACTCGTCATGCAGAAAGTATAATTTCAGAATAGTATACATGTACATTATATCATTGGATTATGATTCATCAATTTAAAGTGGCAGCAACTTTTACTTTAAATACTTTGTCTGCTTGTGTATTTGCCTCTGTGATCGATAAAGTTTTATCAGATTGTATCGATCTGTACATGAAGTTAGCAGATAAACTTTGTGGAATAAAAAAGTTCAATATTGCCCTCTGAACTGAGGTGGAGTAGAAGTATAAAGTAGCAGAAAATGGAAATACTCCGGTATCTCAAAGCTGTATAAGTACTGGAGTAAATGTACTTTACAGTTACTCCAGAAGCAGACGAATCTCGCTGATGTTATTTTGGAGCCGAGGCTGATGAACCTCAGGTCAGAGAGACGCTGCAGCAGAGTCGATGTGAAGAAGCAGCTTTTCTTTATTTCACTTTCACTCATTTGTCATTGTTTTGTTTGTGTGTACTGTGTGTACTAAAAGGTCACTTTGGGTGAAATCAGTATATTTTTTCAGGGAGAATGTAAACAGCAGCAACAAGATGATGTTCTGGTTTCATCTTCACATTAAACAGTCTTGGGAAACAGATTGCATCCTGACTGAGTTTGAGCACCTCCTCACATCACGGACCACCTGCCGAGCGCTTGATCCGGGATGTCGATGACCTGGTTGGTGTCTGTAAAGAAGCACAACAGCTTCTCTGCATTGGCTTCCAGTAAAATCCAGAATAGAATTTAAAATCATTCTTCTTACCTACAAAGCTCTTAATGGTCAGGCACCATCTTATCTTAAAGAGCTCATAGTACCTTACTACCCCACCAGAGCACTGCGCTCCCAGAATGCAGGGTTACTGTGGTTCCTAGAGTCTCCAAAAGTAGACTAGGAGCCAGAGCGTTCAGCTATCAAGCTCCTCTCCTGTGGAACCAGGTTCCAGTTTGGGTTCAGGAGGCAGACACCATCTCCACATTTAAGACTTTCCTCTTTGATAAAGCTTATAGTTAGGGCTGGCTCAGGTAGTCCTGAACCATCCCTTAGTTATGCTGCTATAGGCCTAGACTGCCGGGGGATTTCCCATGATGCACTGAGCTCCTCTCGCCTCCTCTCTCTTATCATCTCTATGCATTCTTATCCCATTAAAGCGTGTTACTAACTCCACTTCTTCCTTCAGAGAGAGTTGATGGCGCCCGTGGAGATGCCAGCCAACACACAGAGCGCCTGGCTGGTTTAACGCCCCTCTGGTCTGCGTGGTCAGAACCACTGTGTTGTGTATGTTGTGGGTCTCTCTGTGTTACTGCTTAAACATCATTAGGGAACTTTGACTGATTTGGAGGATTAAGCCAAAATGGTTGTGTGACTGGAGGAGATTCAGACCACAGACAGCAGCTGCCTGCAGCTCCTTCAAACTCCACCGCATTTTTGTCTGTTTTTTTCTGGCGTGTAACACGTGTTACCTCTGACAGGAACACAGTCATCAGAAAGGAAGCCAGCATTTCGATTATAGAGCAACAGCTCTTGAGACGATGAACCAAACCAGATCAAACCAGAGCAGGCACCGCGGCCGGTGAGCAGCCCGTGAAGAGGAAAGAGAGACTGGATAGGAGCCGTAAAGGTCGATCAACATCCTGGATGGTGTTCGCTCTGTAGCACGGTGTCTGTCATGTTACTCCCCCTTGAAGGGACCACACACCGTACATCCTCGTGTTTATAATGATAAATAAACTTCCTTGATCCTTGATCTGTGATTGACAGGTTTAAAGGTTAGCTGTATGGCGATTAGTTTGTGACTAGCAGCGTCGGGGATTTAAAGCAAGGCAAGTTCGTTTGCACAGCACCTTTCAACAACAAGGAAATTCAAATGCTTCACATAAAAAAAAAAGGTTAAGACAAGGCAGCTATTTGTTTAGCACAGCTCACGCAGGAGGCAGGCTCGGTCTGACCTGTTCTGCCCTGCGACTTCGTTTCTGTCTGTTTGAGATGCTCTGTTTGGTCTGTGTTTCTCAGGTTTTGGTTTTTCCGTGTGTCTGCCTGTTTCCTGTTTTAGTTTCTGCCCGATTAACCTTAAGTGGATCACCTGGAGTTAATTACCCAGCCTGCCCGTGGGTCTCATTATAGAAGCCCTTTATTTCTGTTCCGTCTCTGCTAGTCCGTTAAATCCTTTAAGTTTGGACTTAAAGTAAGTTGTACAGTTTGATTTTTTTTAAATCAATCTTCTAGATATTGTGTCTTGAGTTTGGCCACAAAACCTGTTTCTACCCAGTCCTGACAGCTTCACATACAAACATGTTATAAAATAAAAAAGAATGCATGTAATCACTTTTAAATTGAAGAATAAGAAAACACAGTTAAGACGTATTTGATCATTTAAAAGGAATAAAATCAAGATGTAGTGTAAGGTTTACAGCTTAGCAGAAGTTTGCATGACCCTTCCCGCTCCGCTGGTCAGTCATCACGCCGCTATAATTATTTGACGCTCCTCTTTCTGTCTGTTTCTGAATATTTGACCGTTTGGCTGAAGTCTGGTGAACATAAATCTTCTGTTAGCTGTGTGGTGTCTAAATGCTGCATCTCCCTCTTATGTTCTGACTCTGGGGACAGTCCGAGTCTGGGCCCCGATGACCTGAGGGGTCTGGAGGGTTCATACTGTAAAAACATTTCAGTGATATATTTTGGCCTTAAACCACTTAGGGATTCATGGGTGAGCAGCAGTATTGTGAAATCCATTCTCTGACACACCAGGAGCGAATGTAGGCCTCGAGGACACCGTGTTGGAGCTTCTGCTTGTTTTGTAGTTTAATTTCTTATTTACAGTTTTTTCTGATTTGCTTAAACACTAACGGTGATTCTTGAAGCACTATTTCTGAAATGCAGTGGGCCAAGCACGTCCTCTGCTTTACACTCAGTTTGTAATTCAATATCACACTTCTAACAAAACTGTCAACGTCGGTCTTTATTTTGCCAACTGGCATGATTAGATCTGAAATAACTTTTAGATAATTAAAACATTGCACATGATGTGGATGAAATCTTATGGCCAAACCCACAGAGAAGGTGAGATAAAGTCTAATTCTTTCCTGCTATATTTTTCTAGGCCAAAAGTTTTAGTTTTCTTCTACTGAGCTTTTGTTTAAGAGCTGAGAAAAAACAACCTTTCCCCCTTTTTTTGTACTGATAGTGTGTAAATGTTCAGAATACACATACATACTGTGTGTGTGTGTGTGTGTGTGCTTTACTGTACTACATACATGACAACCCTTTACTGCAAACTGCTCTGCCCTGCACGCAGAAAAAGCGTTTTTACCATCAGTGTGTTTTGTGTACTGTATTGATGAGTTTTGCAAGAACTGTTTGCTGTTGCAAGAGATGTGGAATGATTTGCTTTTTTGGTGAGAGGTTTTGTGGTTAGTGTGTAGAGGTTTGCAAAAATAGCCTAAAAACTGAGCCAATCAGAATAAACTGTATTCATTAATTTATTCTGTTGCTGTTTTGCCTTAAAGAATTAGTTTGATTACCACGTTAATGTTATTATTTTGGTTCATTTGGGTGCTTATTAAGGCTTTTGTTTTACAGGTACTGGGCAGCTTGGGCAGATCAATCTTCGTATCTGGGCAGTTAAGCACCGCACAGGTTCACGGATTTTTACCGAGTGAGGCTGCAGACGCCGTTTGTTTGTTTGATTGCTTAAAATGGAAATAAACCACATAAACCATAACCCACCGCATTGTCAAGACGCAATGGCGTCAGTTTGTAACGCTGTGGGGGAAGCCCTGTAGAGTCGTTTATAAAGGCTGAAGATGGGAGCAGGAAATTTGCCAAGGAAAGTGGACGGGTGGGCCAGAAATTGGACTTCCAACCAGGAGACCGGTGTTTGTTTTTCTGTGTGAAACAAAAAGCCAACATTTAAGTTAGGTAGGTTACGTACGTAAATGGTGTAAGTTAACTGACGTACGTAGCATAGTTATTTTAACCCAACCACGATCTTTTCCTAAAGCTAACCAACAACATTCACAACATTAACAAGTACTTTTATTTTGAAAGTCTAACCTGACGTTGCTGATTTACTGTTGCTAACTTTACCGCAGAGACCTAAACATCGATAAACAACGTTAAAGGGTCTGACCATGACCGGACTTGCATAATGTTCGTTCTTTAGGCGTCTCAATGGCCGACAAATCACCAAAACACAAAGGGTGATACAAATAGTCTGGTTTAAAGGTTCAGTGTGTACGTTTTAGTGGCATCTAGTGGTGGGGGTTGCGAATTGCAACCAGTGTCTCACGGTGCATTCAGGTGCTCCTCGGATGGTCCATTTCCTGTTGTGAAGTCATTCTTCCGACTTCAGTGTGTGTTCATGTGCTCTTAAGTCAGAATGTGGAATCAGCACGGACGCTGCTACAAAGATGTGTTGGATTAACATTCAGAGCAGATAAACAACACGCGGACATCCAGTTCACTCTGCATGGACAGTGAACTAACCGTTACAACCAGATTACACATTTGCTAAATATGTATGTGTAATATGTGATTTTTCAGAAATCAAAGTTCTGTAAACTTCTTTATGACCCGGGTACACTTTATTTTTCTTTCTGCAATAAAATATTATTATGGTCTTTATACACCACTGAAAACATAGTTATGGATCTTATACTGCATTTCTGTCAATAGATCCTCAGAAATATTACACACTGGCCCTTTAATTAGTATTTAAAGGGGTAAAATAGAATAAAACAGGAGAATGCAAATGCCGGTTTGTTTGTTTTGCTTTTTGGTTTCAGACGGTGAAAACAGTTGAACTCCCTGTTTGTTTGTCGTTTAGCCGAATCCCAGCCTAAACACAAATCCTCCCAACAGCTGAGTAAATAAGTAAATGGAGGCTCTCGAGGTTTCCCTCCGAGATGCAGCGGAACGCGATGTTTAATCAGCAGAAAGCCAACGGTAACCAGGTTTCTTCTGCACATGTGAACGCATCGTATGACCATCACAGAGACAGGAAGCTGTGTGACGACAGGTAAAGCAAGCGTCTGCAGAGTGTGTGTGAGATGTATGTTTCTGTGGTCACTCACAGCAGCATCCCTCACATACTGCTGACCAAACATCAGCAAATCAAACGCACCCTCCTCACACACACACAGACGGACGGACGGACAGCAGCTGTTTGAAGTTGTGTTGTGTTTATGGTCTGCGGATGAATCAAACTTTGTCCACTTCATTAAATGTTTTGTGGAGATTTGATTTGAGAAACGACCTCAGAGTGTCCTGCCAGGTGTTTCCAGGTGTGGTAGCATAACACACACACCAACCTCACACCCTGCCGTCAGAGGCAGAATTGCATTGTGGGTAACAGGAAGAAGAATGTGTGGAATAAAAGAGGATCTTGATTCGTGTTGCAATCAACGGCGAATTCAGACTGACCCGTAAAGTCAAAAAGAACGTGACGACTGTGATCCAATCACTGAAGAGTTTTTTCTACAGGTGTGAGACGTCATGTATTTGCTGCCACATAACGTTCAGTCAAACGTTCAAAGAAACATTTAAATAAATAAATATTGGTAATACATATTAAACGTCTTCAGTGTATTTATATTCGGTTTCTACTTGATGAATATGGCCCCTGAGTTCTGTATTTTTGTGTCTGTATGCCAATGAGGGATCATTTAGTTTTTATCCTCCATAAAAAGAAACGAAAAGTGATGTGGAAATATTTTAAATAGAGGTCAGTGATGATGCGTTCACAGACCTCTGGCCTTCAGAATAACAGTGACAGTGTTAAAGTCACCTGTTATGAACTGCAGCACAGATATGTCAGATATGTATTTATGTAACAGACAAAGGTTTAGACACAGTTAGAAGTTTCCTTTTTTTTCCATTAAAATTTCTTTTATGTATTTATTTTTAGTAGGTGGCTGCGAATCACTCAGTCATATTCTCCGCAGTAGATCTGAGATACGACTTCAACATCACCAGGAATGCGCTTGTGAATGTGTGAAGAATCTGTAGGCAGCCGCTGAACGCGAAGCACGTACGGTAACCAGTTAGTTTGATCAGGAAGGACGCAACACAGATTACAGAGAGAACGCAGCTCCCTTGTTTTTCTGTTTTTCCATTTTTTGGTCTTAAAACACAAAAATAAAAGACTTCGGGGTTTTTTTGGAACTGAATGACTGAAACAGAAACAGATCATTCATTAACTGAACAGATGTGGATAAAGGCGATGAACATTTAGCTGATGGTGATAATTAATCACTGCATTATACTGAAGAACCCTGCTTTTATTCTGAAATCCATTTAAAGGCCTTCCTTCATAATGTCCCAAACCGTGCGCGCACTTTATTAATACTCTCTTCCCATTAGCTCATAGGCCAGTTTTTAAAATTTTACGAGGGGAACACGGAGCAGAATCTACCGTGTCATCTCCTCAGGAAGTCCAGCTCAGCGGGAAACAAAATACCATGAGTATGGATCATACTTCAGGATGTTGGCAGACGTCCAGCTCAGCCTGACAGCAGTGATGAACTCATCATGAGACCACGAGGTGTTTCCTCTCCTGTGACTCTCAGTCAGCGCCCTGTGACTCCAGCACAGCAGCTAAAATTAACCCTGCTACTGTCGCATGGCGCCGGACGGCCTGCGGTGCCCACCTGTGTGATGTCACCGAGCTGGCAGGCCCACCGGACGCACATCGGTCCTCTGGAAGACGCTCCGTCCTGCTGGGGTCACATCAGCATATGACACTGAGTTTCTGGTCACCGTGAGGATGTTTGTATTGAGGCTAACAGCTGAGTGCGTCACATGTCGTGTAACCACAGCTTCATGTCCAGAGGAGGATCTGATGATGACTGTGTCTCCCCCCGAGTTTCCTGTCTCTAATAACGTCTGACAACACATGAAATATATAAAGACATCAAAATAAAGAGGCTGATCGACATCACAGGGATGAGCTGCTGGGAGTTAACTAGAGCAATAGTCCCAAATATACCCCGAATTCAAATTTATACCAGACACACAGAAACTCCCCTATTTACTGGGAGAAATGCCCAAATGTCAAATAATTGCTGCAAAATATGTCTCCTCATGCCATGAAGTGAGGACAACCAGTGGAACCTCAGACTGATAAATAATTGTACAAATTATTATCATTTTGATTGTTTGATATTTTAATAATTGTTTTGTTTTTAAATCTCACATTTGATACTGATATATATTTTTTTAATTAACTAATTTATTAATTTAAAAAAATTGTCTTAATATACACACACACGTTTATGGTTGTATTTATTTTATTTTATTTTTAATATTTATTTTTACAGAATTTTATATTTTGTATATTTTTTAATTATTATTATTTTATTTATTATTAACACACACAAACTGTTTTATTTCCTTATTTAATAAAATGTATGAAATTAATTGTCCTAATTTATATGTAGCTTTGGAAATATTGTTGCTCTACATTCATGCCAATAAAGCTAATTTGAATTTGAATTTGAATAGAGGCTTTTCAGATTTGATATTTTCTAAAACGAACGTTGGAGATTTCCCATCTGAAATTCACCAGATATTTAAATCAGAGTTGGTTTTTCTGACTTGGCTGCTTGTTACTGTGATACAATATAAACTTCAGCTGTTGATAAACAGCAGTTTAGCAGCAGCTTCCTCCTGCTTCCAGTTTTGCTAAGCTAGGCTAAAGAACCATATTCAGCTTTTCCTAAAAAAAATGTTTATTTGTCCTGGAAACATGAACCAGTGGCTGATTAGTTTTTCACATTTTAAGAAATCTATTTTAGACATTTTTACTTAGAGGTGTCCTCACTTTTGTTGCCAGCGGTTTAGACATTAACGGCTGTGTGATGTGTTATTTTGAGGGGACAGCAAATTTACACTGTTATACAAGCTGCACACTCACTACTATACACTGGAGCAAAGTGTCATTTCTTCAGTGTTGTCACATGAAAAGATATCAAATCAAATACTTACAAATATGTGAGGGGTGTACTCACTCTGTGAGATACTGAAAATACTGAAAGTGTAACTGACCAGACTTTTTGCAGTGTAATTTACCAAATTACCTCATATCTGAAGAAAATGTGCTGAGTGTCCACCACAGTGTTTGTCAGTGTGGTCAGCAGAGACCCTCGGGGGGGGGCTTACAGCTCAGTGAAGAATATCTTAATTTCACCATGATTTCATTCTCTAGAAATGATCCCTGTCACAGAACGTACAGATATGACCAACGTACTGTATAATCACAGGCTTCTCTCACCACTATTGTCTCCCACATACAGTGTAAACATTAAACTGGATCAACAACAACTGCAGTCCTCCCACGGACTCCGCTGGGACTGAATGCGATCAGCTCTCTGTGTTCGGCTTGTTTGTCAGGCTGACCACTTTAACATACGGTGCATCTATGAGCTGCGGCCAGTTTAACGAAACAGCGATGATCCGCTCTCCTGCCGAGTCCAACGCAAGAGTCTGAGAAAAGTCAGGACTCGATGTTGATGTGCTAACTGCTGCTAAAACCACACAGTCTGCTTTTTATAGCTCTGCTTTTCACCTGCATAATTAACATACAACAACTTCAGGTCATATCTTTAGCACCATCATCAGGTCAACATGTTCATGTGTGCAGCACTTTGCTTTGTGACCAAATACCCGCAGAACTGATGACATTCCCATCAGCCTCAGCTGTGTTTACTGCTAATAAGCTAATGTTAGCATGCTAACAAGCCAAACTAAGATGGTGAACATCAGGTCTTTCTTTCTTGCATTGTTGTCTGTTCTTGTGTTTTCATGTCATCAGTCGAAGCCAAATTATTTCTTTTTCCTCTTTATTTTAAAGGTCCTGCAGTCTTTATTTAATATTTATCCTGTCTGTTGTACATTTAATCCGTCACTTTAGCATCCCGTCCCCTTCTGGATTACAGAAAATATACATTTGTGTGAACACACTAGTGGATATTTAATTTATTTTGTTTTCACTGATACATAAAGAAAACTTGGAAATGGCTTCATATATTATTACTACGTCTAATAACTTTTCTTTTGCTCATACTACGTCTCCGCTAACGTGAGACGGGTCCAGTTTGTTGGGGGAACAAGACTTCCTATCAGTGTCTTGATAGCTGCAAGTCTTCACACCCGTCTCCTGGTTAAGACACATGTGAGTGTGAAGAAACCTTTCCTGTTGACACACTCTCCACAGGGAGGTCAGAGGTCACGGCTGCAGTCCCGGTGACGTCGTCTTTCATCAGTAGTGAATATGTGCAGTGGTGAGTAATAGACCTGCATTCAACCCGCCTTCATTTACGGCTCTATCCAGAGCGCCGGGGACGGGACGCCATGAGCTCCTCCCACCTTGAACTGATGCTAAGCTGACTGAGGTTCTGGATCCAGGCAGCAGATAGAAGGTGTTTTCTAACACGTACAGCAGATCGCATCTGGAGCCTTTAACGCAGTATTCTGGCCGACGTGTAGAGATCTGATCTGGTCACACACCTGCTCCTCGCCGCCGCCACGACATCTGAAGCCACACGATTGCTTGAATATGTTTACCTGCTCGGCTGTTAGAAAGCAGACGACTGACTTTCTTGCGAGAGGGGCGCGACATGTGCATACAGCCGCCATCTTTGGCATTACGGTCTTCCCCGTAACGCCGATTCTTCTAATCAGGGTTCTTTAAGTGCCGTCTCTTTGCCTTAAATCGTCTCTGACGCGGTCCAAACATAACCACGAGCCCGTCAACTCACCAAGATCCAAGGCTATGAAACCCAGATCACGATGGCTCGTTAAACGCTTCGTCTTGATTTAATGTTTACAGTGAGTTAAGGATATTTAGGTGCCAGCACGATGAGTTTTAGTTGGAGGTAAACACAGAAACAAACCAATAGAAACATCAGCAGCTGACAGGTTGGTAGACAGAAAACTGCTCCGAGTCTCTCTTCCTCTCTTTTACTTCTCTATCTCCTCCCTCCCTCTCCCTAACCCCCCTGGCAAGTTCCCTCTCTCTCCCTCCCTCTCACCTACGCAGGGTGTCTCTCGCCCGGTCCTGCGGGTTTGGCAGGCCAGGATGTTATTGTGCTCTGTGGTTTTGGAGGAACGAAGCGAATGAACCTCCAGCGCTCCGAGTCATCAATCAACTCAGTCAGTCACCTAAATCATGGGACGAGTCGTCATGGGGGGTGTGAGTGTGTGCGTGGGTGGGTGTATGAATGCGTGTTGGTGTGGCCAAATGTCATCACAACAATCAGAGGAGGAAAATAAACTCCTCAGGGCTGAGAACATTTTCGGTCGTTTATTCACCGCCCCTTTTTTAATTCATTGAATACCAAAACTTCCAACAGTGAAGATTAGTATCAGGAGTTCAGTGGATTTAGGATGGGTTGATTCATGAAAGATTTATAATGCAATTACATAAATATTCTGGTTTAGCAAATAATATTGTTGGAGCATTAACAGCATCAGAGGATGGAAAGGCTGCATGTTTAGCTTCATCTGCTCAGAGATTTGGAGGCTGTATTTTTATTTGTACTCTTTCCCAGTGAGCAGTCTTTGCTCTCTGCTGTTAGAGGCCTCGGTGTGTTTGAGAGAAAACACTGTATAGGAAACTCTCTAAATGACCCCTTTACGGTCATTCATGGGTGCAAACTATCAGATTCTGCTCCTGAAGAGTTTTTCATCTCTGCATTGTTCTATCGGAGGGAAATATTCCGTCTGTCTGCTGCTTCATTTCAGTCGGACACATTTGGGATCTTTGGAAACTTTGTTTGGCTCGAGTGACCCAGCGGCATCTTTAACAACTTAACGTCTACGTTGGTCCATCTGTGGTCATATTGGACGCCGGCCTCACTGGTTCAATTTTTGATAAAAATAATAAAACCATTTAAAGTTTATAGCCAGTTTCATTTTAAACGCTAAAAACCTGTGCAGCAGAGCTGCACTTTACTCTGCTTGGACTTTGGAGTTTTAATTCCAGGGTTAGAAATGTCGACGTCACAACACGGCAGCCTCTCCTGGCCTGGCGCTGTACGGGTTTCACGGGTTGGATGGCACTGGCCCGACTGAGCAGCGGCCGTAAGAGCATTAAGATCTTTGGGCATTCTTTGACGGAGCATTAATAAACACAGAGCAGCTGGGTGACGTAACGGCACAGTGCTGATTGTTTCTGCGGAATAAAACCTGTTAAGAATCTAATTGATCCCTCTTGGCCGCCGTGCGCCGCTCGCCGCTCGCAGCTGTTAGGTAACCGTTTTCTGCTCAGTGACATCAGAGCTTCGAGGCGCCGACCGTCCGGAGCTAAAAATCACACAATCATGATTCGGGTGTATTTAACGAACATTGTTTAAAAACCCGCAACTTCCTGTTTGCCGTGTTGTTGGCCAATCTCGTCCGGTAAGAGGCGGCGGGGTTTTGCAGAACTACCTGACCACAGGACATCAATAAAGAACAACTGTCTTCATCCCCAGCAGGTTTCAAAATGTGCCGTGCTGAAGCAACAACAGCCATCAAGTTTCAACACGTCCACCAGCTGCAGGTGACGCTCTGACCTTTTCGTTACTCTGTAAACTCTGCACGCAGCCGATGAAGCGACCGGCTTGTTGAAGTGTTTTATGTTCCTCCGGACTGACGGGCAAAATTTCCTTTAAAGTTAAAGTGTTACTTTTGGATTTTTGAAGTGAGGCTGTGTGAGGAACTTGTTTCACCTGCAGCAGACGGCGGTCAGCTCGCCTCCTGTTGCATCGACACCGGAAGCTAATCGACGTGCTGCTGTGGACGAGCCGGCAGCAAAATGTTTCTTCTTAAAACATACTTTTATAGGACAGCCTTTCCCGATTTATATAATTTACATTTACTTTAAATTTTAGTCTCTTCTTGCTTTTATCATGTATTTGTTTTTATGTTTTATTGTCTTTATACTTGTTAAAGCACTTTGTAACTTGTTTTTGAAAAGTGCTCTACAAATAAAGATTATTATTATTATGAAATGTATTATTATTCATTTAGCTGATGCTTTTATCCAAAGCGCTTCATACGTGACGTCATCCGGCAAGACGTAAGAATGCTTTAAAAACATACGTTAAATGATCATATTTATCAATAAACCGATTTAAAGTGAGTGAACAGAAGAACAATATAATTCAAATCAATATCTGGTGTGACCACCCTTTGCCTTCATGTTCTTCTAGGTACACCTGCACAAAGTCAGGGATTTGTAGGCATATCATCAGGTGTTTGATTAAACAATTATACCACAGTTCTGCAAATGCAAGCTCACATTCCTGGTGAGTCACATTGTAACATGAACACTGTATTTCTGCTGTTTACCCCGCGATCGTTTCATCATCAGCATCAACCAGTCTGAGAAAAGAAATTTAGCACTGTCGCCTCACAGCAAGAAGGTCGTGGGTTCGAACCCCGGTTGCTCCGGCGTTTCTGTGTGGAGTTTGCATGTTCTCCCCGTGTCTGCGTGAGTTCTCTCCGGGTGCTCCGGCTTCCTCCCACCGTCCAAAGACATGCAGGCTAGGTTAGGTTAGTCTTGGTTAATTGGTGTCTCTAAAATTGTCCTTATGTGTGAATGTGGTTGTTTGTCCAAGTGTGGCCCTGCGTTGGACTGGCGACTGGTCCAGTCTTTCGCCTGATGTCAGCTGGGATTGGCTCCAGCCCCCCGCAATCCTGTACACAGGATAAGCGGTTGACGATGGATGGATGGACGCTGGCTGAGTCTAATGTAACTTGAATGCTTCTCTGGGATTGGAGAGCTAGACCGGGTGTCTATCCAATCCAGGGTCTTCAGGAGCCCAATCAGAAGGCGGGATGGCCGGCACCTCTGCAACTGGGACTAATCTCGGGGGCAACACATGCTAACGTTGAGCCACACTGCTAACATAAAATCGTTCAATACAAAATATAATATAAAAAACATATAATCCAATTCATATAATCCAGACCTAAATGATCTGACTAACATTCCTACGACATTCCTGGAATATAATCCTATAATATTCCTATGTTTACTGTAATAAACTGTTCCTGTTCTAATGATAGGAGTAATATTTCTCTGAGTTAAAATCACACACAAGTTCGCAAGAGAAACAAACGTATTATTCTGTCATCACAGGAAAACACTAGAATATTGGCCTCTCTGGCTTTCCGTACCTCCCTGCTGCAGGTCAAACATGTAGGCTAACCGTTCCCTCGTCTCTAACAGGAGGGTGTTGTGTGCTCTGCCGTCATTAATCCCTGCGAGCGTGGTCATGATCGTGATGCTGGAATTAGAAACTGTGCTGATCCTCCGCTGCTGACTGCCAGTCTGTGACACAAACACTTCGCTGCCTTTAAATAGTAGAAAGCCTGAAACAATGAGGAGGAAATCTGAGAGCTTTTCAGCCCAGACTGTTTACGGCTCTCGTTAGCACTGAGACGCGGCCTCTCCGAGTGTTGTCATGATCTTGTAATGCGCTCTATCTGCTGCTCTGTGGTTCACCACTGTCCTGTTAAGTTACCAGAGTTTTCTCTGCAGCCCGGAGCTGTAATTGTGGTGCAGAAACAATCTGTGGAAAACAAATAAACTCCTGTGTGCGAGGCCCCGGCAGCTCCTCTCCGCCCTCCGAGGACTCTTTGAAAAGCTCTTTAATCTGCTGACTGATTGAATCAATAAAAATCTGAGTCCTGTTTGTGTGATTTTCAAACCAGTAATTACCTTGTCAAAACGCTGAGTGGTTTATTTTGTGATGGATGGCGAGCTAATAGCGCTGCCGCCGCAATTTAATTAAGGGCAGGGCCGATAATGAGGAGGCCGCGGGAGGGGTGAGGGCTGGGGTGTCGTGATGTGGCTTGTTGCCTGCACAGGTGTACGGCGGCGGGGCGTAACCACAGCAACACATTAACACGGCGTCATTATGGGCTCAGCCTGGTAATTGTGTCGTGTCACAGCACAGACGGCGAGACGATGTAATCCAGCAACACCTTTACCCGAGAGGCTGTCTGAGGTGTGTTTCTGTTTTGCAGGGTTTGCTGTTTATGTGTGCGTCTTCTGTCGTCCTGCCCCAACCTTTTTTTATTTTCTTTATTTTGTTTTTCAGATGCTCCGTCTGTGCTTCTTCATTTGACTTTAAAAATACCACCAGTGTGACCAAAAACCCCAGAAGCAGAACTGAGACTCAGTCAGGACTTAAACTGAAACTAATAAAAACCACAGGGAAGACTGACCAAAACACAGCTTTTCTCAAACGTTTAATGTTTTGCTAAACTGGGTGATGATCAATAAAAACTACAAGCAGTGGCGAAGTGGAGGCTGAACAAACGTGCCTCTCAAAACCAGAGCACACGTTACCTGAGGAGTATTAATAATCTGTAAATACTGATTACTGTTTGTGTCCTTTGCCCGACTGTAGACTGCAGGACAAGATGACACTGAGGACCAAGAGAGTAGAGCAGAAGTTCTCAAACTTTTTCACATCACGGACTACCTAAACTAACACAAAGCAGACCACCGACCCCCCTTTGGGTAAGAGTTTGTCCCAGGGTCGCCCCCCCCCGATGGAAATTTAGCTTTTAAAATCAGCGTAGTGTCCGAGACGTCACCCAGTGGTTTCTTTAGAGCAGTTTTGAAGCCCAAATTGGGCGGAGCCGGTTGTCGCCATCTTGGCAGTGCGTCACTCCCCGATAACCAAAAATGGGCAAAGAGGCGGGTCGTGGGTGGAGCTGAGGTGACGTGATGCTGAAACCACTCCCGCCTAGCTCGACGTGACCGAGTTAGCTCAGGCTAAGGAGCTAATGCTATATGCTTCTCTGCATTAGCAGAGGTAGCTTCTAAACCCCGGGGCAGTAGGTGGAGGTCTGAACCTGTTACCTGCTCACAGTCGAGGAACCATACAACAACACCTAAAATAACTATTTATCTGTTGCTTTAATGCTTTAACCATTTTTAATATATGCGGTAACTTTAGTTTGCAACACTAGATTTTGTTCAGACTACTGTTAACAGTTTAAATCAGTTATTAATCAGTCACGATGCTGCTGACAGAGTTTTATTAAAATATTCTGTACTGTGTAAATAAAATTTAGACACTTTTACTGTCACGTCTCCGTATTTACTTTGTGTCTGTTTCCCGCCGCCGCAGTCTCTTTGTCCTCCCGTGATCCTCTTGCGTCGGTTCTTCTCCAGCGCTGCTCTTCGTTCATCTGTAGGAGAACTTTCTTCTGCAGCTGCGGAGTAGACAATCTGCTTCCTGTTTACACCGGCACGCACACGCTCAGTGTACGTGATGTGCGTTTTCTGCTGTTTTAATATAGACGGGGATCAGTTCTGATACGCAGCTAAAACGCTGGTGAGGATGGAGGCTGAAACAGTCGTTGTCCGGGGTGGAGGGGTTTCTGTCTTGCTCGCCTCAGAGTGGCATCATCATTAACCTTCCCTTCCCAGGCATCAACACGCCTGGACGAAGAAGTTCAGAGGTCGTAACAACAGATTATGTAGAAATTAAGCAACATGCTTAAAAGTCCCTCCTTATCTGAGCTGTAAATTCACTGGTGAGTCTGGAAGCTGCTGGAGAGAAAGTTCAGTCCTTCCACTGAAATATGTACGACTCACTTTAGAGTTGATACTGCGGAAGAAATTACTTCTTAATCCTCATTTAACCTACAACTATTACATTTGTTGTTGAAGATATCAGGCTGTTTCACGCGGCATCACTGGGCTACGCTCAGAGAGTCTGTATTTCTGACGTCACTGAAAATTATACTCTCTGGTATACTGTAATACCAAAGATATAACGCACCACAAGCTGGTGTCTGTATGTTTCAGTTTCAGTCTCTGTTGTTTTTATATTATGAAGGATAGTGAGTGGATTGTGGAATTTTTGTAATTCAAGACAAAGACAGCAGTCGAATGCTGACCGACAGATAATGCCATAGGTGTCATTTACACTGGGGACGCTGGGGACACCACTTTACATCACTTAGAGCATTTTTAAAAATACATTCTGAAATATAGCTTGCAGTTAAACAACAAATGAAAATGCCTTTACAAAGGTGCACATTAAGAAAACATGCAATGCAATTAAAATATAGAAGAAATAAATGTGCATTGTGTAAAAAAAGTAACTTAAGCTGAAAAAAAAACAAGCTACTGATGATAAAATGAACCAGAAATGTGCATGCATCCGTAACTAACAACTTCTTGTCACAGTTTCTTCTTGACACAAGTTTTCCGTCCTCTTCCTGTGAACAGGTCAAAAGAGGAGTGAAGACTAAATCAGGCCTGCATGTGTGCTGACTCAGCAGGGATGATATTACATGAGAAAAGTTGATCTACAGGAGAAACAGATCTGAAAGCTGCACAGACTTATATTTATATATTTTGAAATGAATTGAATTTTGTGTTTCCTTTTACATAAATAAAAACATTTCCACCATAAATTGGTGCAGAAACTTTCACCCGAATGCAGGAAGTAAAGTTTTTCCTGGGGGAGGAACCCCCAGACTCCCCGCTCGTATATCTCAGCATTGAGGCTATCTTTAAAACACTGTTTAAGGATCTTTTCGTCTCGTTCTTGTGAACCTAATATCGTCATGTCTCGCAATCTAAGTGTCTCTTCACACCCCTAATCTGAGCCCCTATGTCCCCACCACCTTTCAACACAGAGTCCTTGGCTAATGCTAACGGATAGTAAACAATGATCCCACGTGACATTAAAGCACCGTTAAAGGAATAGCTCAACATTTTTAGTTTGAGTTTGATGAGAAGATCAATACATCTCTCATGTCTGTGCATTAACTAGTGCTAAGCTAGCGTGCTGAGGCGATTAGCCTAGCTTAGCATACGTCTATCTGCAGCACCTCTGAAGCATTATGTCCTTCTGGCTCTGTCTCATCTCTCAGAAGGACATTATGCCATTATGTCAAACTACTTGAAACTATCACCTTATTTGTTATACATTTACATTAATAATTTCTTAAAAGTTTGCACAATTGTAAAGTAATTGACAATGTAAAAATGTGTCTAAGATCAGTTATACATTTTATTATAATTCTTCAGCACTCAGTGGGTAGTTTTCAAGGTAAATTTAGACTCCTACAGAGTTCAGCATTGTCAAATATATATCATCTCTGCAATTAGCCAATAATAGACAATTTC
The DNA here is from genome assembly GCF_014851395.1 of Micropterus salmoides. Classification (NCBI taxonomy): domain Eukaryota; kingdom Metazoa; phylum Chordata; class Actinopteri; order Centrarchiformes; family Centrarchidae; genus Micropterus; species Micropterus salmoides. Next base: position 2,657,450 of record NW_024044348.1, on the reverse strand, counting down.
TCTTCAGAAACCCTAATGCTCTAAAAAGAAATTTCTCTTTCAGATTATCACTAAAGTGCTAAACATCATAATTTCTTGTGATCGATTCTGCTGCAGTGAATTAAACACTTCAGTTGGTGGTGAAATGATCACACCCCGTTAGCTGATTTATGGATCCTTCAGCTTGTCAAATTAAAGACTCGACAGCAACATGCCTGTTATTTTTGGATTGTGACTGTTTTGCGTTGGAAACTGTGGTGTCCGCCTCTCTGGAGTGCAGCAGTGAATCAGCACAAAAGCTAAAACTCTCAAGAAGCAGGAAGTGGTTTCACCGACTTCCTCTTTCAGATTTGCCAACAGAAGAAGAGATGAGAAAGTGAGACACATGATGGACAGCAGCAGGGAGGCCGGCGGACGTCTGAGGGCCAGAAAATAAAAACAAACTCAGCAGAGCCGCGTTTGGCAAACGCCGATGTCGAATCCTCTTAAGGACCCGAATGCCTGCTCGTCATCACTGCCTCTGCACAATAACACTCAAACACCGAGCTCAGTACAGTCAGGGTTATATAAGAGTTCATATAAGCTACTAGAAGGACCCGTAAAGAGCTTAAAAAACCTCCAGTCACCATGAGAAGCAGTTAAAACAATGCTCGATGGTGCCAAACAGGCCTGAAGGTCACTGCACACAGAGCGCCTTCAGCAAACTTTAACTCCAACCCCGGAGTCCTGATATAACCTCCTGGCCTCCTTCTGTAACTCTCACTCAGGATTTCTTTTATTGGTGACGAAATTAAATGTGTTCATTAGGATTACTTGCCATATTCTAACGGGTCTTTCACACATGCCTCATTTATTTTGGTTGATTCTGCACTAGAGTTCGTTTTCCCCCTTGTTGCGGCTCGTTTGGGCAGGTGTGAAGGCAGCAGTCGCACTCCGGTGTGCACCAAAAGCGGACCACACAAGCGTACCGACCTCGGCCCGCTTTCAGTTGTGATGTGAAAGGAAACAAACCAACCACAGGATTTGTTGATAACACATTTGTGATCTGAGCAATATTTCAAAAGCTAAACCACTAATAAATCCATCTGCTGATCGTGAAATGTGTTCAGAAGGCGACTTTATATTTGATCTGTGTAAGTTATATTTATGCAAATCATTGGGTCATCACATGTTCGTGTCAGCGCAGGTGTGTTCCCTGATTAATAGGTCAAAAGATGTTAAAAATGATCTTAAAAAGATCTGAACAAAACCAGACTGCTCAGGAACGAAGGGTAAATAATTAAGTCTGGTGGTCAGAACATGAACCTGTACGATGGTTCCAGGGAAAAAACACCATGGTATAAAGGAAGTGGACATAGCCGCCATGACGTCACCCGCTGGTTTGTGATTTTTTGCAACCAGCAGAACCGGACAAGACCGTATTTGGACGAGACGTGGAGCTAGCTAGCTTGGCTAGCAAGGTGCATCTTTAGCTCACATTAACTGTGATATTAGCAGGGATGCTAATTTTGGCTAACGACAAACAGGCTTAAAACAAAACGAACGTACTGAAAAACGAACAGCTGACTCCAGATGAGCTTTTTCAGCGGCGCTGGTTAAATGTACACAGAGCAGCAGATATGAGTTGCTATTATCCTGATTGACAGGTCGCCGTGGTAGAGACTTGTCAATCAGCTTGTAGCCCCGCCCTAAAGCCTCCCCTGCTTCCTGGTCTCTGTTCCTCTAAATGGGACCATAATTTACTAAATGAACATCATGCTGTGTTGAAGAAGACTTGAAACTAGCGACTGAGACCAGAAACTCATCAGGAAAGTGTTTACTGAGGGAATAAATCAGCTGACAAGTAGAAACATTTTTTCACAGACTTCTATACAATCACACTTCTTTCTGCAGCCGGTGGAGTCGCCCCCTGCTGGCTGCTGGAGAGGACGCAGGTTTAAGTCGCCCCCTGCTGGCTGCTGGAGAGGACGCAGGTTTAAGTCGCCCCCTGCTGGCTGCTGAGAGGACGCAGGTTTAAGTCGCCCCCTGCTGGCTGCTAGAGAGGACGCAGGTTTAAGTCGCCCCCTGCTGGCTGCTAGAGAGGACGCAGGTTTAAGTCGCCCCCTGCTGGCTGCTGGAGAGGACGCAGGTTTAAGTCGCCCCCTGCTGGCTGCTAGAGGACGCAGGTTTAAGTCGCCCCCTGCTGGCTGCTGGAGAGGACGCAGGTTTAAGTCGCCCCCTGCTGGCCGCTAGAGAGGACGCAGGTTTAAGTCGCCCCCTGCTGGCCGCTAGAGAGGACGCAGGTTTAAGTCGCCCCCTGCTGGCCGCTAGAGAGGACGCAGGTTTAAGTCGCCCCCTGCTGGCTGCTGGAGAGGATGCAGGTTTAAGTCGCCCCCTGCTGGCTGCTAGAGAGACGCAGGTTTAAGTCGCCCCCTGCTGGCTGCTGGAGAGGACGCAGGTTTAAGTCGCCCCCTGCTGGCTGCTGGAGAGGACGCAGGTTTAAGTCGCCCCCTGCTGGCTGCTGAGAGGACGCAGGTTTAAGTCGCCCCCTGCTGGCTGCTAGAGAGGACGCAGGTTTAAGTCGCCCCCTGCTGGCTGCTGGAGAGGACGCAGGTTTAAGTCGCCCCCTGCTGGCTGCTAGAGAGGACGCAGGTTTAAGTCGCCCCCGCTGGCTGCTGAGAGGACGCAGGTTTAAGTCGCCCCCTGCTGGCTGCTAGAGAGGACGCAGGTTTAAGTCGCCCCCTGCTGGCTGCTGGAGGAGACGCAGGTTTAAGTCGCCCCCTGCTGGCTGCTAGAGAGGACGCAGGTTTAAGTCGCCCCCTGCTGGCTGCTGGAGGAGACGCAGGTTTAAGTCGCCCCCTGCTGGCTGCTGGAGAGGACGCAGGTTTAAGTCGCCCCCTGCTGGCTGCTGGAGAGGACGCAGGTTTAAGTCGCCCCCTGCTGGCTGCTGGAGAGGACGCAGGTTTAAGTCGCCCCCTGCTGGCTGCTGGAGAGGACGCAGGTTTAAGTCGCCCCCTGCTGGCTGCTAGAGAGGACGCAGGTTTAAGTCGCCCCCCGCTGGCTGCTGGAGAGGACGCAGGTTTAAGTCGCCCCCTGCTGGCTGCTAGAGAGGACGCAGGTTTAAGTCGCCCCCTGCTGGCTGCTAGAGAGGACGCAGGTTTAAGTCGCCCCCTGCTGGCCGCTAGAGAGGACGCAGGTTTAAGTCGCCCCCTGCTGGCCGCTAGAGAGGACGCAGGTTTAAGTCGCCCCCTGCTGGCCGCTAGAGAGGACGCAGGTTTAAGTCGCCCCCTGCTGGCTGCTGGAGAGAACTGAGGCTCTTTAGAGACCTGGAGGTTCCTACAGCAGCTCCTCACACTTCAAACTCCATCCCGATAAAAATGTCTCATTGTTAGCTGAACATTTCTCTGGATGATGTAACCATCATGCAAGTTTTGTAAGTACTACATTACCCACGAGCCTCAGCAGCCGTTTGCTGTGGAGAAGAAGCCAGTCACTTGTTGTTGTTGTTTGGCTTGTTTAAACAACTCTGATATGAGGAAGTGCTTATGCGTGCATTGATGGATCCTTTATTTAGCGCTTCTTCATTTTTATGCAGACGATCCGGAGACGAGCGCAGGCAGGAACGATGCGTCACAAGTACACTTTGTTTTAAAGGGTCACAAGCTGAGAAAGGGTGGGAACAACTGGGATAAAAATGGAAAAAACAACAATAGAAACATGCTTAATTTATAAATGTCAAATTTAACAAGAAAGAAAACCACTGAAAAACAGAAGGAAACACCATTTAAGGAATTCTGCAGTGATTAACTAAGGTTGGGGAACTTGTTAGAGACGGTCTCTAATATGGATCGAACACTGGCTCCTACATTTCCCAAAGTGCACCTGGATAATGAATAGATGAGAGCAGCATATACGGATACAGTCAAAACGAACTCCATGAGACTCTTTTCTGATTCACTGCGATCTACAGGCACCGTCGGCACACATTTACTCAGACACATCATTAACTAACCTGTGATGATCAGCTGATCTGACATCTGTAGAGACTCACAGCATCTTATTGATTATCTGCATCTGTATTTATTGATATTCTGACTGTGAATCATTATTGATTAATCCAGACTACGGTCATCGCATCTTTTGAACATTGGAAATGATTTCTGAGGCTAAATGTTTCAGGGGAAACTGAAACGATGTGACTTGTTTCTTGTCTCCATTTTAAAAGTTAGAGGGAGAAATAACAGAGCAGAAAAATCTGTCTGATAAATGCAGAAAGTTGTTTGTGCTCCTTTTGTTGTTCAAACCTGCAGAGAACACATATTTTCAACTATACAGTAAATCAAAAAACAAATATAATATATACATAATATACATATCCTCAAGCGAGGAGCAACGGATAAGAGACTTTGTCCACCGTCCACCCCGACCGCTGACCTCATTAAGCTCTTAGAAATTACGTTTATTAGATGTTTGTCATGTATTTGTCCATAAAGAGCTGTAGAACTCTTTAACATATAAACACATAATGATCATAAATATAGTTATTGATCATTTAGCCTATAAAACAAACTGACATACACATTGATCACTGAATTAAACAGGAAGTTGTTCTGTTGTTCCAGCTGGTTTGTGTTGTGATGCTCAACAACACACACGCCCGCTGGGTTCAGCAGCCTGCAGTTGAACACAGAGGTTATTAGAAACGATCAGGTCTCAGCCAAACGTACAGAAAACCTTTTGTGTTGTTGACTTCCTGTTGTGTCGGCGGCAGCTAGGCGGGAGGCTCTGCTCCGCCGGCTCGAGGTCGTCGGCCCTGAAGGTTTGAAAGGAAAAACAAAAGAGAAGCTGAGGTCACTGTTACCAACGACAGGAATGTTTCTTCTTCTTCATCTCCTTATTTCCTTCACTACAATGTCCTTCCCTTACCTCCTACTGTTCTCCTCCTTCTGTCCTTGTGTTCTTTCCTTCTCTTCCTCATTTTCACCTTCACTTTTTCTTTTTTTCTACATTCTTCTTTCCATCTCTGGTGCATTTCTCGAATCGTCAACATCTGCAGAACAGTAAGTGCATGTCTCAAATTTGACATGCACAATTGTTTATCAAATCTCAACAGTACAAAGTTATACATTGAAAGAGATTGGACAGGATTCACAGTTACTCTTTTACAGTCGACGCTGCAATTTATTGACAGAAACCAGAATTGCTGTACCTGAAACAAAACATAACCAGATGAAAAATGTCAAGAAATGGATGCAGTTGAAGAAATTCAGGATAAAAACATAATGTTTCTTACGCTGTTGGACTTTGTTCTGTGAAAAAGCTTTATGTGGCGATGGTTCGGTGCCTGACGCTGCCTTGGCCCGGGGTCAGAGGTCAGGGACTTTACTCATGATACTGTTCCATTCCTCCACAGATTTGCTCACCCTTTCCTCCTGCACGCCGCACATTCACCCATATGAAGCCCTTACAATCAGCGCTGATCTGTTTTAAGCCCCTCCACCATCTTAATCTCCAGTAAAAGTGAGGGAAATGAGCATGTGATTGCAGGGGCTGATGGGAAACCCACAGTGGCGTGTTTGTTTAGGTGACATTTTCACAGCTCCAGTTTCAGCATATGACCGCCGGAGTCAGCTTAAAGGTAATACACAGTCAGAGCCTTCTAAGAAAAATCAAACCTTAACCTGGACTCGGAGGCCGGGGTCACGCAGAGGTCAACTGGTTTGGGGTCTGTAAGTGTAAGCTGATTGGACCTCATGCTAGCCGGCTAATACGAGCGAATGGCGTGAGATAAGTTGTGGAGAAGTAATCTACAGGCTTTAGCTTCACCTGCTTTCCCACCACATCTAATTTACGTCACAAGACGCGCTGGAAGCAGGGGTCAACGCGTGGCTGATGAAACAAAAACATTCCTCCCTCCAGTGCTCCTTCAGATTTACTTCGACATCTGAAATGAGCAAAACATCTTCGTACGTAAATAACAAAATAGGTCAACAGGCGTACTGGACGTAATATTTTTCAAGTTGAACCTCAGTGTCCTGTGTGAAAGACCTTTGATTGTTTGTCTCAGCCATCCACTTATGGCCAGTTTGTCCACAGCCGACAGTGAAGGCGTCGCTTTGCAGTTACGGCGCCAAAATGATGGCTGCCGTTGGGGTTTCTGTGTTCCACTGTGTTGAGTTTATTCTTCTTCTTCATTGGTGCAAAGAGAAAAGGCGTCGGAGGAGACGGTCTGTACGACCCTCAAACCAGTTGATCAATCTTAATTTATTAATTAATTAAGTTTGCAGCACAATCAAGTACAGAGACAACCATCAGACATACTCATAAATACACTACTACACATAATTCCCACACGCTACTACCGATCAAATTAGGTAGACCAGACCAGCTGAGCACCCTCCATATTTGGCTCTGTATGTGCCTTACCTGTTTAAAAACCTAATTGCTGGAGGCACAAATGAAGATTTAGATCTATTCTTGGCAAATAGAGGGAGGAAATATCGTCGCCCAGATGGCCACAGTTCAAATGACGGGGCGAGGGGCTGCCTCTTGTCTCCCACAATGGTCTTTGCCTAGTTCTTCATTCTTTCCCTGCAGATACCCTCCACACTTGGTAACTGAATCCCTGATAGTTTACTGACCGTTTTTCCTCAGTAACATTGCCAAACCAGCAAAGGATGCAAAAGGCCAAGTTGAGGCAGAAGAAGAAGGGCGAGCTGGAAATGCGGCGCTACCAAGCCGACCAATCACAGTTAACCAGGGACTGATTATATATCGTTGTAACAAGCTGCTTGAACAGTCGACCTGCACGGCCGTTTTGCTGGAGATGAACTGATCTCGACAGCATTTATACTAAAAGAAGTTCACCAGCAAAGAAATACACGACGCAACCATCACGTTAAAAACCAGGTCATCAGCCTGTCGTGTCTGTGTTCTTTTACGGATAATCAGTTTTGGCAAGCAGTGTCTTGATCAGCTCGGCTGACTCAGAGGTTGTGTCGACCTCTGGGACAAATATTGACTGCGTGTTCTGTTCTGAGATCAGATAAACCCTCCGGACTGTTGTATTAATCCCAGCAGAGTAATAATTTACAGGCTGAAGTCTCCACCTCTCTTCAACACGACTGCAGACCAGCTTTTGTTCCCATTTTACAGTTTTTCTCAGCCAGAGAGACTGAGAGTGAGGACAGCAGCTGAGGGAGCGCCAGCTCCTCGTCGCCAACAGTGAGGAGGTCAAAGGTCACGGCACTCGGATGGCTAATTAAACAAACAGTCCTGTTAAATGATAATGGTGGTGGTGAAGGAGCCCAGGATCTCCTTCATTTTCTCTTGCCCTTTGTTCCCTCTTTTTGTTCAGTTTCTTCTTCTCTTTAAGTTACATCAGCTGTTTGAAGCGAGCCCAAAGCCCCGCGTAGCTGAATGACGCCCGACGGTCCACTGAGATTCACACAGGTCCAGTTTTGTGTTCAAAGTTGACTTGCAGAAGTGAAATTGAGATTTAGTCTTATGGTCAGTCTAATAGGCAGTTAATAGGTTTGGGTGTCAAGAACCGGTTGCAAGTTGTACCAGATTTCCATGAACCGTGGATTCATTAAGACCCGTGCGTTTGGATTCTGGTTCTCGGTTCCTGACTTCCTGCATGTCTCAGCTCCTGAACTGCAGTGAGCATTTTACAGTCCATCAAAGTGTCTCTTATCTGCCAGCAGCTGCTACGCCAACCTAACGTCACCTCATGTGTTACATCAACAAAGCGTGAAGACGAGAGTCCTTCTGTTTCCAGTCCTGGACCGTGGCGGACCGCAGCAAACGCTCCAAAGTTTGGCTCAGCTTCACTAACAAACTGCACCAGCTGCAGTCAGGAGGTTCGGTGCGAGGGAGGAAGCAGCTCCAACATGACGAAGCGTTTCCTTCAACACGGCGTGAATCTGAAGGAACGCTTCACTGTGTTCAACGTGTCGCGCTCTCCCAGCAGCAATGGCGCCCCAGATCCAGCTAACGCTAACAGCAGCAACGTCTCAGGTACAAAACACACCTTTTATACTGAAGGGAAACCAACGATGGCTACAGATGAGACGAGTCCCAGAGACGCCGCTCTAGGACAGAGACTCCTTTCACTTTAGTCATGAAGGGGAGGAGGAAGAGGATCTGTGATGAAGGGGTTGGAACCAGAACTGAGACTCCATGAGAAGCAGATTCAACAAGTAGAGTCAGAATTTATAAAACTTAAAAGATACCCAAACCTATTAGTTAACTTATCAGCTTAAAAAAATTACTCAAAATTATTTAAAACAAAAAAGCTCAGACAGCAGCTTCAGTTTTCTTGAAACTGATTCTTCTTCCTTCCTTTTGTGTCCAAGAGGAAACAGATTTCACAGCTCTGATGTTTAAAGAATGTGGTAAAACATGTAAGCAGGAGCTCCTTTTTTAACTTTAAAACTGAAAGCTGCTCCTCTGTTAATTACTGTACCAGCTGTAGTATCAGCTGATCTTCATATTGGACGGGTGCCTGCGTCCTGATGTGGGTCTCGTCCATCAACCCGCACACCCGGCAACATTAAAGAAGTGCGGTGCTATTTCATCCTCCTCTTGTTTTGATGGGAACTTTACAGCGGCGTTCAGCAGATGGGGAAGCGCGTTTGATACTCTTGTGTACATGAAACAGCTAGCCTGCTACAGAGTGGAAAGATCCAGTAGCATAAAACCCAAGAGCAATGATTAACTGTGAAACAGCTGGAAAAGCACAGCTGCGGAAAGTAGAGCGATCCAACTCTAGGCGGTCGGACAAATCATGAATTGACTGCCGGTCAAATGTACAAGCAAGTGTTCATCATTTAGCGTCTCCATTGGATTCTCCGATCGCTCTTGTAGGGATATGTTCATTATCTTCGTTTATCGCCCATAAACTTACCATGTTGTGGTTAAGATGAAGCCAGAGGTGCCTCTTTTTCCTTAGTTTGGTTGCCAAGGTCTGTTGTGCAACAGTTTAACACACTTAAGGGATTCTTTAAGTGTGGGACCAAGATAAGGAGAAAACTTAAATACTTAAGTGAACATTTTAAGGAAACCTTCAGGAGATATAAGAAGGATGACAGACAAATAGCGACTTATTCTAAAGAAGGAGATAAAGGAAGAAAGAACATTTTCAGTGGTGAAATATAACTAAGCTCATTTACAATAGTACTTGAGTTCATATTTGAGGTACTTGTACATCACTTGAGTATTGCCAATATAATCAACTAGTAAATTGTTGTAAACGGTTGTTTTTATTTACCCCTTCTGCACCTCCTTTCCTCAGCGGGCTCCTCCGCCTCTTTGAGGCGTTGCAGTTATTCTCCACCTGTCCACCAGATGTCCTCGGACTTTCCCACCCGTCCCAGTCGGTGGCCGGCTTGTCAATGTGGCTTCATGCTTTTGGGCTCAAGCCTCCTGAACCTGAACCCAGAGCTGTACTTGCCTACATATCTGCACCTTTTACCTGCCCTACTCCTGTTAGCCTGTTTGGACTTGGACTACATGGAGTGGCTCCAACTTTTTTCCACCTGTTTTGACATGTGTGTGACTCAGGGCACAATTCAAGCAGGATCAAACAATTTATTGTCTCTCACTACTGACTACTGAACATATTTTTTCCAAAATAAGTTCCCATGGTGGTCCACCTGAAGGGGAGGGGCTTTGGTTCTGCGTTCCCCACCAAAACAATTCATTCAGTAAGCAAACGGTGATATACACTCTGGCTGACGGTGTTAATGATGGTCACTTTGGTCCAAACTGAAAAGCACAACTGTCATTAAACTAACTGTTTGATAACATGAAAGGCACGTTGACAGACAACGTGAAAGGCAAACAAATTACATTTGTATTCAAACTCTGTCTGAACCCACTTAATTAATTAGAAGAGCTGTATAAAAACATGAATAACTTCAGTCACGCCCTTGCTATTAGGCAGCGCTGTCATAAACATAGTTATCTATAAAGGTCGTTTAGGAATGTTGTAGGCGTAACAGGACCAGACTCATCAAGGATGTCTTTGGTACAGGAACCTGGCAGGACGTCTTCCACACCTCTGCAGACTAACGCTGGACTCACACAGGCGGCGTACGCGCCGCGTTACAGCTGCCCTGCGGCTGCCGGAGCTAATCGCTCCAGTAGTGGTCAGTGCTTGTGGTCACACCAGAAGCACGTCCCAGAAGCGGCGCTCCGCTCTGCTGCGCGGAGAATAGGCAGCCGGTCTACGTTTGACGCAGTGTCTCCTGGTGTGTGAAGCTCTGTAAATCGACGTCTCTACCAAAAGTTTGTCCCAGGATCTACTTTACAAGGTTAACTCGTTGATGTATGTTCTTACCCTGACAGGCATCATTATTTAGTAACGTCACTATCCAGGAGCAAAATGTAGATATGAACATCGGATTTGACTGAGTATAGAGAAAACAGACGAGCAGCAGCAGCAAAGCGGATTCAAAACAACCAAAATGTTTGACTTCAAGCGAATTGCTTTCTACTCGACCAATCAGAAATGCACTGTAAGGCAAGCCCCAGTCCTGCAGAGAACCAGTACTTTGAGAAAGTGTTACTGCCCCGAGCAGGGATTTTTTTATTGTAAAATAAAAACCTGGACCTTAAATGGTAACGGACCTGCCCGATACAGGGGACGTAATCGATTTTCGCTGTTCTAGCTGTTTTCTGTCCAAAAACAGCGGCGCTTTGTGTCAACAGAGACATCTGGCGGGCTGCCCGCTTGGTGAGGTCAGCTTCGCCGGTAAATTCCGTTTCTGTCATCAGATTGAAGTAGAGAAGAAGAGTTTGCTTTGGCAGAGGCGGTCTTTATCGGCCTCTGCTGGCGACCCGTAGGAGCTACACAGACATGCAAGATGTCAATCGATTAGTCACCGCCCTGTAGGATGTTCTGTTCTCAAGCTGTGGCCTGTAAAGCATGGGAGTGCTTTTGGTCACAGGAATATTGACTGTTTTTATCAATATTTCAATGTTTTGGAAGCTTTATGTTATTTGGAACGTGTTTGTATGATGAGAAATAATGTTTTGAAGATAACTCCCAATAAAAGTGAACATATAAACAGTAAATATGGCCAAAACATGGACATTCGGCTGGTATATTTTAGAAAGATTGTGTAATAACTGTTGTATAATGGTTTCTTTTCATCAAATTTACAGTTATGGTTGTATTCCAGGTGTATTAGAAGATATTCAGGTGCATTATAGTCTACCTTATGATGGTTTTGATGATTTATTGCATTAAAATATAGTTTTCTTATCGTATTTTTTCTTTATTGCATCTCCATTTACTCTGTAATGGTAAAATATGTTAATGTACAATGGATTTTTATTCCTCAGCTTCTGACCTTTCAAAGGAGACCAGAATTATGTATCTAGGCCAGATGGTTGAGGAGATATTACTGATTTATTTTGGGTTTGTTATTTTAGGCGTTTTTCCTGAAAATAGGTGCCAGAGTCCATGTGGTTGATGTAGACCCTGCTCCCTGTGCTGGAAACGAGTTCCTCACAAGGTTCCTGGTTCCGGAGTAAAGTTCCTGCAGTGGAAACGCAGCCTAACATGACGATATCTGTGACCACCCTGTCACACCACTTTGCGTTGCTTCTTTAGGGTGCAAACTACCCAGAACCCCCCTCTCCTGCTCCTCTGGATGTGCTGCTTTTCAAATCCTGCCCCCCCGAATCCAAACTCTCCCTCTCGCTGTCCAAAACGCCTCCGAACTCCTACAAAAACTTCCTCCGCCCCCGCAGATCAGAGCTGGCAGCTCTCGGCTCCGCGGGGAGCGTTTGGCCTCAGATCCAGGTTTTAGCTTTTTTTTATTTGCTCCCCCCGGTTGGATTTTATTTACTGTTGTAGGGGTTTTGATGGTGAACAGCCGTACAGCACTATCAGCTCTGCTGGGAGGAGGCGGGAGGACTAAGAATAAAGACGAGACTTTAGGATTAGTTTTCACACGTGTAAAGTGAAATGAAACAGGTTGTTTGTTGGATGTTACAGCTGAAAGACATTTTAACTTCAGCCCAAAAATGCAGGTCAGAACCAGAACCTTCACTGCGGGGGAGAGATTTAGGTCCATCTATGGTGCATATGTTTGTACTTACCTCTCTCTCTCTCTCTCTCTCTCTCTCTCTCTCTCTCTCAGTTCAATAATCTTTATTGGCATGAATGTTTAGGTTCAACAATGTTGCCAAAGCAGAAAGTCACATATAAACAACAAAATAAAAACTATATATGTTTATATATTTATGTAAACAGTAAATAATAAATAATAAACAATAGAATGAAACTTTAGAGACTGAGTGTCTGTCTCCCTGCAGGACACAGTCCGTCTGTCCTAATCTGATTTGCAGGGAATTCAGTGTGATAAGCTTCGAGCCAGAGAGCCGAGGGAGGAGAATGAACCAGAGCCTCCACACAGAGCTGCAGCCAGCAGCCTGACAGCTGATCAGCCAGCACACACATGAAAACACACACGTATACACACACACGTATACACACATACACACACATATAAAAATAAACACATATACACACACGTATACACACACATATAAAAATAAACACATATATACACACATACACACACGTATACACACAAATATACACACATATACACACACGTATACACACACATAAAAATAAACACATATATACACACATACACATACGTATACACACAAATATATACACACATATATACACACATGTATACACACATATACACACGTACAGACACGTATACACACATACACACACGTATATACACATATATACACACATACACACACATACACACACATACACATATACACACATATACACACATACACACACATATATACATACTCTGTAATAACATCATAGAGTACGGTCTAGACCTGCTTTTTTTTTATGAAAAGATTTGGCGTTATATAAATAAAATTGAATTGAATTGAATTGAATATATACACACATATACACATATACACACATACACACACGTATACACACATATACACATATACACACATACACACACGTATACACAAATATACACATATACACACATACACACACGTATACACATACACACATACACACACGTATACACACATACACATATACACACATACACACGTATACACACATACACACATACACACACGTATACACACACATACACATATACACACATACACACGTATACACACATACACATATACACATACACACACGTATACACAATATACACATATACACACATACACACACGTATACACACATACACATACACACACGTATACACATACACATATACACACATACACACACGTATACACACATATACACATATACACACATACACACACGTATACACACATATACACATATACACACATACACACACGTATACACACATACACATATACACACGTATACACACACATACACATACACACATACACACACGTATACACACACATACACATATACACACGTATACACACATATAAAAACAAACACATACACAAACATGCACATCTACACACAGACATGCATAAAAACACACACAAAGACACATATACACATAAAAACACACAGATACTTACACGTAAATACACACACATGCACATGTACACAGATATACACACATATACACATGCACATAAATACACACACATAATAACATGTAGGGGAATTCCAATTCTTCTGTTCCCGGGTTTTCTTTCCCTACTTTGTTTCCTACCTTTTCGTTTCCTCTCCTCCCTTCCTTCCCTACTTCCCCCTCTGGCCTCTACATCCTTCCTTCCTTACTGATCATGTCAGAAGGAGCTGTAGGAGGAGGACCTTATACTATCTTCTGACCATGCCTCCGCCTCCTGCCTACGTTTTCCTTCCCTGCTTCCTTTCTTCCTACCTTATGCCTTCTGTGGATCTCCTGCCTTTCTTTCCTACCTCCTAATATCCTTTCCTACCTCCTCTTGTCCTTCCAAACCTTCTCTTTTCAACCTACCCTCCTGCTTTGCCTCCTGTTTCCCCCCCATCTCATCCTTTGTCTCTCCTCCACACCACCTCCCTCCCTTCCTTACCTCCTGTTTATTACTCCCTGCTTCCTTTCCCTCCCGACCATCCTCTCTAACCCTTCTCTACTTGCCACCTTCCTTTCCCTGTGTCTTTTTTCCCCTTCCCTTCCTTCTCCTCTGCGTCTGCTCTCCATCTCCTCCTTTTCTTCACTCAGTTCACCCTCTTTCATCCTCTTCTCCACGCTCTCCTCCTCCTCCTCCTCCTCTTCTTCGTCTCTGGGTGCACAGAGTGAGTGAGGGTTGCAGCGTGTTGCCTCATGCAGCAGACCTGCAGAGGGAGATCAGAAGCAGCTCTAACTGCTTTAGTCATGAGTTTCTCTCCAGCAGCCTGAACGTTCGCGTCTTTAATATTTCAGGCGGCTGCTGCCGGCTCGGCATTATCACACCATGATGACATTTAGAGCTGAGGAGGTGTAACGCTGCTCCAACACAACCTGAGGACACGAACTACTCGCATCCTTTACTTCAGCGGAGAACGTAAGGTCACGTCAGGTTGAGGAAAAGTAAACAGGTATTATCACTTTTTTACCGTTCACTTTAAAAATGTGGCCTAAACTGTCAGCGAGCAGTGTTCAGATTTCATGAATCGGTTTCTCGCTCAAACACAGCCAAACTAAGCTGGTCTAGTTTTACCAACCCGTCACAAATGGGCGCTTTGTCAAAACCCCTTGACGTCAGTTTTTAACCCCATTTAACGTCATAGTTGAATGCTAAAAGCAGACCTGGTGTAAATAAGACCGGAACCGCATTTCTAGCTCCATGTCCAAAGGTTAAGTCTTTGTTGCAGCAGATCTTTGCTGCTTGTCATCCCTTTTCTCCCACATTTCCTGTCTCTCAACTGTCCTAGCTGTGCCAGCAGATAGGGTTAACTTCCTTTGTGTTGCCACGCATGACCCCCACCAACTCATTAGCAAACTGTGGCTCATCACACTTTGACACTTAGTCAAACACTAAATTGCTATACATGTCAGAGGTCGCACGCCTCTGGAGCAACGAGGGGTTAAGTGTCTTGCTCAGGTTGGTGGATGGGTCACAGTGGGGTATTGAACCCTGCTCACACCAAAGGCACACGTCTTATCCACTGCGCCGTCACCACCCCTAAACAAATATGCAAAGTCTGGTAAAGTTAGCAATAATAAATATACAACGTCCGATTAGACTTTCAAAATGCTAGCGTTTCGAAACGTCACCATTTTGAAACAGTATGTTATTGAAGTTGTGAAATGTTGCAGTTTGGCTAGATGTAGGCACAAAAAGTGCTTGGTTAAGGACCGGGTTCTGGCCCTCCATCCGCACCAACCACCTCCTTACTCAGTCTGTTAAATATCATATACCTGCCTTTACCATCAAAGGCTGACGCTACAGGGCGTTGAACTATGACGATACAGGGATCCCCAGTGCGTTACAAACTGACGCCGACGGGTCTTGACCCTGCGTCCATATGTGACGAGTTGGGTAGTGAGAACGGGTTGGTTCATGTGGAATCTGAGGGTACGTTGTGCGTCAAATACTAACGTTTTGTCAGACTTCAAGTGTCATTATTACGTGCCCGGATGAAAACATGATAAAATAACAGAAAAGTCCGAATAAGGAAGTGGTAGGGATGGGCGGGCGGGTGGAAACAGGAGTTTTACCCGGGAGACTGCTGTTTGTTTCCCTTGTGAAACAAAAAGTCAACATTGATTGTTTTTAAGTATTTTAACCCAAACCACGATCTTTTCCGAAACCTAACCATGTGGTTTTTGTGCCTAAACTTAACCAAACTGCGACTTTTAACAACATTAACCACTAGTTTTATTTTGAAAGTCTAACCGAACGTTGCACATTTATTCTTGCTAACTTGACTACGGAACCCTACAAGTACAAAAACAACACTAAAGGGTACCCAGGGCGTTAATAAGTGACGCCAAGGCCTCTGACCAAGCGTGCTGTGATGAGAACGGGTTGGTGGATATACAGCCCTGTATGCTGTTAAGACTTTAGTTTTTTTTTTACTAGGATCTTAATGTCCATCCATCGTCAACCGCTTATCCTGCGTACAGGGTCGCGGGGGCTGGAGCCAATACTAGCTGACATCGGGCAAAAGGTGGGGTACACCCTGGACAGGTCGCCAGTCCATCGCAGGGGGGATCTTAATTTTGAGTATTAAAAACAGTAAAACAGGTTTTTAAAACTTTGTCCAATTTGTCAAAATTTTCTCAGCTAATGTACGTTGATTGATGGATTATTCACACTCAGTAAATTGCGACAGGTTCCATTTATGGTTGAATGAAAATACTGTTGTTGTTGTTGTTGTTGATGTTGTTGTCTACTTCATGCCTATTTATGATTATAGTTGTTGGTACAAGGTCCCACTTAGTGACCAACAATTTGGGAAAAAGTTTTAATTGAAACGATTAATGGCAAAACTCCCGCTTTATTGAGGGACCAAATATGTTTGTTGGAGGGTCGCATTTGGTCCCCAGGCCGCTATTTGCCTACCAACGATCAGATGTCTCTCCTGGATGCTGCCTGGGACGGATCAGACATACAAAAAGATGATTTCAAAAGTAGGTGATTTGAGAACTGCATACAAGTTTGTTATGTAACACGTGAGACAGCGAAATCTTTCCTTTCACAACCACTTTAAGAGTCTGTGTGATGTTGTTGAGATTTGTTCATGTTTCACATTTGGGCGGGTGAGGGAGGAAAGGGGTGCTTGTTTATGAATGACTACTCGTATAACATCTGCATAATTATAATTAGAAATATTACGACTTTTTATACCCAAAACATGATGTTTAGTGTCAGTGTTCCAGAAATATAAGAACCATGTTCTGGAGACATTTGGAGTCTTGTAATGTCAAAAATACATATAGTCTATAATAATTATTTCTACTCTAGCCTGTTTTGTTATATTTGCTTACATATTGTCACATTGTTCCATTAAAAGTAGCCGAATTAGCTGTTAGCAGCTTCTCTATCATGTGGTTACCGTGATACTGATGGAAACTTGGGAAAAACATGAAAGTTCTCAGGCACGTTCTTTTTTTCCTGTGACTTCTAAACGGTTCATGCACGTGTACTTGTGATGCACATCAGCGATAATTCTATCCTAGTGAAAGTGTAAGTCAAATTGAATCTAGGAACATGTGTATCACGTCTGTGTGTCCAGATCTGACCGAGTTATGACTCAGAGAAGGAGTGTGATTTTTGGCAGCAGGCACCAAGTGTTTCACAGCATCGCAACTGCCTCCCCGAGCTGTGTGTCGCACAGCCACTGCTTCAGCTGCAGGTAGTTAAAGAGAAAGTGTGTGTGAAGACTTGAAACTCTGTAAAGGAGCACAGAGTGTTCATCTGCCACAGCATGTTAAGTAATAACAAGCATGTTAGTAGTTGCATCAGACTGCTGCACTACGATGTTGAGGAGTTAAAACTCAATGTCTTGTGCCGTTTGGTCTTTTGCTCTCAGGTCAGTTAATGGATCACATACCGGTTGAGACAATTCTCTCAATGAAAAGTTATAGAAAACATACAAAACTTAGTGTGTCCACCTGAAGCAAGATATTTACATTATGTGGACAAAAGTCCTGAGACGCCTACTCATTACTTTTATGGCACCCCATTCTGAATCCATAGGCATTTATACGGAGGTCCCCCTTTGCAGCTGTGACAGCTTCCTCTCTTCTTGGAAGGTTTTCTACAAGATGTTGTTTGTCTGCAGGAGTTTTTGCCCAGAAGAGCATTTGCGAGGTCAGATACGGATGTTGGACGAGAGGGCCTCCATTCTAGTTGATCCCAAAGGTGTTGGACAGGGTTGAGGTCAGAGCTCTGAGCGGGCCAGTCAAGTCACTCCACACCAAACTGGGAGAACCATTTCTTTATGGAGCTGGCTTTGTGCACGGGTCATATTGAAAGAGGAAAAGGACAAACACAAAGCACTGTTGGAAGAATGATTGTCTAAAAGTGTTTGCTGTAACATTAAGATTTCCTTTAACAAAGAGCACGCCATGAAAAAAAACGCCCCTTTCAAATGAATGTGGACAGGGGGATCAGCTGACAACAACCACATTTATCTTGAGCTGAATATGAAATGTTCAGTGTGACCAGTAACTGTGGTTGTCACATAAATAAAATTGGACAGAATGCAGAGTAGTGAAAGTATTTCCCTCCAAACGCCACGGACGTGCAGAACCTTGAACCTGTGAACCGTGTGCAGAGGGCGACACCTCGTGGTCACAACCAGGAGTGGCGTCAACAACTTGTTCCCAGAATTTGTCCTTTAAAGCCATGTTGAATATTTCCCTCCCTGTTTGATATTTTTTCTGTTATATCCAAGGTGTCATATATTTAAAATGTAAAAATATTAAAGTATTTTATTTCACTTCATTTGTTTGTTTGTTCCATAGGTGTCATTTACACCGGGGACGCTGAGGACATGTCCACACCACTTCTGAAACGTCTGATTTTGTTTTCATTACTTTTTTTAAAGCATTTTTTTAAAGAGTTCTATTTATAAACAACACAAAATGTAAAATAACAAATGAAAATGCTTTGAGAAAGTTTTATTTAGACAAGAAAACATGAAATGGAATGTCAATATGGAAGAAACAAATGTCCATAAAAAGTATGTACTTAGTCACCTCCTCCTTTGCTTCATTGACTCACCCTTTCTGATCCAGTCCCCCTGTTGGTTTTTCGTCCCCTCTGGAGACCTGTTGCAATGGATTGTGTCATTCTGCACAGGTGTTCATGTTATTTTGTCCACCCCTGCATGATCTAATATAATGTACTCAGTTATTTTGTATATTTACTTCTGTTATGTTTCTCCAAACGTTTGCTCTCCACCCGCAGGGGATGTTCAGCACAAAACAAAACGCACCCTGCTGATGTCATGATGATGTCATCCACCCGGCCAGAGCTCTATGCAAACACTCAAACTAACGCACACTCACATTGTACCTTATGGCTCTGTCTTGGCTTCTGGCTCTGTCCAGACTATGTTCTGGTTCTTTTCTGGCTCTTTCCTGGTGTTCTTCTGTCTGTGTCCCGGTTATCTTCTGGCTCTGTCCCGACTATCTTCTGTCTGTGTCCCGGTTATCTTCTGGCTCTGTCCCGACTATCTTCTGTCTGTGTCCCGACTATCTTCTGTCTGTGTCCCGGCTATCTTCTGTCTGTGTCCCGACCATCTTCTGTCTGTGTCCCGGCTATCTTCTGTCTGTGTCCCGACCATCTTCTGTCTGTGTCCCGGCTATCTTCTGTCTGTGTCCCGACCATCTTCTGTCTGTGTCCCGACTATCTTCTGTCTGTGTCCCGGCTATCTTCTGTCTGTGTCCCGACCATCTTCTGTCTGTGTCCCGACTATCTTCTGTCTGTGTCCCGGCTATCTTCTGGCTCTGTCCCGACTATCTTCTGTCTGTGTCCCGGCTATCATCTGTCTGTGTCCCGGCTATCTTCTGTCTGTGTCCCGACCATCTTCTGTCTGTGTCCCGACTATCTTCTGTCTGTGTCCCGGCTATCATCTGTCTGTGTCCCGGCTATCTTCTGTCTGTGTCCCGACTATCTTCTGTCTGTGTCCCGGCCATCTTCTGTCTGTGTCCCGACTATCTTCTGTCTGTGTCCCGACTATCTTCTGTCTGTGTCCCGACTATCTTTTGGCGGCTCTGTCCCAACTATGTTCTGGTTCTTTTCTGGCTCTTTCCTGGCATTCTTGTCTGTGTCCCGGCTATCTTCTGTCTGTGTCCCGACCATCTTCTGTCTGTGTCCCGACTATCTTCTTTATGTGTCCCGACTATCTTCTGGCGGCTCTGTCCCGACTATCTTCTGTCTGTGTCCCGACCATCTTCTGTCTGTGTCCCGACTATCTTCTTTATGTGTCCCGACTATCTTCTGGCGGCTCTGTCCCGACTATCTTCTGGCTCTGTCCCGACTATGTTCTGGTTCTTTTCTGGCTCTTTCCTTGCGTTCTTGTCTGTGTCCCGGCTATCTTCTTGCTCCGTCCCGACTATCTTCTGTCTGTGTCCAGACTATCTTCTGGGAGCTCTGTCCCGACTGTCTTCTGGCTCTGTCCCAGCTATGTTCTGGCTCTGTCCCAGGTATCTTCTGGTTCTTTTCTGGCTTTTTCCTGGAGTTCTTCTGGCTCTGTCCCGACTATCTTCTGGCTCTGTCCCAGCTATCTTCTGGTTCTTTTCTGGCTCTTTCCTGGCATTCTTCTGGCTCTGTCCCGACTATCTTCTGGTTCTTTTCTGGCTCTTTCCTGGCATTCTTCTGGCTCTGTCCCAGCTATGTTCTGGCTCCGTCCCGACTATCTTCTGGCTCTTTCCCAGTTATGTTCTGGTTCTTTTCTGGCTCTTTCCTGGTGTTCTTCTGGTTCTTTTCTGGCTCTTTCCTGGCGTTCTTCTGGTTCTTTTCTGGCCCTGTGCTGTCTCCCTACCCTTAGCTCTGTCCAGCTCTTCCCAGGTTCAGTTAGTTTAAACCCCCTGAAGTTTAGCAGCTCGTCGAGTTACAAAAAGCAGTGAGGCCCTGTGTTTACTATGTAGTCGAGGGGGTCTCAGATTTGGATCTGAAAGGAGCCTCAGCTTTCTGCTGAGCCAGGCGTTTGGTTTGTGTCGAGCATTGTGTGTTTATATAGATCACAGAGGGGGTTCAGAGTGATTTCAGGTTTAAAGAAAACAAATGACAAACTGCTGTGTTCTTTGGATGGACCTTCGATAGCTGACACCTCTGCTCTGCTCACACTCCTTTTCAAAAAGAAACATAACATCTATCTATCTATCTATCTATCTATCTATCTATGTACCTATCTTATAAGAATGTACAGAAAGATGATTTAGTATTGCAGGGTTGTGGCACAGGAATTGTTTTTGTGTTTTATTTTAGTTTTTGTTGTACAGAGTTGACGTTCACGGTGTGATGGCACTGCAGTGATTTTCCCTGTATGTTTCTTGACTCTGAGGAGTAGAAGTCCTGGATGGTTGCAGTGTAGAACTGATTCAACAGCTCCTGAGGAAGGTTGAGCTTCCTAAGCAGATACGGGAAGCATTCCTTCGCTGGCCATTTTTTGATGATGGGACTCACACTTCATAGAGATTGATCCCAGAAGCCAAAAAGAAATGTAAGAGACACAAATGTTGTCTGAAATCTACAATCTGTGTTGAACCAGTGTCAACAGACTGTCATCACCCTCAGTGAGGCCGTTGACCGTAGTGTCGTCTGCAAATTTCAGGTGCAGATGGGTCCCCTGAGGTCAAGGGAGTCACTTTGTGCTAAAACTAACTCAACACTTGTGTTACACCACATTAGATTTCTTTCTCACAAACAAAATACAAACGTGGTAGCAAACAGAAATGGCTGAGACAAAAGTGTGAGCCAACAACGACACTTTCATTCAACCAAGTAGTCCAGTATTTACTGTGTGGATAGTCAATTTCATCTCCAGTCCTGTAGTGCATCAATAAATTTACTTAGGCTACATGAGTAATTTCGTTGCCAAATGAGTGTTATAGTTTTTCTCAGTCACTTTGGTACATTTCTCAAATCATCTCTAACATTTGCAAAACAGTAAGAGAATTTCTTAAAACAGACCATACAAACAGCACAGAGGATTACCTGCAAAAGGTGTTAAGTTGCTTGAAATCCTATGTCTGGGCATCAGAATTATAAGTCCATTTGTCATTTTTCATAAACAAGATAGTCAAAGTTACACATTGCAAGAGATTGGACAGGATTCACAGCTTTCACTGTTTGCACTGTAATTTGTTTACATAGGACGTCATTGTGATACAGAAAAGAAAGAGACTTTGGTTTTTAAAACACTACACACAGTTCTATATGCACATAGAGGTAAACATTAAAGTAAGTAAAATTGACATTTGCCATCATTCTGTTTTGAATGTGTTTAAACAGTTTTGCACACAGTGTTGGTGGAGCAGTAGCCTACTGAGAAAGTGGTCATTGAATTAATTTAATAAATGACTCACACTTTTGTCCACGTGCACTTCAGTTTTGCTGACTGTGACTTCAGTTTTGTTAGCAAGTGAGAACACTGGAAAATAACAACGTTATTTTTTATGTATGATGAACAGTAAATCTGATGTTGGAAGGTTTCAGCGCCGCCACCAGATGTCGCCCTGTCTTCTGCTACGACTGGTCAACGTTTCTCCTTCGGCTGTGAAGTTTGTTCTCCTGCGCCTACCGTAGTTGTAGTAACAAACATGGCGTCCGACAGTGACAGCGACGAGGATTTTGTGAGTTACGGGACTCCTTTGGAGCCGCTGGAAGAAGGTAGAGTTCATTCTAAAATATCTTTATAATCAATGTGCTTCGATTTTAACACTTTCCGACTGTTTCATGTGGCGAGAGATGAGCCAGGACGTTTCCAGCAGTCACTTTGCTAAGCTAAGCTAACGAGCAGCTAGCTAATAACAAGCTCTGAGTTGTTAGCTGTTAGCCTAGCCACCTGATCTGTACACCAGACTCCATTCAAATACCTGGCTGTTTTATATCATCGTAACTTACAAATCCTGCTGAACGACCACATTCAGCGGGTTGTCAGTTAAGATATTTTACCGTCCAGTTGTGAGTAGATTTACAAACCAGCAAGTAATTTAATCCAAACCTCAGTCTTTTATTTACAATCTGTTTCTTAACGTCATGTTTACTGTCGGTTTTCTGAAGCGGAGTCAGTTTGTAAATGAAGTCGACGCTGAAGTTATTTTTAAGAGTCGGCCATTCGAGAGGGGGAAGTTAAAGGGAAAACCAGGTCCAGATCAAAAACCACTACACCTAGAGCTGTCAGACCTGGACTAGATTGATCCAGAGAGGCTAAAGTTTCTTTTAAAAAAACAGTTTCAGATTTGTGAAAGTGGAAAAAAGAGCAGGTAACGTCACTATGGTGTAATGTGTATAAAACAACAAGTTAAATCTCCCTAGTTTTGTTTTTACAAATAAAATAAAGGTTTCACAAATCTGAAACTTTAGCCTCTCTGGGGTAATCTAGTCCAGATCTGACAGCTCTAGGTGTAGTGGTTTTTGATCTGGACCTGGTTTTCACTTTAACTTTCCCCTTAACAGTAGAAATCAAAGCTAACTGGATGAATACAGAGGCAACAATACATTTCCTTTTAAAGTCGATGTAGTTTAGTGTACCAGGTGTTTCAGGTGTATGTGCAATTGAAGGGTTGTGTTAAACTGTATATAATCCAGATTCCTGAGATACGTCTTACCTGAAAGCCAAGGAACAAATTGGGAGATTTTTGTAATGGGTTTGGTCTGCGTGGAGAAATTCTCTAAACAAAATATTAAAAACATACATGCATTTACAGTATGAGACGTTCAAATACTGCTTACAGGTTCCCTTCACTCTTAAACTGACCATCTTTCGTAACATTGAGTGTATTTTACTTGCTCAAGTGAATAAATCATTTTAAATGTGTGATTACTACTTGAATACTCTCTCCAACATGTATATGTGACGTACTGCGTGTGTGTAAAATGTGTTTGTTGCAGACGAGCCGTTGAAGAAGCCGGTTCCGCTGCACGAGCAGACGGTGAAGGATGAGAAGGGACGGTATCAGAGGTTCCACGGGGCGTTCACTGGAGGGTTTTCGGCCGGTTATTTCAACACTGTCGGCACTAAAGAAGGTCAGTGCTGCTGCAACGCAACACCTGCTCACCTGCTGTGACCCTGGTGGTCCAGGAGGATCTGGATCTGATCTCCGTCACTCCGATACACCTCCGGGGAAGTTCGGTTGTAACATGTGGTCACTGAGAAAATCTGATTAATGAATTGTTGAGGATAAACTGTCTGAAATATTAAAAGTCTAAAAAGTCTTACGTTAGACATGGCTGTAATAAACAAGATGTCTGGGTTCAAACCAGAAACAAAACCAGTCGCATGAACCTGAGGGCCACTGATCTTAGAAAAATGGAGAGAGATCCTCAGGAATGTGTTTCAAGCATTTAAGAAGCTGCAATCACAGAATGACTCAAACTGATTAATTGATTGTCAAAATAGTTGGTGATTAATTTAATAGTTGACATATAATCAGTTAATCGTTGCAGCTGTACTTTAGGTGGTTAAAAGTCAAGGTACCACAACAACAACCACCTTTACCTCCAGGCGTGAAATGTCAGTAAGCTGACTTCTGGTTGTTGTTGTTGTTGTTGTTTAGGCTGGGCCCCGTCAACCTTTGTGTCATCACGGCAACAGAAAGCAGACAAACTTCATGCCAGACCAGAAGACTTCATGGACGAGGAGGTACGGACCAGAACTGCTGAAATGTGTTTTAGGCAATGCAACTTAATCGATGGAGCGCATTTCTTACAGTCTGGGTGCAGAAACAACTCGGATTTACCTGCAGAGCGAAGCCTGAGTGCTGATGCTGTTGTTGTTGTTGTGTGTCAGGACCTCGGCGAGCACGGCATCGCTCCCAGAGAGATCACCACCAGCCAGGAGTTCTCGTCCAGTCGCAGAGACAAGGCCAGTGAGAAGGCGAGAGCCGTCAGCGCTCAGGCGGCGCTGATCCCCGGAGACACTCTGCTGGAGGAGCTGATCGCACCTGCCAGGTAACCGCCAACCTCCCGCTCAAATCGCACCGGGGGGGTAGATTTGTGTGTCCTAAAGGCCTCTCATGCGTGGAACAATACGGTGTCATGATTTGGTGAAACGGGCGCCCAGCTGTGGTCGGCTGACAGCCAGTCGGTGATCTCAAAATATCCTCCGCGCTCACTGGAGAGGTTTTGAAACTCAAACCGCTCAGAAGTTGATATCTTTGGGGTTTTGTTGGACTAAATGAGCAGTTTTTTTTTTTTTGGAAAATAGTTTTAGATATAATGAGAAATAATTGATTATGATGAAAAGAACGATTAGAGAAGAGCGTTCCAACTCTTGATATAATAATTCTTTAAATCCCTTATTAATGCAAACACAGATTACATTTCTAAAAGTTTCTCTGTCCTGTCTGGTGTGTATTTTTTAATCTCTCTTGCTTTTGTCTCTGAAAAGTGTGTCCTGTTTAATAAAAGTAGGAGTTTCAGGAAATATGAAAACTGTGTGTTGTCTCCTGATTTGCAGAATGAGTCTGAGGTGCGTTGGTTTTATCCCTCAGGTTGTCCATAGGGGTGGAGCTGCTGAGGAGGATGGGCTGGAAGGAAGGTCAGGGTGTCGGCCCTCGTGTGAAGAGGAAAGCTCGCCGACAGCCGACGGGTACGCACGAGGTTTCACGCCAGCTTTACAGCTGCTCTTAAAGCGACGGGCCTCCCAGCACTTCTGATCTGGTCCTGTGATCTGTTGCTTCATCTGTTCTTCTGTCTCCTCCTGACAGATGGAGGTAGCAGAGTTTACGCCTGTGTGCTGCCCCCCGCTGGATCAGAGGACTCACAGGTGGGAGAGACGAGTGAGACCTGTCTGATTCACACTGAGATGTCCGGGCTGGAGACAGAAAATGTTGTCACACACACACAACACAGTTTGTGCTGCAGGTCAACAAAGACTTGGGCTCTGATCTAGAACTGTAACTAATGATCAGTTGTTATTATTATTGTTAAATTCAGGTGTTCTAGAAAGGTCTAGAAAATGTCCGTCACAACAGGAAGTCTTCACACGTCTTATTTAGTTTGACTAAAACATGAAGAGATTCAGACTTCTGTGATATAAAAGATCCAAAAACACGTTTTAGAATCTGTGGCTGAATGTAATATTCTGTTTAAAGTTATTACACAATTTAAATAAAATATATAGAAGGTCAGATATTAATGAAAATCCCACCGGGTCTTGTTGAATCATTTTGCTCTCAGGATCGTGAAACAAAGCCCCCCCTTTAAAATGTGGTTACAGAGCTCAGGAGAAGTCTCGGTCCTCCAGTCTCTAACCACCCTGACGCCTTTGAGTCCGACACCAGAAACCTCTCAAACATTTAAACACAATAAAAACATCATGAACGATGACGTTGCTTCCTCTCTCTCTCTGCCCGGCAGGACGAAGACGATGAGGAGTTTGCTCCAGAGAACGTGACCTTTGCCCCGAAGGACGTGACTCCGGTGGACTTCAACCCCAGGCTGGGGGTTCAGGGTCTGGGGTACCGCGGCCTGGACCCCAGCCTGGCGCTGCAGGGCCGAGGAGCGCCCGAACACATCAACCTGTTCAAGCCGCAGTCCGAGACCAGGAGCCGACTGTTCGGAGACGCGCAGGGAGGCCAGCGGAGAGGGGGCGTGGCGGGACAGGTGGGTCCCCCTGAAGCCCAGATCCTTTTTAATTAGCAATGATCTAATTAGGCTGTGACTCTTAAATGGTGCTGCTGACCTTTGACCTGCAGGCGTTCGGGGTGGGCGCCCTGGAGGACGACGACGAAGACATTTACCACAGAGACTCCATGTCCAGGTATGACACGGAGCTGGGAGGAGAGGAGCCCGGAGACGGCCTGTACGGCTGGACGGCCCCACAGCAGTACACCAAGAAGAGAGGTAACGCTGCCTGGGAAAGACCTGGAGAGGCCTGGAAAGTTTGTGCATTAAAAGAATTGTCCTTAAATTTTAAATATTTCTACAAAGCGTTTTGATTTAGATTGAATTACCAAAACCTGGGGTTCAAAGCACCAAAACCCAGACACACCTTATTATTCATCCCGTCCGGCTGCTGTTAGGGATAATAGAAGAACACAAGTTCACAGGCTGTGTGAACTCTCAAGGCAGTACGAGTCTACGGTCGTGTTCTGTGAGCTTGTGCTGTATGCTAACAATGTTTAGCAGGTAAAATGTTCTCCATCTTAGATGACTGTTAATGTAACAGTCTTCTCTAGACGATACGATATCCTTTATTCTCCCCGTGAGGAAATTCGTTTTGGGCTCAGTGTCGCTGCGTTCATTACTAACAATGAATAGTTTACAGTCACCAGACAAACGGACATCTGTGTGACGGCGGGGGCTCTGTGAGCGGGCGGCTGGCCGGCCTCGCCAGCTGCTCCTGCGGGTTGGCGCAGGCTTCCCCCGCCGCCACTTGGCGGAGCTCCTCAACTCCGAAAACTTTCAAGCACAAAACTGTCAATATTGGAAATCTACGCAGCTGATTTGTCACCTCAGAACTTCTCAGAAGTGGATTTAGTGATGAAGTAACGTATGAAAACTGTGAAATATAAAACTTCCTGCTGCTGGCCTCTGTCAGGCGCACGCAATGATGATGCAGTGAACAATGACGATTCTCTCTGACCAATCAGCAGTCTGCTGCGTTTTCACGTCACGTCTTAGTATCTTGGAACCTCGACGGAGGTGACACGAAAAAAAAGCACCTGGTAGCAGGTACAACTTTTCAACAATGGAAAACCAAAAAAAGGCGAGTCGAGCTGTGCGGTGGAAAAGGGGCTTCAGTAAACGTACACAGATACTTCACTTCTGTTTCTTTTGCTTCTTTGTACAAGTGTGTCTCTAGTTTGATATTTATAGACATATTTTATTGCTGTCAGACTTCACGTCACCATACAGATGTTCAGTTTTCAGTAATGTTTTGGACCTGAAGAAATTATATTTTAGTTCAGCTGTTATTTTTATATTTGGATTTTTTTTTACTTTAACCAGAAAAGCTGTTTTGCTGCTGATTCAGAGCCTTTTGACGCTGAGCGCTGCTTTTTAGTAAAATCTGTATCAAGAAATGTTTGAAAGATTATAATTTATACTTTTTTTTTTTTTATGTTCACAGAAAAAAGCAAAGATGCGTCGTACCTCGGCAAAATCCTGGAGGGATTCACTCTGGCTCAAAAACCGTCTGAGGAGAAAACGGTGAGCGTCCTCAGACTCCTGCTGACGGGTCGCTGAAATAAACTCCTTCGCTAATCTGACCTCTGTCCGCCTGCAGATCTTCCCTCCGCCCTCTCTGCCCAGAGACTATCGCCCCGTCCATCGTTTCCGTCCGTCAGTCGATGTTTCTCATCTTTCCGGGGTCAGTCCTGCGCTGGCAGAGGCTCTGAGGGCCTCCAGGGGCCACATGGTTAAAGAGGAGCCCCAACAAGGAGGACGCCACCAGCTGGACTCCGGCCAGAGGGGGGCGCTGCTGGGAGAAGACACCCTGCAAGGTAGGAAAAGAATCAGTTATCAGCAGTTTAAGGTCCTGCTGGGTTTAGTTTCATGGACTTTAATGGTGAATAAAAAACAAGAGTTAGAATAAAATACATTCTAATATTTTATAGATTAAATCATTAACAGAGACAATACTGGATAAATTTAATGGATCATGAAAATAGTTGAAAAACTATATCCAAAACAAAGTTTAACAGACGTGTTTTGTGCCGAGCTGTTTGAAACAAGACGCATCATATTATAAAAACATGTAATAGATGTTTTTATCCTGAATCAGGTCCCAGTTCAGTCATGGAGCTGCTGAAGGCTGAAGACAGGGAGCGACTGCTCAACCTCCGCAACTCCACCAACGTGCTCTCCACCAAAACCACCACCAACCCCCCGCACTCCCATGGCGCCCCGCGGTCGTCGGGCAGGTGGGACGCGACGTCCGCGGCCGCCTCCGGCCTCGAGCAGGAGGCTCTGGCCGTGTGGAAGGGCGTCCAGACCTCCTCACAGACCTTCAGACCGTTTGAGAAGAACCCCAGCAAACAGGCGCGCTACGAGCAGTACCTGAGCCGCCTGAAGCAGGGAGACAAAGGTAGGAGGCTCCGTCCTACGTGTCCCATCATGCACTGCAGGAGCTTCTTCAGCATTTTGCCAACATCTTGCATGTTAAACAAGTTTGCTGAATAATTGTTTGCAGCTCATTTAGACGTGACACCAAATGCCTTCCGTCACCGTGCTGCCCCACGCCGTCACACTGAAACACCGTAAACTAGTTTAATTAAAAACACGGCTTTATTCGCTGCTGGGTTTTTTTGTGTAAAATCTTCACACTTTAGTATTTATTTGATTGACAACAGGAAGAGAAAAACATGTAACTGAGACTATTTGATGTCTCAGACGCCCTGGAGCAGAGTCTGGACCCGGCGGTGACGGAGTGGGAGCGCAGCAGGGAGAGGGAGGAGTTCGCCCGAGCCTCCATCCTGTACAGACCCACCTCCTCCTCGCTCTCCTCCCGCTTCACCAGCGCCAAACAGCAGGAGGATGACGACAGCGTGGAGGTCAAGCGTGACGAGGAGGTAGGAAGAGCCGCTCTGGACCGTAATACGTCCACCCGCCGCCATCGCTGTCAGTAATCTGAGTTAATCAATATTTATTTAAGGGGGGCTGCGGCTGTTGGATAAAGTAGTTGCACTTGTTGAGAGATAAATTAAAAAGAAAACAGTCCATATCTCACTTTTTGTCCAGAAACACTGAATCCTACATTCCCCATAATGCACCTGCAAAGTGCCTCCCTGCCTGGTTACAGTTAGTGAGTGTTGGAGTCCGTGGTCGGGGGTTATTTTCTCCACAAGACAAACACAGAGGACATTACACATTAAACGGATCTTTAATGTGTAAATCAGTCTGTTTGTAAACCTGCGTTGCTGTTTGTGGTTGTCTTGGTTGTCAGGGCGACGTGGACGACAAACAGGCTGCCGTCAATATGAAGATGTTCGGGAAACTGACCAGAGAAACGTTCGAGTGGCATCCGGACAAACTGCTCTGCAAGAGGTTCAACGTGCCCCACCCGTACCCCGGGTACTACACGCACACACACACACCTGTCACCTGTCACCACACCCGCCCTGCGGCGTGCACCCCATCAACTAGCAACTAATGCTTACATTAAGTGACTACAGTCAGGTGGTCAGAATGTGAGACCTGCTTAAAGTGAAATGCTGTGAACATTCCTACATTATGTAAATTAAAACTCAGAAGTGTGTGTAAGTTCAGCACTAAAAATAGGTCTGATACCACTGAGGATGATGATGCCGCCGTGCGGGGGGCGGAGCTTCGTCACGGGGCCCACCTGCTACAAAGTCATTTAAACCAAGTTTACATGACCCCCCCGGATTCACTCCGAAAGTCCACTGAGTCCGTCTGCGTCGCAGCCTCTCCAGCCAATGCTCGTGCTCGCACCAGAAGTGTCTCTGGAGAGAATACACAGCCATTTTCAAAATAAAATACCCCGTGCAGACGCCTGATCAATTAACAATAAACACAGTTAAAACAGACAAAAAAGAAAGAGTTTAATCAAAGTAGAAGGTCAAAAAGCATTAATCACTAAATCGATAAAATCTAAACATGTCAACAAAATCAGGCAGGCAAAACGCTCTTATTCTGAAATGCTCCCTGTGGGATCTACAGATCAGAACGAAAGCGGGTCACAGAGAGCCGTGAAGAAGGTAGAAGCACAAAAGGACGTGCTAAAAACAGGTGGGCCAGGCTGCACGCTCCGCTGCTGAAACACTTCCAGTGGAAGTTGAGGCCTGTGTGAGCCCGGGGTGAAATACAGTCCGTCCGTCAGAATTCCCATGATGCATTGCGTGAAGGGAGTTTTGTTAAAATTAGCTGATAAGTCTCCTGTTTGTTTGAAATACAAAATTTACATTCTTGTGGTATCACTATTAAAACCAGGAGTGAAGTCCCGTTTCATTTGAGAAGAACGGCTGCACTGATATTTTCTACCGCGGCTGATACCTGCGTGCAATTCTTTTGTGCGGTCGTGTCCGCACGCAATTGACAACTCATTCCACGGGGCCCACGTAGCGTGTGTGTTAATTTCCCTCCACCTTGAAACATGATACCGTGTGTGGTCACGTGACTCCGCCCCGCCCTGCTCAGCCTTCAGACCGCAGTCTGAAGCTCAGGGAGATGTTAGCCAGCGCTAACCGCCTTCACTTTCCAGCAGACAGACTTTTACTAGCACTGCGACCTACACTGTACATTTACTGACAACTCGCTCGCACATTTCCTCGCCCAGACGCTCGCCACGCACCCGCACCTGTGAGGTTACGGGAGTTTAATTCGCTTCTCCCTCTCATGGTCATACATCCTTGAATCCTCTCGCGCTGCTCTTCTTCTTCTTCTTCTCGTCTTTTTGTTTGTAGTGCTGAATGAGTGACTTCCCGTCCACTAGATGTCATGGCATAACTGCCGCCTGCTTTACCAGAGGGGAACCCAGAGAACATAATAAATACGCAGAGTGGGGTTTTTATTTTTTAGAAAGGTTAAAAATATGGGAGATTTCCAGGAAGAGATTTAAACGGGAGAGAACATAAAAATAAGGGAGAATCCTGGAAAAAACGGGACCGAGTTTAGATTGAAATCCGACTTCTGCAACTGATTTTTGGGATTAAATCAGAACCATCAGTTAATCAGAGGCTCTAGACCTGACAGGAAGTTCAGTCTCTGACTCCTTCCTGTTTGATTTAAAGTCTAAATAACTGCCTGTTTTTGGCGCTGCAGGTCGAGCATGGTGGGTCTGCCCAAAGTGAAGAGAGACAAGTTTTCAGTCTTCAACTTCCTGACTGTGACGGAGAGCAGAGAACCTCCAGGTACCTGATCCACCTGCAGGGGGCGCTCAAAGCTCAGAGCCTTTAGACCTAAAGCCTGAACATTAACTCATCATATGTTTCCTCCTCCTCTCCTCAGCTCCTCCAAAGCCTCCGGGGGCTGGGAAGAGGTCTCGGTGGGACGTTTCAGACCAGGAGGGGGAGAAGAAGAACGACCCCCTTAGTGAGCTGCTCAGCGCTGCACGAAACCAAAGCGAGGTCAAACTGGAACAAACCTCCGTACCTGCTTTACCTGCGTCCACCAGCACCGACGATCAGACCCCAACCGGCAGAGCGGAGGAGGTGAGTCCAGCGAAAGGGCTTTTCCTCTTAGAGAGCGGGAACGTGATTGGACATCTGACCTCGTGTTCTCTTCACACAGACAAAGTCAGCGGGTCGGCCGAGCTCAGACGAGAAGAAAGGAGGTGACGAAGACCAGGAGGAGGAGGAGGAAGAGGAGGAGAGCCGGCCTCACATGGATCTGTTCAAAGCCATCTTCGCCGGCTCCTCTGATGAGAAATCCTCCTCTTCATCCGAGGGAGAGAGCGACGATGAGGAGGCCGTGAAGGAGGAGGAGCTCAAAGTCGAGCCGCAGCCGCTGAATCTCTTCAACATCACCTCCTCGCCGTCACCTCCTCCGCCACCACCGCGTCGGGCCAGCAGGCGGGTAAGAACAGATGAAACCTGACCAGACTGGTTTTACTGCACTGCTTGATTTGCATCATTCTGATGTTTTGAAGATACAGTGAATGTAAAGTAGATGGACGCTGCGTTCAAAGACAGAAACACGACATGCTGACGTTGTGAAATCAGCTGGTGTCTCACAGTGAGATCGAGGGACCAGAGGTTTCATCACGTTTCTGTCAACTTTGGTCTGAGACGGCTCAAAATCGCAGCGTAAAGGCGCCTTAAAGTTTAAAATAAAGTATAAATTTGCTGCAGTTGTCCAAATAAACAACAAACAATGTTTAAAATAAAAAGAGGCTGTTAGAAGCAGAAGCTGAGGCGTGTTGTTTCTGTGTCATTCTAACTTTTCATGCTGTTTGTCGTCTGTTTCTTTTTAAAGCGGCGGTTTCATCTCAGAACTCGACTCAAGAACAAGAAGAAGAAGAGTTTGGTCCGAAGCTGCCGCCTCCTTCAGCTGCTCTCAGTGAGTCCTCGCCATCCTCGCGCTCACTCTCAAACCTGAAAACGCGTGCAGCTTTCTTTTTATCCTGTTCACTTAATGTTTACAACCTCCTCTAGAAGCAAGAGAGAAGGAAAACTTTATTAAGTGGACGTAGCCGCCGTGACATCACCCGTTGGTTTGTGGACTACCGTTTTGAAGCCTCCAGTTTGCCTGTCGCCATTTATTTTTTTGGAACCAGACCATATTTGGATGAGAGGGTGGAGCTAACTAGCTGTCAATCAGCTTGTAGCCCCGCCCTAAAGCCTCCCCTGCTTCCTGGTCTCTGTTCCTCTAAATGGGACCATAATTTACTAAATGAACATCACGCTGTGTTGAAGAAGACTTGAAACTAGCGACTGAGACCATAAACTCATCAGGAAAGTGTTTACTGAGGGAATAAATCAGCTGACAAGTAGAAACATTTTCTCTTGGGGTGCTTTCACACCTGCCTCGTTAAGTTCGTTTGAATCGCACTAGAGTTCGTTTCCCCCCTTGGTGCGGTTCGTTTGGGCAGATGTGAACGCACCAAAAGCAGACCAAACTCTTCAAGGTGGTCTCGGTACGCTTTCAAACGAACTCTGGTGCGGTTCGCTTGTGGCGTGAAAGCAAACGAACCAACCACAGGATTTATTTCCAAAGCTAAACCACTAATAAATCCATCATCTGACCGCGAAATGTGTTCAGCGATCAAATAATTGATCTGTATATGCCATGCTGTGTTTATGAAAATCATTTTATAAGGTATAGCCTACTTGTCAGCGCGGGTATTTCCCTGATTAATAGGTTAAAATCTGTTTATAAAAGAGGGCAAGTCGTATTCACTTTACCCTGTCAGTTCATTAAAAAATGTGATCGTTACACCACAGAATACTGTAGGCGAATAAGCCCCGAATTATTCCTGGACACGTCCTGTTTTTACGTTATTGTTCATAACAGGCTCTGCGGTTTGCGGTTACTTCTCTGGTTCGTTTGTAAACCTGCAGTGTGAACACGAACCGGACCAGAACTCAAACTAATGAACCAAATGAACCGAACTACAGGTGTGAAAGCCCCCCGAGACTTCTTTACAATCACACTTCTTTCTGCAGCCGCTGGAGTCGCCCCCTGCTGGCTGTCAGAGAGGCTGTGTTGGAAACGGGCTAAACTGCCGACTCAGAAGGTGTCTAACAGCGAGGCATCGAGTGCTGTTCGAAACGGCTCGGACGACCTCTTCCTGTCTCCTGCGACGCCTTCAAGCTGCCCCAGTAACGGACGTTTTTTAAGGCAGCATCGATGCTGCCTATTGCCCATAAACCAGCGCGGCAGCAGCTGCGACAGCTCACAAAAATTGATGGCAGACAATTTGTGTACAAATATTCATTTTTAACCATTTTTAGTCGTTTCCTCGCTCCGATTATTGAAAGGTTAGCGAGAACTAAACACTGAACTATTCTATTAGCCCGTGACTGTAAACAACCACGTTTGTTTTCAAGTCTGATTTCTGGGGCGTCTGTTCGCCATTTGGCTTTTCAATAGCTAGTTAGCTGATGCTAAGGCTAGCTAGAAGAGACGCAAGTTGGCGTGCTGACGTGCTGACGTCACACGTTGCCGTAGGTGCTGCCCTAGAAGGCTGTTCGAAACCAATGCAAACAGATAATCAGACACTCAGGACTCGTTAGGAGAGACGTTCACTGCTGGTTTTAGTCTGAATATGAGACGATCACCAGAGTAATATTTAAACGAGTTGGAGCAGCTGAACTCATCCAGCCACACGGTTCTCTGTGAATAAGGTGCAAACACGTGTTGCTGTAGCTCTGATGTCGACTGTTGTTCCCCTGTTCAGTGAGAGGAGGCGCCACCTCCGCCTGCTCCCCCCGTGAGGAGGAGAAACCCAACAAGAGGAGCAGAGAGAAGAAACACAAGAACAAGAAGCAGCACAAACACAAGAAGGAGAAGAAGGTAGAAAGTAGAAAAGGCAAAACAAAATGTCCCCTGATTGTTTGATTCTTCTTCTCTGACTCCATCTTCATTATTTCCCCCCAGAAGAAGAAACATAAGAAGCACAAACACAAAGGGAAACAGCAGAAGAAGAGTAAGAAGGAGGCGTCGGACAGCAGCTCAGAGGACAGTGATGAGGACAGCGACGGCGAACGTGTGTCGACAGAGGAGCTGCTGAAAAGGTCAGAGGTCACGGAGACTTCGCACACGTTAATATTATAACTTGCCTGGTGTAATAAAATAACTTCTGTCTGTAGGAAACAGCCTCCGAGTTAAAACAGTGATCCTCCGTGTGTTCAAGGTTCTGTGAAGCAGGATTATGAATTCAGTCAGCTCCTCATTCAGACCTTTAATCTGAAGGATACATGAACAGCAGGAAGTGGGACACAAAGCCGAGAGAGTTTATTACCAGCGTTATTATTTTTACTCAAGGTCGTAATGAAAAAACTTAACCTTTTGTTTACATGCCAGCGTTTCCCACACTATATTAATGCCCTTGGAGTGTCTGTCTGACTGTCTCTTTGTCTCCGTCCCTCCTTCCAGACTGAAAAAGGTCCAGTCCCATCAGACCTGGTGAGGAACCAGGAAGTGTGTCCTCTGTGAGGACGAACAACCCGAAAATCACACAACAGAGTTGACCTCCGGTCTTCTTTAATTTTACACAACAGACAACCTGTTGTTTTGTTCATTTAAATAATAAAATGTCCCTCGTTTAACGTTGCTGCCTTGTTTTGTTGTCATTGATTCTTTTGACTGATTTATTTGTAGTTTTGTCTCCTTCAGAGTTGTTGGGAAAATTAAGTAGAATGTAGGGAAGAACAGTGGAAGAGGGAAAGGAGAAGGTAGGAATAGAACAGCCACACTCTGCAGATTGAAATAAAAACCTTTCTGTATTAGAAAACAGTTTACTGAAAGCCCGACTTCCCCAGGAATGCTTTATTACATGTTCAATTGTGTCATGTCCCGCAGCTCCTGAAGGCAACATCTCGCGTTGGTCAGAGGGACTGTTGCTATGGTAACTGCCGCGGCGGGAGCTAAAGTCACTTGTAGCTAACAAACAAACTTTAGTTTGAAACAAACTTTCTTCCCGAAAGTTTCTGAAATGGCGTCGAAAAACTTGGACCCTTTATCAGTTGAGGAACCTCCAGGAGGAGAAAAGGAGGAGCGGACAGGAGAGGAGAGAGGAGCCGGAGAGTGGAGCCAGGAGAGCCAGGTAAAAACTACGGCTAACGGCTAGCTAGGCGGCTAACGGCTAGCCCGACATGGTGCGTTCACTGACCGTCTTCATCAGTGAAGCAATGCAGGTTCTTTACTGTAGTAAAAGTACCAACTCTGTAAAAATACTCAATTACAAGTGAAAGTATTATCAGAAGAATGTGCTTAAAGTATCAAAGTAACTCAATGCAGCGAAGTGCCCGTTGTGAGCGTCGAATTTTACCTGAGACGTTCGTGCTGTGTGACTTAACGTTACCTGTATCGTTACATTAATGTTATTATCGTATTTTAGATTATTATTACTGATGCATTGATGTTCAAACAGCATTTTTATTGTGTTGGTTGAGGTGAGGCTCATCTTTAACTAGTTTATATTGTGCAGAAACAAACGTTAATGGTGATTTTCAGTGTGTATTAAAGTGATGATTATTTTGTTAGTCAATTTATTCTATATTAGAAGCAAAATTATCCAGAGATGAAATTGTCTAATCTGAGAGGCTGAAACCAGAAAATGTGTCAAAACAGTCCCTGATAATTTTTTTAATATATGACAAATAGACTAATTGATGATTAATTGATTGACTGATCGTTTAAGCTCAATTTACTGTAACTTGACTTTGTCAAGAAACAAAAGATGCCAGATAAATATGATGGTGTAGTATTTCTCTTCCCTGGAGTAAAAGCAACTGCAAGAGTCCTGAAACTGAAGTAAGTAAAATACAGACTGAAGTAACAGTGGTGGACAGTAACTAAGAACACTTACTCAAGTACTACTTAAGTACAAATGAGAGGTAATTCTACTTAAATTGAGGATTTTGTTTTCATGTCACTTTCTACTTTTACTCCACCACATCTCAGAGGGTCTCAGAGAAACTGTACTTTTTACTTCAGATCATTTATCTGACAGCTTCAGTTACATGAAGAGTTTATTAAATATGATGTTTGTTAAAAATTAATCTATCCAATAAATTATGTTTGTCATGTCAAGTATTTTAAAAAGCAGGTACTTAGTAGAAATTTAAATTTAAGACTTCTTTTAGTGCAGTAATGTTTAGCAAAGGTATTTGTACTTTTACTCAAGTAGAGGATCTGTGTACTTTGTCCACCACTGTTATAGAACTTGAGTAAATGTACTTGTTGGGCCTCATTATACATCAGAGGCTCGTCAAACGTTTGTAACAACAATACTTACTACAACCTTTTACCGTTTTGATATTAAGCAGTTAAATAGAATTAAGTAAAATGTGTTTATGGTGTTAATAGGAAGGAGTCTGTGTGCAGTGATGTGTTGGTGTGTCTGCAGGTTCCAGTGAAGGTGTTGCGAGCTCACAGCGACGCCGTCACCGCCGCTCGACTCTGCTTTAACAACCGCTGCGTCCTCAGCTGCTCCTCAGACCGCACCGCCATCCTCTGGGTAAACTCCTCCTACCTTAATTTATAGATTCAGTCTGTGCATCCTGTCCAGAGTCAGTCACACCTGCAGCTGTGCAACACGACAGTCTGATGGTCTCTGAGCAGCTCATGTGGAGCTGGTGGTGCCTTGCTTAAAAGCACTTTAGTGGCAGTTATAAATGAGCTTTCTTTATCTTTCTTCTCTACATGCTTTTGATACTCTAGGTGCATCTCAGGTCTCTTATTTGTCATCGCTTCTCGCTTGAATCGAAAGTCGTTCTGGTCGGCCGTTTCCCAGACAGAAGAGTGAAGACAGATAAGAGATTAAACTCAAGTTTTACATTTTATTTGTTTTCTGTTTCAACATCTAGTGAAAAATCTGTGTTCACTGCAGGTCTGAACAACAAAACAACTTTCTGCATTTAGTAGAAATAATTTTCTTTTCATGATGTTATTTCCCCCAGTAACTTTTATTATGGATGCAGTTAAAGTCGGAGAGTCTGTCTGTCCGCAAGAAACACTTTCTACATCATTTATCATCATTTCCATTCAGTCACATGTGAAGCTGATTATTCCTGGGCGTTCCTCAGTTACATCATTTCCCCCGAAACATTTAGCCTCATAAATCAAAAGACGCAATGATCATATTCCGGGTTGTTCAGTAATGACAACACTGACCCTGGGCCTCTGAGCACGACACAGTATAATTACAGATTTTACAGAGAGCCGTAGATTAGTACAAGTTGCAGGCTGCTCTTCATGTGCAGGTGTTTGTTAAACAGGTTACAGCTGCAGAGAGGAAACATGCTGCTCTGCACTGATAACTGTGAGTCTTTAGTATCGGCACAGTGCGGACACAAACTCCATCAACAGTCTCTACAGCTGTTAGACGCACTGACAGCTGCAATCAGCTGATCAGCTCTAGTTACCTGCCGCCTCATCACATCACGGACGTCACTTCACGTGTGACGCTTCACGTGTGACGCTTCAGAGGAAAAACATATGCCCTCGTTTCTTCTCTCCTCGTATGGTTTCCTTGCGTCTCTCCGTGCTTTCGTGGCGGGACGCACTAAGACACGAGGGAAACTTGTGCAGAGCTAGCTGTGATGCTAAGCTGAAGCCTGTCCTGTTGACCTTTGACCTGTGCAGGACGTGGAGAGCTGCAGACCTCTGAGGGTGTTTGATGGACTTCATAGTAAAACCATCACTGAGTGCGCTCTGATCCCAAACAGCAACAGGTGAGTCTCAGCTGACAGCAGCTGTTCACAGCCAGGATGCTTTACCTGGATCAGGTTATTATGGATCAATCCATGGAGCTCACAGGAGGCATTTAACTTATGATTGACAGATACGCTACTAGTACGTATTGATTTTATACGTCGGATCAGTTAGATCTGTTAGTCAGACAGAAACAGGATGAAACCAGATTAAAGTCCTGCTGTTGTCCTTCAGAGCTGAAGGTAAATGTAGAGTTTGTCCTGAGGGTGGCGCTAGAGGACAGGTCAGAGGGTTACCAAGACCTCGAACACCAGGACAAATATCAAAAGAGGATTTTTAATCCTGAAAATGATCATAAAAACAACCTCAGCCTGTGTGTCCGTCAGGGCGGTGACAGTCTCCTGGGACAAGAACATGGTGGCCGCGGACCTGGAGACGGGACAGACTCTGGTAACTCTTCTTCTTCTTCTTCTCTCCGTCTGTGGTGGTGGTCATCGAGCTTTCAGTTTGACTGCAGTGTTGAAGAATCACACTGTGTTTTATAGTTTAATAATGAGACCTGATGAACGTGATGCTTCGGGTTATTTTAGATG
This sequence comes from Micropterus salmoides, assembly GCF_014851395.1. Lineage (NCBI taxonomy): Eukaryota > Metazoa > Chordata > Actinopteri > Centrarchiformes > Centrarchidae > Micropterus > Micropterus salmoides. Next base: position 2,618,448 of record NW_024044348.1, on the reverse strand, counting down.
TTCACATTCAATTTCAAAAAGGAAATAAATAAAGTTTAGGAAAAAAAGAAAAAAAGTGTACATGTTCTGTAAATAGTAATACTGCAGTGTGGATACTAAAGGACAGTACTCACCCAGCCACAGCCGCTTCACCCTGCTGCCTTCTGGGAAGAGATATAGAAGCTTCTGCTGCCGCACCACCGGACTAAAGAGCAGCTTTTTTCCCCCCAAGCTTTCAGACTCTTAAACTGTAATTCATCCTCAGCACTGCTCCACTGATCATTGAATATTGTTTATTTCTGTTCCCATTTTATCAATATTAATGTATATTTTCTGCACATGTAGCAGAAGGGAGTTACAAACTCAACTTCACTGTATAAACTGTTAAAAATAAATGTACCTATCTAAGTAGAAATACAAGTAAAAGTCCTGTGTTCAGAATCAAGCATCAAAATATACTTAGAATACTTAGAAAAGTAAAAGTACTCAACACGCAGAATAACATACGATATTATTCGATTATAATTATTGATGCATTGATGTGTCACTTTTTATACTTTATCTGCTGGTCTTATGTTTACCCTGAATCTGCAAAGTAACTAAAGTTATCATTTAACTGTAGAACACCTAGAGTACTGTAGAGTACCTTAAAACTGTCCATAAGTACACTAAACCACTGCCGTACTGACACGATCAAACTATTTTAAATCATTTGTTGATTTATCGATTAATTAATTATTTAAGAAAAGCATAAATCCAGACTTTCTCTGGTGTCTCAGATTGCCAGTTCTTCTCTGTTTTGTATCACTGAACAAAGTAAAACGGACATTTTATGACATTAGTGATGAATCTAAGCGGTTAACAGACGAATTGATAATAGAAACATCTGTTAGTTGCAGCTGATTCTCCGTCCTGACAGTTCATGTTTTGATGGGAATAAGTACTGATATTGATTCTGGTCCTGGTCCTGCAGTGGCGGTGGAGGCAGGCCGGCCTGCTGACCTCCTGCAGCGCCTCGTCGGATGGCCGGCTGCTCGTCTGCGCTGCAGATCCACAGAACGGCGTTTACGTCAGCGACGCCGCCAGCGGACTGACGCTGCACCACGTCAGCGGTACGACAGCCAACTCACACCTCCTGGATCTTTAACTCCAGCGTTAGTTAGTGAAGGTGCGTTTGTTTCCCCTCCCAGATCACCACCGCTCCACCATCACACGGTGCCGGTTCGACCCTCAGAGCCAGCGGGTGGCGTCGGTGTCTGCAGACCGGAGCGTCAAACTGTGGGACCTGCTGGCTCAGAAGACCACCGTGTCCATCGACAGGTGAGGATCCGCCGCTTCCATTGCTTTTTGTTTGATTTGCCTCAACGTTATGGTGAGCAGGGCCGGATGAACTCACTAGAGGGCCCCTGGCCCTTACTGACCCCCAGCTCCTCTTTCCTCTCACTGTGCACTGTGATAATCTGCGAAGGGCTGAAACGGTTGAACAAGAAATTTGAATAATTCTTCTCTAAAAAGCAGCAATGCTTAGTTTAATCCAGGGGGTTTTAAAGTCTGAGACTGCGGGCCCCCTCAGGCAAAGACTGGGAATCTGCGCCGCCCAACAGCACAACGCACTCACGCTATGGACAAGAAGAAGACGGGATTTGATGGTGCAGATTGCAAAATGAAAGGAGAGAGAAAATAGCGAGGGAGGAAGAAGAGACAGGGAGAAAGACAGGAAGTGTCCAAAGTCTGGGATCGTCTGAAGCTAACAGGAAACAGAAGCTCTGTACAGCGAGTCTGCTGTAAAACAGAACCCGCCGACCACAACAGAACCACGGCGTCAGCATCTGAGCAGAAAGACCCGGTCTACGGACCCCAAACAAGGGAACGACATCCACCTGCCAGCTCCTCCTCACGCTGATGAACACTGATGATTCAAGATGATGTCTATGTGATGATGATGACGATGGTGTACGTCTGCCTCTCTAACATTTTTGATTTCTTCTTCTGTCTTGTTATTGTTGTTGTTGACGTTTCCCGTTTCTCTCAGTAACCACAGCAACGTCGTCTCTGACTGCTGCTTCACCAACAACGGGCACTTCCTGTGCACGGCATCATGGGATAAAAGTTTAAAGCTGTGGGACCTGCAGGCGGGAGGGTTTCGATCTCACGGCGGGACGTCGCTGCAGAGAGGCCACGAAGGCAGCGTGAGCTCCTGCAGCTTCTCGGCTGACGGTGAGCCCTCCGAGCAGCATCAGAGACGGGGTCGAGGTTCAGGTTCCTGTCCTCAGCTGACAGCTCAGACGCCCTCTGCGGCAGACGGCAGTCAGAGCTTTATATAGAGAAAGAAAACGGTAACGCTGTTTTACCGGCCCTGATACTTGGACGTGTCCTGGAAACGTGTAAATATCTCACTGTTGTTCAGTTAGTTGTCATTTTAAAGAGGTCTGCTCATTCATTCATCGACTCATAGTTTTATTGAGGCGTCGCACCAGAGCAGGTTTACATGGTTTCATTCTTACACTGCACATCGCCGCAGCTACTCTTTTCACCCTGTGTGTGCAACGCTCCGAGTGAAGCATCTCACTTCTATAAGATCTTTGTTGGGAGCTGCACATGTAATAAAACACTTCCTGTCATTTCACCGCAGCAAACCTGCTGGTGTCTGGCTCCTACGACAGGACTGTTGCACTCTGGGATATGTCCTCCCTCTGCCAGACTCTCATCCTGAAGGTGATTAAACTCTGCTGCAGTACGGATCACTCTGAAATAATGAAAGTGTTCTATTAGAGAGCTCAGCTCATGTTTTCTGCCGTCTCTGTTGCAGGGCCACAGTGATTGGGTGACTGATGTGTCAGTCAGCGCTGACAGGAAGTTGGTGGCCTCTGCCTCTAAGGTACCGGTCCCCTCAGTCCAGGTCCTTTCCATCATCGTGATCACTGTCGCGCTCATGATAAAGTTACAGACATGTTTGTTAGCACTGTGTCTTCAGAGATGGGACGTCTCCTGATGACCTGCTGAAATCTGAGCTTGACTTCTTGCAGTATTCCTTTTTTGGACCTGGAGAATGTTTTAAGTCTGAATGTGTGATGCCTGATGGGACCCAGGTGGACCAGGGGTCTCATTAATAAACGGTGCGTACGTACAAAACTGGGCTGGAAACGTGCGGACGCCACTTCCCAAGCAAAGGTTTTGATTTATAAAAAACAAACTTGAGGGGAGAATGTGCCGTAAGTAAACTCTGAACCACGCGTACGCACATAAAGAGGAGAAAAGAGAAACGGTGACTCACTATTACCTCTGAGTATTACAGGCTTACAGCCTTTCTAAATAATCAAAAACACGTTTGATTGATTTTCCCTGAAGTGCGCAATAAAAAAACATAATTTAAGATAATTTGCAGCCACAAAAAGAACCATGACTGAGGATAATAAACACAAATGGAGATTCTGTTTCTGCAAAAGAACGCCTCAAATATGTTGGACAGTTTAATCAGGAATCATTTAATTTATACTTGCATGCATTGAAATTTATTCTCAGAAATAAGGTGAATGGGAGGACAAATTATATTTAAATTGATGCCGTTGTCAGTGCGTCAGTCGAGCAAATACGAGAGCAGAGTTTCATGTATTGTTATCACATGTTCGTTTCCTCATCGAGCCAAAACGCTGAGCGCCAGCGGGTGGATGTGAAGCGCTGCTTGTAAAAAATAACTATTTATTGTCATTTACAACAAGTCATATTTCTTTTAACTCATCGCCAGCCTCGTTAAGTGAGTGCCGTGTTTGCGTAGCCTAAATAAATGTTTAAACACAAGTGGGAGGCATTTGGTTTCCTCTCTTTTCAAACGGGGGAATCCAGATTAGTACCTGGGTCGGCCCCTTCCTGCAGATCGGTTATAAATGACTCACCACTAAAGGAAAAAGCACTCGCAGAGATCTTTATATTCAGTTCAAGATTTGTTGCGGTCACTGAACTTTCCTCCTCTCGCATTCAAATACAGAACACCTCCCGAGCTGTCGCCCTTCCTCTGATTATAACGTGAGGAGGGCCTGAACAGGACGAGGAGCGGTCTGATATGATTTCCCAATATTTATATTTTTCAAACAATAAAAAGAAAGCGCCTTGTTGTCCGTAACAATAATAAATAATAATACCATCAACTACAGGTGGCATTTAACACATTGAAACATGTGTTAAGTGCAAATACTCTGTTGGTATCAGTGTCACTTTAAAGGTACTGGTTTTTGAAACCCAGCCCTGGTCTCCTCTGTCTCTGCAGGACAGGACGGTCCGGTTATGGAACACAGAGAACATGGAGGAAATCCCACAAGTCCTGGAGCGGAGGAGGACCGAAGGAACAGGAATTCACATCCTCAAGGTGAAAAACAATCCGTCATTTGTTTTGTCTGTTTAACTTTAGTTTCATCAATAAAAACTGTTATTGTTTCCAGTGTGAAGAGTGCGGGAAGCCGTTCCCCGTGTCCAGACTGCAGACCTCAGAGCTGCTGACCCGGTGCGTCTTCTGTCGACTCAAATCGCCCCCCGCATACCGACCGCAGCCTCCGCCTCTCATGTGACTTCCTGTCCAGGAGGTCAGAGGTCGGCCACAGAGCAGCAGCTGGTAGGGCGGGTGGGGTGGATACTGGCATTATGCAAACTACAAAAAACAATCTAAAGTCTTGCTGGCGTCCCCCAGAGGCTGCAGTGTTCATTACAGCCGCAGCATCATGTTAGCACTTGGTTGCAGCCCCCCCCAGTGGATGGACTCTCATCATCATCATGTCATCATCGAACAGCTGCAGCTAAATGTGTTGTTAGAAAGAAAGTGAGAATAAAAACAGATTTCACTTTCTGTTTAAATGACATTTTGCCTGAATTCAAGCAAATTTTTATTATTATAATTTGACATAAAGTACATCTGTAAACTCTTCAGAGAATTCAGGAAGCTTTTCCTCTCTGCGTCACAAACACTTGTGTGATCACATCTGTGAGATAGAAGCTACGTAAATGTCTCATCCTCAGACTAAACAAACAACGCCGTCCAGGTCACCTCTCGTTTTTGAGCACAAATCTTGTGTTTTTATGTTTTGTTATGGAGCACATACACTTTGCCTGAAGCTCCGGTTCCAAACAGTTAGTCAAGTATTCGTTGTTTAAGTATTTATCAGGCAGCCGGCAGTCTGCAGGGAAACATTATCATTTACACGCAACTAATTCCAGCTTCTCAAATGTGAGGGTTTGCTGCTTTTATCTATTTTATACCATCAACTGTTGGTCGGACAAAAAGTGTGCAGGCTTATTTTGGTTAAATGTGATCGACATTTTTATAGACTTAAAGGTCCTCCTGGGAGCACGAACCTCACGACCATCTATCATTAGGTTTTGGTATTTCTAGTGTCCATGTGGAAAGTTTGTCCTGAGGAAAGGTCCGCAGGGTTTGTCCTCTGGGGACCGTGAATGTCCATCAGTCTGAGCAGCAGGTTGTGTCGGACAGAAGACGTGCTCATCGCCGTCTTTTAGAAGAGCGTCTGTGTTGGATCATCAGAAGACGCTCTGCAGCAGACAGTGGCAGCCGCAGCCGGCCGGACACTCGTCCTGCCGGCGGAACCAGTCCATCATGTGGCTGGTGTGTCCGCCGTGACCACAGCTGAGGCAGAAGTTGGAGGAGCCGCGGACGGCCACGTGGCAGATGGCGCACTGGAAGGTCAGACGCTTACAGACGGCACTGCGTCCCACGAGCCTGAGTGCGGCAGTGACAGCAGTACACGCCGAACTCTGCAGGGAGACAACACACGGGGTTAAATTAAGGCTGGGCAATAAAACGATAATTATCGCAATATAAGTTTCCTCAATATCAATATAGTTAATGTTCAATATATCGTCAACAAATATTTGGTTTAATTCAGAACATGAACAAATTTGCAGTTAATTTTTTCGTTAAAATATTTATTTTGTTGCGGAAAAGGGACTGAAAAAAGATTTACTAATATACTAGTGTTATATACTAGTTTTGAATATTCTCCCTCAGTTTTGTTAAGTGATTCACTGTTAAGCATCAAGTGTTTCTCCCATTCTGACCACAAAGAAAAGTTTAACCACATAATTAACCATCTGGTTGCTTAAATTTTCATTCAGGAGCAAAAATCTGCCTTTAAACGTATCGCCCAGCCCTAGTTAAATAACAGACCAGGTTCAGATCGGGTTCATCAGGCACTTAATAACAATCTGTTCATCCAGACTAGAGCCCAGCGATCAGCTGTTCTTCTGTTCACTACGTGAGACTCATCACTATATAGTGAGCTCGCCATTTTGTAGTGCTGTCCGAATGTATAGTGAGAGTTATTATACCCTATTTAGTCCACTCAATGTATCCCAGAATGCATTTTGAAAAGTAGAGTACAACCGATGGTCACTAACCAAGCCCTACATACCATCATGCATTGCGCTGATAGAAAAGACTGATTGTCCGACGGCAATGACGTAATTAACGAACGATCGGAGTAGTGTCCGAAAGTGTTGTTTTAATATAGTGAGCTCACTATATAGCGCTCGACATACAACTCCCTGGATCAGAGTTGATGGAGAACCGATTGGTTCTGATCTGGTTTTCCCGCTGATGTCCTTTCGGCTGCTCTGCCTCCACTTTAGGTGATTTACAGAGTTATGTTACAGGTCACTGTAGCTGCTAACAGCAGCTGCTGCTAGCTACCCAGTTGCTGTGCAGCTAGCTGTCCTGTTGCTGATTCTGCCCGGCTTGGTATGTTGTTGTTGTTGTTGTTGGGGATGGTGCATTGGATAAGACACATGCCTCTAGTGTGAGAGACCCCGGTTCAGTCCCCCACTGTGACACATCTAGCGCTTGTTGGCATTCGCCCGTTTTCCCGGGGTCTTTTGGGTGTGAGAAATTTACATGTTTGAAGAAACTTAGGAGATCAGTCCTATACAACTCTTTTTATTCAGCTATTCCAAGGGAAACACAGTTTTCCATCTAAGACACCTTTAACAATCAGCAGCTGTCTGCAGAGTAACGTACCGATGCCTTTGTGGGTTCAGGAGGGCAGGAGGCGAACTTCAGCACGTCGGCCCTTTTCTCCCTCAGACCCCAGCGGTACAAGATTTCTCCGTAACACTTCTTGAAGTCGTCAAACTGCAGCGTGTTGGCGGGGTCCAGCAGTCTGCAGGGGGTAAAGGAAGTGACATCGGAGTTGTGTTCACGACACACAGACCAATCACAGCAGTTCTTTTACGTTTAATGATAGTTTCGCACACGACTTGACAGAGGATTCTTACTTTACTATGAAACAAGTTAACATAGCGCAGTCCTGCTCCAGCCAAACTCCATTCAGAAAACAAGCATTTTAAAAGTTGTTTGCTTGTCATCTAACTGACCGACCTGATAAAGCACAACTTAATACTTTTAACAAAGCAGCATCATGATGTCGTTATTTCTGCATCAGTTTGATCCGTTTATTGTAACTAAATCACAGAAAGATGTTTATTTTGAGTTCATACAGCTGTAGTAATATTCTCGTTGTGTTTATTAACATTGTGTTGCCAACACACTCGTCAAACTCAGGTGACAAACGCGATGGGAATTTGGAAATTTGCGTGGAACCGGCGTGACGTCACCTCTTGTTCATGTCGTGCTGCTCTCGCTCTCGTTCCCGAGGGTCTGTGTAACCCTGGTTACCATAGCGATAGTCATCAGGGGAGGGTTCACCCCAGGGGTTGACGTGCTCAGAATCTCTACCTGCGGACGACAACAAAAACCCCCATCTGATTGGCTGGATGGAGTCCAAACACGGACGGTAACACAGCGCAGCAGTAATGCGGCGGCCGGCGTCCGCGAGTCTCACCTGCGTTCCAGGTGGTCGTGGTGATGGAGTCCGAGGTGCTGGAGCACGAGCCCGAGGTGACGGAGCTGGACGTGTAACTGGGCTGAGACAGTAACAGACACTTAATTACATCACCGTGTATCATCATCACGTTCCTGCTGTATTTGTGTTATAAATAGGAACCTGAACTGTTTTATTATAATATTTCAAGTGATCACGATTAGTTTTTCTGGTTCCTGGCAGGACGGTTTAAAAGCTGTTAAACAAAGACAAAAAATTAATTCATAGTGAGTCACTTTAAAAATGGACTCCAGAAAGTCACTCAGCAGACGAGCAAGTTCATTCAGCTCCGATTCTTCTCTCTGTGAGTCAGGTGATCGCTTGGTCCCTAAAATGTCGACACGGTTTCTTAAACATCCCGTTTTCAACAGAGCGAGTCAGGACTTACGTATCGCGAGTGGTGCGGGGGGAAGATGGAGGAGCGTGACGCCTGCTGTCCGTACAGAGAGTAACAGTCTGCAGGAGGCTGAGCTCTGAACACGCTGCACAACATGGCCAGAGTCTGCACGTCGCTCATCTGACTGTAGTGATCCAGACTGAAAGGTTCAACACACACATATCTTATTTCACAGAGTCACACGTCCACCCTCGTTACGCAACACTTTTACATTCAAACTCGCTATTTCATAACTCCCAAATAAAATCTAGGCAACTCGCTATACAACAGAACAGCTGGAGCCTGTGTGGAAGCAGCCCACACACTTCTGCAACTGTTCAAAAAGGAGGACATACTGGCAAAATGTTAGTTTAGTTGTAATAATGTCCTGGGATATGAAATCCCAAGTACTTGTCCAGTGATGTATCTTGGTAATATTGAGAAGTATTACTCGCATCCAGTAAGAAAGTGGTCACAAGAAACTGAATGTAAACATCCCAAAACGGGAACAGAGGTTGGAAATTGTCCAGGAAAAATTGACACACCTCTTGAGAGTTGAAGAGATGGAACAGCGGATCATCTCCGGCAGATTGTTATTTTAGTTTGTAACTTATTTGCCGTAATTGTTTTGTCTATATTTATGTGAAAACTCAATAAAATTTAAGTTACAAAAAAAGCAAAAATCACAAATTAAAAACAAACACAAATAAAATACAATTAACCAAATTTACAAATAGTAGTATTAGCTAATAATATATTTTTCTGCTGTTATAGTAGATGTTATCATATTACTCTCTGTGTGTATTTGTACTGCTTGCTTTGTAATTTTAATTGCTTTTTTATCATTTATGTTTTTATTCCGTTTCCTAACTGCTTGTGTTTTACTTTTCTCTGCATGTGTTCTTATTTCTGTTGATCTGAATTAGTAAAAGTTGATCTAATATTATTTGAACACATTAACTACTGGCTGAAAAAGATATATATTTCTGAGGATTTACAGGCTGCTACGTGAAGCTTCAGCTCGCTCGGATTTAAACTCACAGAGTCTCCAGCAGTTGCCGTCCAAACGGGTGTCTGGCCCAGGGGGTCTCTGTGTCCGGGTCTGAGTCTGGACTCAGGTCCTGATCAGTCGCTGCAGACGCCAGGGCCCACACCTGTATATACACACACACACACACACACACACACACACACACACACACACACACACACACACACACACACACACACACACACACACACACACACACACACACACACACACACACACACAGGTGTGAGGGCCTCATATTGGTACCAATATTGATGATCAAACATACAGTACAGCAGAGAGCGGAGGTCCAGGTCCACAGAACAGACTAGAAGTTTGGATTCGTTTTATGGCGTTTACCCGCCGCCGGTACCAGCTCAGCTTGCCTCGCCTCGCTTTTGTTGGCCAGTTTTTTCATGGCCCTCTCAGCTGGGTTTCCATCTAATTGTCAAGTGAATTTTAAAAGTCGCAAAAAATAAAAACAATTGATTTAGGCACGTTTCCATCAGCAGGTCTGGAGCGAATAGCAAAGTGTAGTTTCTTCAGAAGTTGACGTTACGCATGGCTGTAACAAACATGAAGTAGGAAAAATTAAAGAATTTCCCCTCGGGGATCAATACAGTGATGATGCAGTGAATAAAGACTTTCTGCCCAATTGAAAACCAAAACCGGCGAGTAGAGTCGAGGTGAGCTGGGCTGGTACTGTCCTGTGGTAAAGGGACTTTTTGGTAAACGCAGCGCCACCTTCAGGAGAGCTGCTGTGAGGATTCAGAGGTACCTTCGCCACATCTCTGCGTCCGACTGTGAGCGCCGCTGCTGCGTTCTTCTTGCATGTTTCCTGGATGTCGTTCACGTTCAGTCTGAGCAGGACAGAAATCATCTAAATACATTGAAATATTACCCAAACACACAATTACACAGCAAGTATTTTGTTTGGTTTTTAGAATACTGCCGTTCTCACATGTAGATCTCCCCCAGAGCCTTGTGGACGGGCAGCAGACAGGAGATCTCCTGGATGATGACTTTCCCCGCCAGTTTGATGGGACGGTTGCCGTAGTCCGTCCCCTCGCTTCGTCTTAAACCGGCGGGATTTCTAACAGACAAGCAGAGAGACAGACAGACAGACAGGAGGAGGGAGACGGCAGCCCGGAGGAGACAAAGCACCACCTGATTAAAAGTGGTCTGGAAGACATAAATTACTATAAGAGGCTGTTCACCTGCGGGGCGCTGACTGATGCTGGACGGTTCCTACGAGCCGCTGTAACTGTAAAGGAAAATGTCCTTTTTTTTGGAGGGACTTTTTACAGTTAGTATTCAAATATGTTACGAGCATCGGGGCCTCAGCGCGGCCCCCGATGAATCGTAACGTTTGGGACACTTCACAGAGCAAACATTAGGTCGGATCGTTAGTGGTAAATCAGTGCTGGAACTCGTTCACCAGTGAGAGTCAGTCAGTCTGTGAGCGCTCGCAGTGTGAACACACGGTTAGTTTTCAGTTTAAACTCATCCGTCGCTTCAACAGCCAAATTACCTTAAAAAAAGTCTCAAATTAAGCTTGAAATTAAAATAAAAACAGCCGGAGTTCTGCGCTGGCTGTCACAGAAACATACCTGCTGTTAATTGTTAGTGAACAGTAAAGCTTCAGACGCCGACAGACAGGAAGTCAGGCAGCAGAGTTTGGAGTGAATTTGAATTTTGCTGTAATAATATTCTAGTCACTGCTGCTAAACGCTGCAGAGTCAACAGAAAACACTGAAAATGCTGAGTGCTAACGGTGCATTCAGGTGCTCCTCGATGGTCCTAATTCCCAAGTTGTGAAAAAAAACCTGGTGAATGGCGTCTCTGTCATCTGTAAGATTGAAATCCGTGCAGGATTTCTATCGCAAGAACAGCATAATGTTTTAACTCTTCAGCAAGATATAAGAAGCCACAACAAGTACATAAAGTTCAATGTGAGTTGTTTGAAGAAGCTGGCTCGGTGTTCCATGGATATCAAGGCAGAGGCTGAAGAGACCGAAGAAGACGAGGAGGAAGTGAGGAAAAGAAAAACAGACGAGCGAGACAAAGCGAGACTGGCTTTTACTGGCTGAGCTAAGAAACTGACGTGCTGCAGGATAGACGGCGAGCTGGCCTTCTTCCTGTTGGACTCGTCAGCAAACACTAAACAGCTGCTCGCTGTGTCTTGTGTTGCCGCACTTGCTTGATGTTTGGCAAAGTTGGTGACTTGCTAGTTTTAGATATTTAATCAGAACAAACGCATCTTACACCATGTTGCTTTGAAGTGAGCTAACTTTACGTTTGCGTTGGTTTTATGAATAAATAACTACATTCATCAGCCTGAGATTCAAGTAAACCAAAGAAACATAATCACATCGTCAAAATTCAAATTCAGGACACGTGATGTCAGTTCACTTTGTTAGTTACACAGATCTCAGTCCGTGTTAGTCGAGAGGACGCCGGCCAATCAGTGACATGCAAAAAAAACAACAACTGTTAAAATCCCAACGAGGAGAAACCCAGAGGAGGAGGAGGAGAGGGAGGGATGGACAGAGATCAGTACCGGCCAGTCATGGAGGGTTTGGACAGACCAGCGGCGGGATGCAGAGATTGGGAGCTTCTGATTGGAGGAGAATAGGATGAAGGAGTGACCCACAGCAGCATGGGGCGAGGTGATTGGCCAGAGAAAAAACATGAGAAACAATTAAAGAAAACAAACAGAAGCCCATCAGGGAGACAGCCAAGCTTCACTTTCCCAGGCACCACGAACTACCATCGGCTCAGCGCGTGTGCTGGGAATATGGACCGTGAAGGAGGCGGAGCTTCACTTTATCAGGACTTCTGCATGTTCACTCTCCTGTCAAAGCTCTGAGGTCGTCCGATCAGATGCCCCTCGATGTTCCCAGATCCAGGTTAAAGAACAAAAGTGGCCGAGCCTTTCGGTGGCGGACAGCGGCTTTACCTGTTCGAATTCAAACTGCTGAAGTGTTAAAGTTCTTGCTTAAGACTAGGCGTGTGTGGGGGGGTCTATACAGCAATATAGATTTGCGATATTTTACGTGGCAATATTGTATCAAGTAGTGCTGACCCCCAATAGTCGAAGATTTGATGCTTCGATGGGCGGAGCCTAATTCCACTGTCACTCACAGTCGAAGCTTTGCAGCGAAACAAGGATCACACCATTTTGGCGATATGGGGGTGCTCAACGTCTTCTCCCAAAACTTAATATACAGCCTGTTACGATATACATTTAAATGTTTAATGCTGTAAATAAACATGTAAAAAGAATAAAACTTTCAATAAATGTTTTTAAAAGTGCGTAAATGAATCCAAAATTGTAACCCAAACCCTGGGCGTCAGAGGAGCACTTGCTGAAGAGACGGAGCCCCGGCTTCACTGGTGTTGTGCAGAGTTGTCCGTTTATCACAGTTTATCAACCACATAAAGAATATTTTATCGTTTTTAAACAGCCGGCTACCTCAAATAGACCCGCGAGGAACCGCGACGTGCAGGCAGCTGTCGGCAGCACGTCAAAAACTCTGCACAAGACCGGTGAATGACAGGCGAGAGAGAGAGGAGAGAGAGAGAGAGACAGAAAAGGGTCTTCAAAAAGCCTCAGTTTAGCTGGAA
>NW_024044348.1:2538595-2605056 GCF_014851395.1 Micropterus salmoides | reverse complement strand
CCGTCAGAATTCCCATGATGCATTGCGTGAAGGGAGTTTTGTTAAAATTAGCTAAGTCTCCTGTTTGTTTGAAATACAAAATTTACATTCTTGTGGTATCACTATTAAAACCAGGAGTGAAGTCCCGTTTCATTTGAGAAGAACGGCTGCACTGATATTTTCTACCGCGGCTGATACCTGCGTGCAATTCTTTTGTGCGTCGTGTCCGCACGCAATTGACAACTCATTCCACGGGCCCACGTAGCGTGTGTGTTAATTTCCCTCCACCTTGAAACATGATACCGTGTGTGGTCACGTGACTCCGCCCCGCCCTGCTCAGCCTTCAGACCGCAGTCTGAAGCTCAGGAGATGTTAGCCAGCGCTAACCGCCTTCACTTTCCAGCAGACAGACTTTTACTAGCACTGCGACCTACACTGTACATTTACTGACAACTCGCTCGCACATTTCCTCGCCCAGACGCTCGCCACGCACCCGCACCTGTGATGTTGAGGTTTACGATGTGAGGTTCAGTTTAATTCGCTTCTCCATGGTCATACATCCTTGAATCTCTCGCGCTGCTCTTCTTCTTCTTCTTCTCGTCTTTTTGTTTGTAGTGCTGAATGAGTGACTTCCCGTCCACTAGATGTCATGGCATAACTGCCGCCTGCTTTACCAGAGGGGAACCCAGAGAACATAATAATACGCAGAGTGGGGTTTTTATTTTTTAGAAAGGTTAAAAATATGGGAGATTTCCAGGAAGAGATTTAAACGGGAGAGAACATAAAAATAAGGGAGAATCCTGGAAAAAACGGGACCGAGTTTAGATTGAAATCCGACTTCTGCAACTGATTTTTGGGATTAAATCAGAACCATCAGTTAATCAGAGGCTCTAGACCTGACAGGAAGTTCAGTCTCTGACTCCTTCCTGTTTGATTTAAAGTCTAAATAACTGCCTGTTTTTGGCGCTGCAGGTCGAGCATGGTGGGTCTGCCCAAAGTGAAGAGAGACAAGTTTTCAGTCTTCAACTTCCTGACTGTGACGGAGAGCAGAGAACCTCCAGGTACCTGATCCACCTGCAGGGGCGCTCAAAGCTCAGAGCCTTTAGACCTAAAGCCTGAACATTAACTCATCATATGTTTCCTCCTCCTCTCCTCAGCTCCTCCAAAGCCTCCGGGGGCTGGGAAGAGGTCTCGGTGGGACGTTTCAGACCAGGAGGGGGAGAAGAAGAACGACCCCCTTAGTGAGCTGCTCAGCGCTGCACGAAACCAAAGCGAGGTCAAACTGGAACAAACCTCCGTACCTGCTTTACCTGCGTCCACCAGCACCGACGATCAGACCCCCCGGCAGAGCGGAGGAGGTGAGTCCAGCGAAAGGGCTTTTTCCTCTTAGAGAGCGGGAACGTGATTGGACATCTGACCTCGTGTTCTCTTCACACAGACAAAGTCAGCGGGTCGGCCGAGCTCAGACGAGAAGAAAGGAGGTGACGAAGACCAGGAGGAGGAGGAGGAAGAGGAGGAGAGCCGGCCTCACATGGATCTGTTCAAAGCCATCTTCGCCGGCTCCTCTGATGAGAAATCCTCCTCTTCATCCGAGGGAGAGAGCGACGATGAGGAGGCCGTGAAGGAGGAGGAGCTCAAAGTCGAGCCGCAGCCGCTGAATCTCTTCAACATCACCTCCTCGCCGTCACCTCCTCCGCCACCACCGCGTCGGGCCAGCAGGCGGGTAAGAACAGATGAAACCTGACCAGACTGGTTTTACTGCACTGCTTGATTTGCATCATTCTGATGTTTTGAAGATACAGTGAATGTAAAGTAGATGGACGCTGCGTTCAAAGACAGAAACACGACATGCTGACGTTGTGAAATCAGCTGGTGTCTCACAGTGAGATCGAGGGACCAGAGGTTTCATCACGTTTCTGTCAACTTTGGTCTGAGACGGCTCAAAATCGCAGCGTAAAGGCGCCTTAAAGTTTAAAATAAAGTATAAATTTGCTGCAGTTGTCCAAATAAACAACAAACAATGTTTAAAATAAAAAGAGGCTGTTAGAAGCAGAAGCTGAGGCGTGTTGTTTCTGTGTCATTCTAACTTTTCATGCTGTTTGTCGTCTGTTTCTTTTTAAAGCGGCGGTTTCATCTCAGAACTCGACTCAAGAACAAGAAGAAGAAGAGTTTGGTCCGAAGCTGCCGCCTCCTTCAGCTGCTCTCAGTGAGTCCTCGCCATCCTCGCGCTCACTCTCAAACCTGAAAACGCGTGCAGCTTTCTTTTTATCCTGTTCACTTAATGTTTACAACCTCCTCTAGAAGCAAGAGAGAAGGAAAACTTTATTAAGTGGACGTAGCCGCCGTGACATCACCCGTTGGTTTGTGGACTACCGTTTTGAAGCCTCCAGTTTGCCTGTCGCCATTTATTTTTTTGGAACCAGACCATATTTGGATGAGAGGGTGGAGCTAACTAGCTGTCAATCAGCTTGTAGCCCCGCCCTAAAGCCTCCCCTGCTTCCTGGTCTCTGTTCCTCTAAATGGGACCATAATTTACTAAATGAACATCACGCTGTGTTGAAGAAGACTTGAAACTAGCGACTGAGACCATAAACTCATCAGGAAAGTGTTTACTGAGGGAATAAATCAGCTGAAAGTAGAAACATTTTCTCTTGGGGTGCTTTCACACCTGCCTCGTTAAGTTCGTTTGAATCGCACTAGAGTTCGTTTCCCCCCTTGGTGCGGTTCGTTTGGGCAGATGTGAACGCACCAAAAGCAGACCAAACTCTTCAAGGTGGTCTCGGTACGCTTTCAAACGAACTCTGGTGCGGTTCGCTTGTGGCGTGAAAGCAAACGAACCAACCACAGGATTTATTTCCAAAGCTAAACCACTAATAAATCCATCATCTGACCGCGAAATGTGTTCAGCGATCAAATAATTGATCTGTATATGCCATGCTGTGTTTATGAAAATCATTTTATAAGGTATAGCCTACTTGTCAGCGCGGGTATTTCCCTGATTAATAGGTTAAAATCTGTTTATAAAAGAGGGCAAGTCGTATTCACTTTACCCTGTCAGTTCATTAAAAAATGTGATCGTTACACCACAGAATACTGTAGGCGAATAAGCCCCGAATTATTCCTGGACACGTCCGTTTTTACGTTATTGTTCATAACAGGCTCTGCGGTTTGCGGTTACTTCTCTGGTTCATTTGTAAACCTGCAGTGTGAACACGAACCGGACCAGAACTCAAACTAATGAACCAAATGAACCGAACTACAGGTGTGAAAGCCCCCCGAGACTTCTTTACAATCACACTTCTTTCTGCAGCCGCTGGAGTCGCCCCCTGCTGGCTGTCAGAGAGGCTGTGTTGGAAACGGGCTAAACTGCCGACTCAGAAGGTGTCTAACAGCGAGGCATCGAGTGCTGTTCGAAACGGCTCGGACGACCTCTTCCTGTCTCCTGCGACGCCTTCAAGCTGCCCCAGTAACGGACGTTTTTTAAGGCAGCATCGATGCTGCCTATTGCCCATAAACCAGCGCGGCAGCAGACAAACAAGCTGAATTTTATTTCCATTTTTAGTCGTTTCCTCGCTCCGATTATTGAAAGGTTAGCGAGAACTAAACACTGAACTATTCTATTAGCCCGTGACTGTAAACAACCACGTTTGTTTTCAAGTCTGATTTCTGGGGCGTCTGTTCGCCATTTGGCTTTTCAATAGCTAGTTAGCTGATGCTAAGGCTAGCTAGAAGAGACGCAAGTTGGCGTGCTGACGTGCTGACGTCACACGTTGCCGTAGGTGCTGCCCTAGAAGGCTGTTCGAAACCAATGCAAACAGATAATCAGACACTCAGGACTCGTTAGGAGAGACGTTCACTGCTGGTTTTAGTCTGAATATGAGACGATCACCAGAGTAATATTTAAACGAGTTGGAGCAGCTGAACTCATCCAGCCACACGGTTCTCTGTGAATAAGGTGCAAACACGTGTTGCTGTAGCTCTGATGTCGACTGTTGTTCCCCTGTTCAGTGAGAGGAGGCGCCACCTCCGCCTGCTCCCCCCGTGAGGAGGAGAAACCCAACAAGAGGAGCAGAGAGAAGAAACACAAGAACAAGAAGCAGCACAAACACACAGAAGGAGAAGAAGGTAGAAAGTAGAAAAGGCAAAACAAAATGTCCCCTGATTGTTTGATTCTTCTTCTCTGACTCCATCTTCATTATTTCCCCCCAGAAGAAGAAACATAAGAAGCACAAACACAAAGGGAAACAGCAGAAGAAGAGTAAGAAGGAGGCGTCGGACAGCAGCTCAGAGGACAGTGATGAGGACAGCGACGGCGAACGGTGTCGACAGAGGAGCTGCTGAAAAGGTCAGAGGTCACGGAGACTTCGCACACGTTAATATTATAACTTGCCTGGTGTAATAAAATAACTTCTGTCTGTAGGAAACAGCCTCCGAGTTAAAACAGTGATCCTCCGTGTGTTCAAGGTTCTGTGAAGCAGGATTATGAATTCAGTCAGCTCCTCATTCAGACCTTTAATCTGAAGGATACATGAACAGCAGGAAGTGGGACACAAAGCCGAGAGAGTTTATTACCAGCGTTATTATTTTTACTCAAGGTCGTAATGAAAAAACTTAACCTTTTGTTTACATGCCAGCGTTTCCCACACTATATTAATGCCCTTGGAGTGTCTGTCTGACTGTCTCTTTGTCTCCGTCCCTCCTTCCAGACTGAAAAAGGTCCAGTCCCATCAGACCTGGTGAGGAACCAGGAAGTGTGTCCTCTGTGAGGACGAACAACCCGAAAATCACACAACAGAGTTGACCTCCGGTCTTCTTTAATTTTACACAACAGACAACCTGTTGTTTTGTTCATTTAAATAATAAAATGTCCCTCGTTTAACGTTGCTGCCTTGTTTTGTTGTCATTGATTCTTTTGACTGATTTATTTGTAGTTTTGTCTCCTTCAGAGTTGTTGGGAAAATTAAGTAGAATGTAGGGAAGAACAGTGGAAGAGGGAAAGGAGAAGGTAGGAATAGAACAGCCACACTCTGCAGATTGAAATAAAAACCTTTCTGTATTAGAAAACAGTTTACTGAAAGCCCGACTTCCCCCAGGAATGCTTTATTACATGTTCAATTGTGTCATGTCCCGCAGCTCCTGAAGGCAACATCTCGCGTTGGTCAGAGGGACTGTTGCTATGGTAACTGCCGCGGCGGGAGCTAAAGTCACTTGTAGCTAACAAACAAACCAAACTTTCTTCCCGAAAGTTTCTGAAATGGCGTCGAAAAACTTGGACCCTTTATCAATTGAGGAACCTCCAGGAGGAGAAAAGGAGGAGCGGACAGAGAGGAGAGAGGAGCCGGAGAGTGGAGCCAGGAGAGCCAGGTAAAAACTACGGCTAACGGCTAGCTAGGCGGCTAACGGCTAGCCCGACATGGTGCGTTCACTGACCGTCTTCATCAGTGAAGCAATGCAGGTTCTTTACTGTAGTAAAAGTACCAACTCTGTAAAAATACTCAATTACAAGTGAAAGTATTATCAGAAGAATGTGCTTAAAGTATCAAAGTAACTCAATGCAGCGAAGTGCCCGTTGTGAGCGTCGAATTTTACCTGAGACGTTCGTGCTGTGTGACTTAACGTTACCTGTATCGTTACATTAATGTTATTATCGTATTTTAGATTATTATTACTGATGCATTGATGTTCAAACAGCATTTTTATTGTGTTGGTTGAGGTGAGGCTCATCTTTAACTAGTTTACCCAGAAACAAACGTTAATGGTGATTTTCAGTGTGTATTAAAGTGATGATTATTTTGTTAGTCAATTTATTCTATATTAGAAGCAAAATTATCCAGAGCTGAAATTGTCTAATCTGAGAGGCTGAAACCAGAAAATGTGTCAAAACAGTCCCTGATAATTTTTTTAATATATGACAATTAGACTAATTGATTGACTGATCGTTTAAGCTCAATTTACTCTAACTTGACTTTGTCAAGAAACAAAAGATGCCAGATAAATATGATGGTGTAGTATTTCTCTTCCCTGGAGTAAAAGCAACTGCAAGAGTCCTGAAACTGAAGTAAGACTGAAGTAACAGTGGTGGACAGTAACTAAGAACATTTACTCAAGTACTGTACTTAAGTTTTCATGTCACTTTCTACTTTTACTCCACCACATCTCAGAGGGTCTCAGAGAAACTGTACTTTTTACTTCAGATCATTTATCTGACAGCTTCAGTTACATGAAGAGTTTATTAAATATGATGTTTGTTAAAAATTAATCTATCCAATAAATTATGTTTGTCATGTCAAGTATTTTAAAAAGCAGGTACTTAGTAGAAATTTAAATTTAAGACTTCTTTTAGTGCAGTAATGTTTAGCAAAGGTATTTGTACTTTTACTCAAGTAGAGGATCTGTGTACTTTGTCCACCACTGTTATAGAACTTGAGTAAATGTACTTGTTGGGCCTCATTATACATCAGAGGCTCGTCAAACGTTTGTAACAACAATACTTACTACAACCTTTTACCGTTTTGATATTAAGCAGTTAAATAGAATTAAGTAAAATGTGTTTATGGTGTTAATAGGAAGGAGACTGTGTGCGGTGATGTGTTGGTGTGTCTGCAGGTTCCAGTGAAGGTGTTGCGAGCTCACAGCGACGCCGTCACCGCCGCTCGACTCTGCTTTAACAACCGCTGCGTCCTCAGCTGCTCCTCAGACCGCACCGCCATCCTCTGGGTAAACTCCTCCTACCTTAATTTATAGATTCAGTCTGTGCATCCTGTCCAGAGTCAGTCACACCTGCAGCTGTGCAACACGACAGTCTGATGGTCTCTGAGCAGCTCATGTGGAGCTGGTGGTGCCTTGCTTAAAAGCACTTTAGTGGCAGTTATAAATGAGCTTTCTTTATCTTTCTTCTCTACATGCTTTTGATACTCTAGGTGCATCTCAGGTCTCTTATTTGTCATCGCTTCTCGCTTGAATCGAAAGTCGTTCTGGTCGGCCGTTTCCCAGACAGAAGAGTGAAGACAGATAAGAGATTAAACTCAAGTTTTACATTTTATTTGTTTTCTGTTTCAACATCTAGTGAAAAATCTGTGTTCACTGCAGGTCTGAACAACAAAACAACTTTCTGCATTTAGTAGAAATAATTTTCTTTTCATGATGTTATTTCCCCCAGTAACTTTTATTATGGATGCAGTTAAAGTCGGAGAGTCTGTCTGTCCGCAAGAAACACTTTCTACATCATTTATCATCATTTCCATTCAGTCACATGTGAGCTGATTATTCCTGGGTGTTCCTCAGTTACATCATTTCCCCCGAAACATTTAGCCTCATAAATCAAAAGACGCAATGATCATATTCCGGGTTGTTCAGTAATGACAACACTGACCCCAACACTGATTACAGATTTTACAGAGAGCCGTAGATTAGTACAAGCTGCAGGCTGCTCTTCATGTGCAGGTGAGAGGAAACATGCTGCTCTGCACTGATAACTGTGAGTCTTTAGTATCGGCACAGTGCGGACACAAACTCCATCAACAGTCTCTACAGCTGTTAGACGCACTGACAGCTGCAATCAGCTGATCAGCTCTAGTTACCTGCCGCCTCATCACATCACGGACGTCGCTTCACGTGTGACGCTTCAGAGGACAAACATATGCCCTCGTTTCTTCTCTCCTCGTATGGTTTCCTTGCGTCTCTCCGTGCTTCCGTGGCGGGACGCACTAAGACACGAGGGAAACTTGTGCAGAGCTAGCTGTGATGCTAAGCTGAAGCCTGTCCTGTTGACCTTTGACCTGTGCAGGACGTGGAGAGCTGCAGACCTCTGAGGGTGTTTGATGGACTTCATAGTAAAACCATCACTGAGTGCGCTCTGATCCCAAACAGCAACAGGTGAGTCTCAGCTGACAGCAGCTGTTCACAGCCAGGATGCTTTACCTGGATCAGGTTATTATGGATCAATCCATGGAGCTCACAGGAGGCATTTAACTTATGATTGACAGATACGCTACTAGTACGTATTGATTTTATACGTCGGATCAGTTAGATCTGTTAGTCAGACAGAAACAGGATGAAACCAGATTAAAGTCCTGCTGTTGTCCTTCAGAGCTGAAGGTAAATGTAGAGTTTGTCCTGAGGGTGGCGCTAGAGGACAGGTCAGAGGGTTACCTAGACCTCGAACACCAGGACAAATATCAAAAGAGGATTTTTAATCCTGAAAATGATCATAAAAACAACCTCAGCCTGTGTGTCCGTCAGGGCGGTGACAGTCTCCTGGGACAAGAACATGGTGGCCGCGGACCTGGAGACGGGACAGACTCTGGTAACTCTTCTTCTTCTTCTTCTCTCCGTCTGTGGTGGTTGCTGAGGGAGGACCAGAGATGCTCCTCTTCCTCCTAACATCGAGTTTTCAGTTTGACTGCAGTGTTGAAGAATCACACAGTGTTTTATAGTTTAATAATGAGACCTGATGAACGTGATGCTTCGGGTTATTTTAGATGTTCACATTCAATTTCAAAAAGGAAATAAATAAAGTTTAGGAAAAAAAGAAAAAAGTGTACATGTTCTGTACTCAAGATTAAAAAAGTATGATGTAGGTATCAGAACTCGTATCGCAGTCGTGGAAGAAGTACTCAGATGTTTTACTTTAGTAAAAATAGTAATACTGCAGTGTGGATACTAAAGGACAGTACTCACCCAGCCACAGCCGCTTCACCCTGCTGCCTTCTGGGAAGAGATATAGAAGCTTCTGCTGCCGCACCACCGGACTAAAGAGCAGCTTTTTTCCCCCCAAGCTTTCAGACTCTTAAACTGTAATTCATCCTCAGCACTGCTCCACTGATCATTGAATATTGTTTATTTCTGTTCCCATTTTATCAATATTAATGTATATTTTCTGCACATGTAGCAGAAGGGAGTTACAAACTCAACTTCACTGTATAAACTGTTAAAAATAAATGTACCTATCTAAGTAGAAATACAAGTAAAAGTCCTGCGTTCAGAATCAAGCATCAAAATATACTTAGAATACTTAGAAAAGTAAAAGTACTCAACACGCAGAATAACATACGATATTATTCGATTATAATTATTGATGCATTGATGTGTCACTTTTATACTTTATCTGCTGGTCTTATGTTTACCCTGAATCTGCAAAGTAACTAAAGTTATCATTTAACTGTAGAACACCTAGAGTACTGTAGAGTACCTTAAAACTGTCCATAAGTACACTAAACCACTGCCGTACTGACACGATCAAACTATTTTAAATCATTTGTTGATTTATCGATTAATTAATTATTTAAGAAAAGCATAAATCCAGACTTTCTCTGGTGTCTCAGATTGCCAGTTCTTCTCTGTTTTGTATCACTGAACAAAGTAAAACGGACATTTTATGACATTAGTGATGAATCTAAGCGGTTAACAGACGAATTGATAATAGAAACATCTGTTAGTTGCAGCTGATTCTTCGTCCTGACAGTTCATGTTTTGATGGGAATAAGTACTGATATTGATTCTGGTCCTGGTCCTGCAGTGGCGGTGGAGGCAGGCCGGCCTGCTGACCTCCTGCAGCGCCTCGTCGGATGGCCGGCTGCTCGTCTGCGCTGCAGATCCACAGAACGGCGTTTACGTCAGCGACGCCGCCAGCGGACTGACGCTGCACCACGTCAGCGGTACGACAGCCAACTCACACCTCCTGGATCTTTAACTCCAGCGTTAGTTAGTGAAGGTGCGTTTGTTTCCCCTCCCAGATCACCACCGCTCCACCATCACACGGTGCCGGTTCGACCCTCAGAGCCAGCGGGTGGCGTCGGTGTCTGCAGACCGGAGCGTCAAACTGTGGGACCTGCTGGCTCAGAAGACCACCGTGTCCATCGACAGGTGAGGATCCGCCGCTTCCATTGCTTTTTGTTTGATTTGCCTCAACGTTATGGTGAGCAGGGCCGGATGAACTCACTAGAGGGCCCCTGGCCCTTACTGACCCCCAGCTCCTCTTTCCTCTCACTGTGCACTGTGATAATCTGCGAAGGGCTGAAACGGTTGAACAAGAAATTTGAATAATTCTTCTCTAAAAAGCAGCAATGCTTAGTTTAATCCAGGGGGTTTTAAAGTCTGAGACTGCGGGCCCCCTCAGGCAAAGACTGGGAATCTGCGCCACCAAACTGCACAACGTACTCACGCTATGGACAAGAAGAAGACGGGATTTGATGGCGCAGATTGCAAAATGAAAGGAAAGAGAAAATAGCGAGGGAGGAAGAAGAGACAGGGAGAAAGACAGGAAGTGTCCAAAGTCTGGTATCGTCTGAAGCTAACAGGAAACAGAAGCTCTGTACAGCGAGTCTGCTGTAAAACAGAACCCGCCGACCACAACAGAACCACGGCGTCAGCATCTGAGCAGAAAGACCCGGTCTACGGACCCCAAACAAGGGAACGACATCCACCTGCCAGCTCCTCCTCACGCTGATGAACACTGATGATTCAAGATGATGTCTATGTGATGATGATGACGATGGTGTACGTCTGCCTCTCTAACATTTTTGATTTCTTCTTCTGTCTTGTTATTGTTGTTGTTGACGTTTCCCGTTTCTCTCAGTAACCACAGCAACGTTGTCTCTGACTGCTGCTTCACCAACAACGGGCACTTCCTGTGCACGGCATCATGGGATAAAAGTTTAAAGCTGTGGGACCTGCAGGCAGGAGGGTTTCGATCTCACGGCGGGACGTCGCTGCAGAGAGGCCACGAAGGCAGCGTGAGCTCCTGCAGCTTCTCGGCTGACGGTGAGCCCTCCGAGCAGCATCAGAGACGGGGTCGAGGTTCAGGTTCCTGTCCTCAGCTGACAGCTCAGACGCCCTCTGCGGCAGACGGCAGTCAGAGCTTTATATAGAGAAAGAAAACGGTAACGCTGTTTTACCGGCCCTGATACTTGGACGTGTCCTGGAAACGTGTAAATATCTCACTGTTGTTCAGTTAGTTGTCATTTTAAAGAGGTCTGCTCATTCATTCATCGACTCATAGTTTTATTGAGGCGTCGCACCAGAGCAGGTTTACATGGTTTCATTCTTACACTGCACATCGCCGCAGCTACTCTTTTCACCCTGTGTGTGCAACGCTCCGAGTGAAGCATCTCACTTCTATAAGATCTTTGTTGGGAGCTGCACATGTAATAAAACACTTCCTGTCATTTCACCGCAGCAAACCTGCTGGTGTCTGGCTCCTACGACAGGACTGTTGCACTCTGGGATATGTCCTCCCTCTGCCAGACTCTCATCCTGAAGGTGATTAAACTCTGCTGCAGTACGGATCACTCTGAAATAATGAAAGTGTTCTATTAGAGAGCTCAGCTCATGTTTTCTGCCGTCTCTGTTGCAGGGCCACAGTGATTGGGTGACTGATGTGTCAGTCAGCGCTGACAGGAAGTTGGTGGCCTCTGCCTCTAAGGTACCGGTCCCCTCAGTCCAGGTCCTTTCCATCATCGTGATCACTGTCGCGCTCATGATAAAGTTACAGACATGTTTGTTAGCACTGTATCTTCAGAGATGGGACGTCTCCTGATGACCTGCTGAAATCTGAGCTTGACTTCTTCCAGTATTCCTTTTTTGGACCTGGAGAATGTTTTAAGTCTGAATGTGTGATGCCTGATGGGACCCAGGTGGACCAGGGGTCTCATTAAAAAACGGTGCGTACGTACAAAACTGGGCTGGAAACGTGCGGACGCCACTTCCCAAGCAAAGGGTTTGATCTATAAGAAACAAACTTGAGGGGAGAATGTGCCGTAAGTAAACTCTGAACCACGCGTAAGCACATAAAGAGGAGAAAAGAGAAACGGTGACTCACTATTACCTCTGAGTATTACAGGCTTACAGCCTTTCTAAATAATCAAAAACACGTTTGATTGATTTTCCCTGAAGTGCGCAATAAAAAAACATAATTTAAGATAATTTGCAGCCACAAAAAGAACCATGACTGAGGATAATAAACACAAACGGAGATTCTGTTTCTGCAAAAGAACGCCTCAAATATGTTGGACAGTTTAATCAGGAATCATTTAATTTATACTTGCATGCATTGAAATTTATTCTCATAAATAAGATACGAGAGCAGAGTTTCATATTTTACATTGTTATCACATGTTCGTTTCCTTATCGAGCCAAAACGCTGAGTGCCAGCGTGTGGATGTGATGCGCTGCTTGTAAAAAAATAACACTATTTTATTGTCATTTACAACAAGTTATATTTCCTTTTAACTCTTCGCCAGCCTCGTTAAGTGAGTGCCGTGTTTGTGTAGCCTAAATAAATGTTTAAACACAAACGGGAGGCATTTGGTTTCCTCTCTTTTCAAACGGGGGAATCCAGATCAGTATCTGGGTCGTCCCGTCTGTGTGTCCCCCTTCGGTCAGTGACGTCACTACTCAGAGGGAGGCCCCTTCCTGCAGATCGGTTATAAAGGGTTGGAGCCCGGGGCCCCCTTTCTCCTGTGCACAAGCGTTCCGTGAAAGTGCGTCTTTTACCCACCAAACAGCTTCAGCTTCACCAAAAGGAACGACAGCGTCACTGAGTTAAATCTCGTTTTGTAGCTTCTCTGTTTGCCTCCTTTTTGAAAAGTTTGCCTCCTTTTCTTCCTGCAGTCAGGACGGATTAATATTAATGAGCGGCGTTTCACTGACCATTTATAAGCAACTGTGGGTGTTTGGAGGGTTGGACATGGAGTTCCCTCACATGCGTCACATTTCAAGTTGATTGTGATTTATAAAGGGAACTTGCTTACAAGTGTGTGTACGCATGGTTTTATAAGTCTGAATATTTTTTTCCGTACACCATTTTTGGCTTTTGAGTGCGCGTACACTTTTAGTGAAGATTCTATGCACAGTTTTATAAATGAGACCCCTGGTCTGTTCCAGTTGGCATCATACAATGTGTGATATGTAGAGAGTCTCAAGTCTTCGTATCGAGTCGCTTCACAAAATTTACTTCACTTATTTAAACGTGTTGGATTTTTGTGACTGACGTCAGCGACCACCGATGATGACATCAAGTGTGTGACGCTGAGGGAGACGTACCTGTAAACAGCTTCACTTGAAGGGAGCCTCAGATCCGGTTCCCTCTGTGGGCTCCACAGTCCTGGCTCTCACCAGACTCTGTGCATTTTTCCTCCGTTTTTGGCCTTTTGACCTCAAATGTTGCTGCATAAACGGGCTGCTGGTTGGCGTCCATGTTTGTTTTGGTACAAGAACACGTGATGTGTTTCGGGGCATCCACCTGCAGAGCTCCATGGTTACTGAGCAGAGGATTCAGTGTTGTCTGGTGGATTTACTCATCAGGTTTCTGCTCCTTCCTGACTGTCAAACACTGAAACATCTTTCTGCTGGTTTGTCTTTGTAGGTTCAGTCTTCAGATTTGTCCCACATGGACTCCCTTAGATTTTGAACCCTGGTGACCTGCTCCACATTGGTCAGCTGTTCTTTACACTTTAATAATAATAATCTTTAAACAAACAAAACCAACTAAAACAGTTGATTTTTAAACCAGAGTTTGGTCGGAAGCCCTGATTCCCCACACATGTTCATCCTTT
Organism: Micropterus salmoides; assembly: GCF_014851395.1. NCBI lineage: Eukaryota > Metazoa > Chordata > Actinopteri > Centrarchiformes > Centrarchidae > Micropterus > Micropterus salmoides. Next base: position 2,591,524 of record NW_024044348.1, on the reverse strand, counting down.
CAGGATAAAGTGCAGAATGACTGCTGCAGAATCAGTTAGAGTTGCATTATCAATTATTTTGTTATTGATTTGATGAGTCAACTCTTGTGGTGTGTTCATGCGCTGGTGAAAAGCTGCGGCATCAGAGTCTCCTCTAGGGCTGCGTATTGACCATAATAGCCCAGTACCGATAGCGAAACTTCTCCTGTCAAACTGCATTCGATCCTTTTTGGAACAAGATCGGGGAAAAATACTATTTGTATGATTTTGCTCGCAGCAAAACTCTGCCTCTTTTTTTGTTGCTTATGTGCCGCACGGCGCATGTAAGCCTCAGCATCGGCGGCGGTCTCCGTTTATCACCACCAACTTGTCTTTCCGTTGGTTTCGTCCTCTGAAATCCTTTAACACTCAGTATATTTCGATGTTGTCGGTCTGATCAGCTGTATGTGCAGCTTTATTTTCCTTTGCTTCTTTGTCTTAAGAGTAGTTTAGTGACTTGGGACTCCTCACACGTTTTCTTCTTCTTACTGTCGTCTCTTTGGAGGAAATGTGTGACTCACCACTAAAGGAAAAAGCACTCGCAGAGATCTTTATATTCAGTTCAAGATTTGTTGCGGTCACTGAACTTTTTCACTCCTCTCGCATTCAAATACAGAAACACCTCCCGAGCTGTCGCCCTTCCTCTGATTATAACGTGAGGAGGGCCTGAACAGGACGAGGAGCGGTCTGATATGATTTCCCAATATTTTTATATTATTTCAAACAATAAAAAGAAAAGAAAACATGTGTTAAGTGCAAATACTCTGTTGGTATCAGTGTCACTTTAAAGGTACTGGTTTTTGAAACCCAGCCCTGGTCTCCTCTGTCTCTGCAGGACAGGACGGTCCGGTTATGGAACACAGAGAACATGGAGGAAATCCCACAAGTCCTGGAGCGGAGGAGGACCGAAGGAACAGGAATTCACATCCTCAAGGTGAAAAACAATCCGTCATTTGTTTTGTCTGTATAACTTTAGTTTCATCAATAAAAACTGTTGTTGTTTCCAGTGTGAAGAGTGCGGGAAGCCGTTCCCCGTGTCCAGACTGCAGACCTCAGAGCTGCTGACCCGGTGCGTCTTCTGTCGACTCAAATCGCCCCCCGCATACCGACCGCAGCCTCCGCCTCTCATGTGACTTCCTGTCCAGGAGGTCAGAGCAGCAGCTGGTAGGGCGGGTGGGGTGGATACTGGCATTATGCAAACTACAAAAAACAATCTAAAGTCTTGCTGGCGTCCCCCAGAGGCTGCAGTGTTTATTACAGCCGCAGCATCATGTTAGCACTTGGTTGCAGCCCCCCCCCCAGTGGATGAACTCTCATCATCATCATGTCATCATCGAACAGCTGCAGCTAAATGTGTTGTTAGAAAGAAAGTAGAGAATAAAAAACAGGATTTCACTTTCTGTTTAAATGACATTTTGCCTGAATTCAAGCAAATTTTTATTATTATAATTTGACATAAAGTACATCTGTAAACTCTTCAGAGAATTCAGGAAGCTTTTCCTCTCTGCGTCACAAACACTTGTGTGATCACATCTGTGAGATAGAAGCTACGTAAATGTCTCGTCCTCAGACTAAACAAACAACGCCGTCCAGGTGTCACCTCTCGTTTTTGAGCACAAATCTTGTGTTTTTATGTTTTGTTATGGAGCACATACACTTTGCCTGAAGCTCCGGTTCCAAACAGTTAGTCAAGTATTCGTTGTTTAAGTATTTTATCAAGCAGCCGGCATCATTTACACGCAACTAATTCCAGCTTCTGAAATGTGAGGGTTTGCTGCTTTTATCTATTTTATACCATCAACTGTTGGTCGGACAAAAAGTGTGCAGGCTTATTTTGGTTAAATGTGATCGACATTTTTCATAGACTTAAAGGTCCTCCTGGGAGCACGAACCTCACGACCATCTATCCATCAGGTTTTGGTATTTCTAGTGTCCATGTGGAAAGTTTGTCCTGAGGAAAGGTCCGCAGGGTTTGTCCTCTGGGGACCGTGAATGTCCATCAGTCTGAGCAGCAGGTTGTGTCGGACAGAAGACGTGCTCATCGCCGTCTTTTAGAAGAGCGTCTGTGTTGGATCATCAGAAGACGCTCTGCAGCAGACAGTGGCAGCCGCAGCCGGCCGGACACTCGTCCTGCCGGCGGAACCAGTCCATCATGTGGCTGGTGTGTCCGCCGTGACCACAGCTGAGGCAGAAGTTGGAGGAGCCGCGGACGGCCACGTGGCAGATGGCGCACTGGAAGGTCAGACGCTTACAGACGGCACACTGCGTCCCACGAGCCTGAGTGCGGCAGTGACAGCAGTACACGCCGAACTCTGCAGGGAGACAACACACGGGGTTAAATTAAGGCTGGGCAATAAAACGATAATTATCGCAATATAAGTTTCCTCAATATCAATATAGTTAATGTTCAATATATCGTCAACAAATATTTGGTTTAATTCAGAACATGAACAAATTTGCAGTTAATTTTTTCGTTAAAATATTTATTTTGTTGCGGAAAAGGGACTGAAAAAAGATTTACTAATATACTAGTTTAGTTATAATACTAGTTTTGAATATTCTCCCTCAGTTTTGTTAAGTGATTCACTGTTAGCATCAAGTGTTTCTCCCATTCTGACCACAAAGAAAAGTTTAACCACATAATTAACCATCTGGTTGCTTAAATTTTCATTCTGGAGCAAAAATCTGCCTTTAAACGTATCGCCCAGCCATAGGTTAAATAACAGACCAGGTTCAGATCGGGTTCATCAGGCACTTAATAACAATCTGTTCATCCAGACTAGAGCCCAGCGATCAGCTGTTCTTCTGTTCACTACGTGAGACTCATTCACTATATAGTGAGCTCGCCATTTTGTAGTGCTGTCCGAATGTATAGTGAGAGTTATTATACCCTATTTAGTCCACTCAATGTATCCCAGAATGCATTTTGAAAAGTAGAGTACAACCGATGGTCACTAACCAAGCCCTACATACCATCATGCATTGCGCTGATAGAAAAGACTGATTGTCCGACGGCAATGACGTAATTAACGAACGATCGGAGTAGTGTCCGAAAGTGTTGTTTTAATATAGTGAGCTCACTATATAGCGCTCGACATACAACTCCCTGGATCAGAGTTGATGGAGAACCGATTGGTTCTGATCTGGTTTTCCCGCTGATGTCCTTTCGGCTGCTCTGCCTCCACTTTAGGTGATTTACAGAGTTATATGTTACAGGTCACTGTAGCTGCTAACAGCAGCTGCTGCTAGCTACCCAGTTAGCTGTGCAGCTAGCTGTCCTGTTGCTGATTCTGCCCGGCTTGGTATGTTGTTGTTGTTGTTGTTGGGGATGGTGCATTGGATAAGACACATGCCTCTAGTGTGAGAGACCCCGGTTCAGTCCCCCACTGTGACACATCTAGCGCTTGTTGGCATTCGCCCGTTTTCCCGGGGTCTTTTGGGTGTGAGAAATTTACATGTTTGAAGAAACTTAGGAGATCAGTCCTATACAACTCTTTTTATTCAGCTATTCCAAGGGAAACACAGTTTTCCATCTAAGACACCTTTAACAATCAGCAGCTGTCTGCAGAGTAACGTACCGATGCCTTTGTGGGGTTCAGGAGGGCAGGAGGCGAACTTCAGCACGTCGGCCCTTTTCTCCCTCAGACCCCAGCGGTACAAGATTTCTCCGTAACACTTCTTGAAGTCGTCAAACTGCAGCGTGTTGGCGGGGTCCAGCAGTCTGCAGGGGGTAAAGGAAGTGACATCGGAGTTGTGTTCACGACACACAGACCAATCACAGCAGTTCTTTTACGTTTAATGATAGTTTCGCACACGACTTGACAGAGGATTCTTACTTTACTATGAAACAAGTTAACATAGCGCAGTCCTGCTCCAGCCAAACTCCATTCAGAAAACAAGCATTTTAAAAGTTGTTTGCTTGTCATCTAACTGACCGACCTGATAAAGCACAACTTAATACTTTTAACAAAGCAGCATCATGATGTCGTTATTTCTGCATCAGTTTGATCCGTTTATTGTAACTAAATCACAGAAAGATGTTTATTTTGAGTTCATACAGCTGTAGTAATATTCTCGTTGTGTTTATTAACATTGTGTTGCCAACACACTCGTCAAACTCAGGTGACAAACGCGATGGGAATTTGGAAATTTGCGTGGAACCGGCGTGACGTCACCTCTTGTTCATGTCGTGCTGCTCTCGCTCTCGTTCCCGAGGGTCTGTGTAACCCTGGTTACCATAGCGATAGTCATCAGGGGAGGGTTCACCCCAGGGGTTGACGTGCTCAGAATCTCTACCTGCGGACGACAACAAAAAAACCCCCATCTGATTGGCTGGAGATGGAGTCCAAACACGGACGGTAACACAGCGCAGCAGTAATGCGGCGGCCGGCGTCCGCGAGTCTCACCTGCGTTCCAGGTGGTCGTGGTGATGGAGTCCGAGGTGCTGGAGCACGAGCCCGAGGTGACGGAGCTGGACGTGTAACTGGGCTGAGACAGTAACAGACACTTAATTACATCACCGTGTATCATCATCACGTTCCTGCTGTATTTGTGTTTATAAATAGGAACCTGAACTGTTTTATTATAATATTTCAAGTGATCACGATTAGTTTTTCTGGTTCCTGGCAGGACGGTTTAAAAGCTGTTAAACAAAGACAAAAAATTAATTCATAGTGAGTCACTTTAAAAATGGACTCCAGAAAGTCACTCAGCAGACGAGCAAGTTCATTCAGCTCCGATTCTTCTCTCTGTGAGTCAGGTGATCGCTTGGTCCCTAAAATGTCGACACGGTTTCTTAAACATCCCGTTTTCAACAGAGCGAGTCAGGACTTACGTATCGCGAGTGGTGCGGGGGGAAGATGGAGGAGCGTGACGCCTGCTGTCCGTACAGAGAGTAACAGTCTGCAGGAGGCTGAGCTCTGAACACGCTGCACAACATGGCCAGAGTCTGCACGTCGCTCATCTGACTGTAGTGATCCAGACTGAAAGGTTCAACACACACATATCTCATTTCACAGAGTCACACGTCCACCCTCGTTACGCAACACTTTTACATTCAAACTCGCTATTTCATAACTCCCAAAATAAAATCTAGGCAACTCGCTATACAACAGAACAGCTGGAGCCTGTGTGGAAGCAGCCCACGCACACATCTTCTGCAACCGTTCAAAAAGGAGGACATACTGGCAAAATGTTAGTTTAGTTGTAAATAATGTCCTGGGATATGAAATCCCAAGTACTTGTCCAGTGATGTATCTTGGTAATATTGAGAAGTATTACTCGCATCCAGTAAGAAAGTGGTCACAAGAAACTGAATGTAAACATCCCAAAACGGGAACAGAGGTTGGAAATTGTCCAGGAAAAATTGACACACCTCTTGAGAGTTGAAGAGAATGGAACAGCGGATCATCTCCGGCAGATTGTTATTTTAGTTTGTAACTTATTTGCCGTAATTGTTTTGTCTATATTTATGTGAAAACTCAATAAAAATTTAAGTTACAAAAAAAGCAAAAATCACAAATTAAAAACAAACACAAATAAAATACAATTAACCAAATTTACAAATAGTAGTATTAGCTAATAATATATTTTTCTGCTGTTATAGTAGATGTTATCATATTACTCTCTGTGTGTATTTGTACTGCTTGCTTTGTAATTTTAATTGCTTTTTTATCATTTATGTTTTTATTCCGTTTCCTAACTGCTTGTGTTTTACTTTTCTCTGCATGTGTTCTTATTTCTGTTGATCTGAATTAGTAAAAGTTGATCTAATATTATTTGAACACATATAACTACTGGCTGAAAAAGATATATATTTCTGAGGATTTACAGGCTGCTACGTGAAGCTTCAGCTCGCTCGGATTTAAACTCACAGAGTCTCCAGCAGTTGCCGTCCAAACGGGTGTCTGGCCCAGGGGGTCTCTGTGTCCGGGTCTGAGTCTGGACTCAGGTCCTGATCAGTCGCTGCAGACGCCAGGGCCCACACCTGTATATATACACACACACACACACACACACACACACACACACACACACACACACACACACACACAGGTGTGAGGGCCTCATATTGGTACCAATATTGATGATCAAACATACAGTACAGCAGAGAGCGGAGGTCCAGGTCCACAGAACAGACTAGAAGTTTGGATTCGTTTTATGGCGTTTACCCGCCGCCGGTACCAGCTCAGCTTGCCTCGCCTCGCTTTTGTTGGCCAGTTTTTTCATGGCCCTCTCAGCTGGGTTTCCATCTAATTGTCAAGTGAATTTTAAAAATGTCGCAAAAAATAAAAACAATTGATTTAGGCACGTTTCCATCAGCAGGTCTGGAGCGAATAGCAAAGTGTAGTTTCTTCAGAAGTTGACGTTACGCATGGCTGTAACAAACATGAAGTAGGAAAAATTAAAGAATTTCCCCTCGGGGATCAATAAAGCAGTGATGATGCAGTGAATAAAGACTTTCTGCCCAATTGAAAACCAAAACCGGCGAGTAGAGTCGAGGTGAGCTGGGCTGGTACTGTCCTGTGGTAAAGGGACTTTTTGGTAAACGCAGCGCCACCTTCAGGAGAGCTGCTGTGAGGATTCAGAGGTACCTTCGCCACATCTCTGCGTCCGACTGTGAGCGCCGCTGCTGCGTTCTTCTTGCATGTTTCCTGGATGTCGTTCACGTTCAGTCTGAGCAGGACAGAAATCATCTAAATACATTGAAATATTACCCAAACACACAATTACACAGCAAGTATTTTGTTTGGTTTTTAGAATACTGCCGTTCTCACATGTAGATCTCCCCCAGAGCCTTGTGGACGGGCAGCAGACAGGAGATCTCCTGGATGATGACTTTCCCCGCCAGTTTGATGGGACGGTTGCCGTAGTCCGTCCCCTCTCGCTTCGTCTTAAACCGGCGGGATTTCTAACAGACAAGCAGAGAGACAGACAGACAGACAGGAGGAGGGAGACGGCAGCCCGGAGGAGACAAAGCACCACCTGATTAAAAGTGGTCTGGAAGACATAAATTACTATAAGAGGCTGTTCACGCTGCGGGGCGCTGACTGATGCTGGACGGTTCCTACGAGCCGCTGTAACTGTAAAGGAAAATGTCCTTTTAATTTTGAGAGGGACTTTTTACAGTTAGTATTCAAATATGTTACGAGCATCGGGGGCCTCAGCGCGGCCCCCGATGAATCGTAACGTTTGGGACACTTCACAGAGCAAACATTAGGGTCGGATCGTTAGTGGTAAATCAGTGCTGGAACTCGTTCACCAGTGAGAGTCAGTCAGTCTGTGAGCGCTCGCAGTGTGAACACACGGTTAGTTTTCAGTTTAAACTCATCCGTCGCTTCAACAGCCAAATTACCTTAAAAAAAAAGTCTCAAATTAAGCTTGAAATTAAAATAAAAACAGCCGGAGTTCTGCGCTGGCTGTCACAGAAACATACCTGCTGTTAATTGTTAGTGAAAAAAGCTTCAGACGCCGACAGACAGGAAGTCAGGCAGCAGAGTTTGGAGTGAATTTGAATTTTGCTGTAATAATAATTCTAGTCACTGCTGCTAAACGCTGCAGAGTCAACAGAAAACACTGAAAATGCTGAGTGCTAACGGTGCATTCAGGTGCTCCTCGGATGGTCCTAATTCCCAAGTTGTGAAAAAAAACCTGGTGAATGGCGTCTCTGTCATCTGTAAGATTGAAATCCGTGGCAGGATTTCTATCGCAAGAACAGCATAATGTTTTAACTCTTCAGCAAGATATAAGAAGCCACAACAAGTACATAAAGTTCAATGTGAGTTGTTTGAAAGAAGCTGGCTCGGTGTTCTCAGTATGGATATCAAGGCAGAGGCTGAAGAGACCGAAGAAGACGAGGAGGAAGTGAGGAAAAGAAAAACAGACGAGCGAGACAAAGCGAGACTGGCTTTTACTGGCTGAGCTAAGAAAGAGCTGACGTGCTGCAGGATAGACGGCGAGCTGGCCTTCTTCCTGTTGGACTCGTCAGCAAACACTAAACAGCTGCTCGCTGTGTCTTGTGTTGCCGCACTTGCTTGATGTTTGGCAAAGTTGGTGACTTGCTAGTTTTAGATATTTAATCAGAACAAACGCATCTTACACCATGTTGCTTTGAAGTGAGCTAACTTTACGTTTGCGTTGGTTTTATGAATAAATAAACTACATTCGTCAGCCTGAGATTCAAGTAAACCAAAGAAACATAATCACATCGTCAAAATTCAAATTCAGGACACGTGATGTCAGTTCACTTTGTTAGTTACACAGATCTCAGTCCGTGTTAGTCGAGAGGACGCCGGCCAATCAGTGACATGCAAAAAAAACAACAACTGTTAAAATCCCAACGAGGAGAAACCCAGAGGAGGAGGAGGAGAGGGAGGGATGGACAGAGATCAGTACCGGCCAGTCATGGAGGGTTTGGACAGACCAGCGGCGGGATGCAGAGATTGGGAGCTTCTGATTGGAGGAGAATAGGATGAAGGAGTGACCCACAGCAGCATGGGGCGAGGTGATTGGCCAGAGAAAAACAACATGAGAAACAATTAAAGAAAACAAACAGAAGCCCATCAGGGAGACAGCCAAGCTTCACTTTCCCAGGCACCACGAACTACACATCGGCTCAGCGCGTGTGCTGGGAATATGGACCGTGAAGGAGGCGGAGCTTCACTTTATCAGGACTTCTGCATGTTCACTCTCCTGTCAAAGCTCTGAGGTCGTCCGATCAGATGCCCCTCGATGTTCCCAGATCCAGGTTAAAGAACAAAAGTGGCCGAGCCTTTCGGTGGCGGACAGCGGCTTTACCTGTTCGAATTCAAACTGCTGAAGTGTTAAAGTTCTTGCTTAAGACTAGGCGTGTGTGGGGGGGTCTATACAGCAATATAGATTTGCGATATTTTACGTGGCAATATTGTATCAAGTAGTGCTGACCCCCAATAGTCGAAGATTTGATGCTTCGATGGGCGGAGCCTAATTCCACTGTCAATCTCACAGTCGAAGCTTTGCAGCGAAACAAGGATCACACCATTTTGGCGATATGGGGGTGCTCAACGTCTTCTCCCAAAAACTTAATATACAGCCTGTTACGATATACATTTAAATGTTTAATGCTGTAAATAAACATGTAAAAAGAATAAAACTTTCAATAAATGTTTTTAAAAGTGCGTAAATGAATCCAAAATTGTAACCCAAACCCTGGGGCGTCAGAGGAGCACTTGCTGAAGAGACGGAGCCCCGGCTTCACTGGTGTTGTGCAGAGTTGTCCGTTTATCACAGTTTATCAACCACATAAAGAATATTTTATCGTTTTTAAACAGCCGGCTACCTCAAATAGACCCGCGAGGAACCGCGACGTGCAGGCAGCTGTCGGCAGCACGTCAAAAACTCTGCACAAGACCGGTGAATGACAGGCGAGAGAGAGAGAGAGAGAGAGAGAGAGACAGAAAAGGGTCTTCAAAAAGCCTCAGTTTAGCTGGAAAATTACAGTGTAAGTTGAATGAATGGAGACTGCAGCTCTGCAGCTTCTCAAGATGAAAGCGGAGCTACAGTGTGTAACCCGCCTGCCGGCTCGCAATCACCGTGAACAAAAACACACGATTCGACTACAGGCAGGACTTGACGATTCTGACTATGTAAATCCTTACTCGGGGACAATCCTGGTATCAATACACGGACGTCAAGTATCGATCTTTTATTATATTAATTGTATATGAGAATTTTACTTTTTGGTACTACAATAAGAAAATCGGTTGCTTTTTCAGGAAGAGTGTTTTCCTTTGGGGACACAATTTGAAGCTGGAAAACAAGGTAATAAAGTGCAATCAATTTTTAAAATTGCAATAATATCGTATCGTGGGGCCTCTGGTGATTCCCACCCCTACTTAAGACCCACCTCAAGTTATTTTAAGCTGAATCATGCTTTAACTGTTTGGTTCCTGGGAACTTGCTTTGGGACATTTGGCATTTTGTTTTACTAAACAACTGATTGATAGACTTACCGTTAATAAAACAAAATAATCATTGGTTAGAGTCGTAATATTCGTGGTTCTGAGCTTGTGAATTTGTGGCTGTGTGCTCAGCTCTCTTCACCTCCTGGTTACTGGTCTGATGTGTTCTGTGCTCCCTCAGTAGTTTTGGTCTTAATGAACTTCCACACGGTTTACAGAGACGTCTCCAAACGTAGAGAAAGGACAACTTTCTGCTTTAAACACGTCAGTGATGGTGTAAAGTGTGTGTGTGTGTGTGTCTCACCCGTTCTTTATAGTAGAAGGAGGAAATGGACACGGTGTCTTTGTCGGAGCGAGTCGGGCTGCCGCTGTACAACCGCAGAGTGCTCTGAGACTCTGAACGCATCTTCATCGGGGTCAGCACTCCGCTGTGATAGGCCGACAGAGCCGACAGGGACCTGAACACACACAGAGACAAGTCCAGGGGGTGTTTAGCCTAGCTTAGCACAAAGACTGGAAGCAGGGGGAAACTGTTAGCCTGGTTCCATTAAGAGAGCTGTCGAACTGTAGATTAATTTCTAGATCGTCTCGATCTCAGTGAGGTTACCTGAGGTTACCAAAGCAGGAACCTCCGGGTCTGAAAGTGAAACCTGTGTTCTCTCCAGCAGCCAGCAGGGGGCGACTCCACCGGCTGCACATTTAGCTGATTTATTCCCTCAGTAAACACTTTCCTGATGAGTTTATGGTTTCTCTCTAGCCAAATTTAGCTTCTCAGCTAATATCACAGTTGGGCTGAACGATTTGGGGTAAAAATTTAATTGACCCTTCACTAAGCCCCGCCCCACTTAGTTACTGTTCGACAAGAGCTGTTTCTCAATAGCGAGTTCGGCAAGTTCGGACTTCTGTACTTTAAAGCTCCGACTTGGCAAGTTCGGCTCGGAGGTACAAACTCCCAGGAACGGGAGCACGCAGTCCGTCATTCAGCAAGTGGACTTGATGACGGCCGGACCAGTTAGCGGGCGGGACCTCACATCTCCGAAAACGTCGTCCCGATTTTTTATATCAGCTCTGTCTTGAGAAATCAACCACATGTTTGTAGTTAAAACAACTATATTCACGCATAAAAAACTCTTAAAACTACTATATGTGACACAAGAACAGCAAGATTATAAGTTACAGTTCTGAGTTTTCTTGCCTGACATTTCTGGCGAGCATTGCAGCGAAATGCATCCTGGGATATCTGGCAATCCAGAGGCCACACAAGTCACCACCGATGCAGGCTCCGTAAAACGGGCGGAGCGAGAACACATCCAGGTATTTGACTCTACTTGGCTAGATGTGGACTTTTGAATTGGAGCAGTACTTTGGCTGCGACTGATGACGTTTCAACACAAGTACAGAAAAGAACGCAGACTAAGAAACAGCGAAACTGTCGGCGCTGCCACTGTCTATTACTGCACTCCCCGGAGAAATATTGTCAAATTATTTGGAAAAAGCGATCTCAGAAAGAAGCTTTTCAGTTGCATTATACATTTGAAGGTTGTATTCAGTAAGCTAGCGTTAGCTAACTAACATTACATTAGGAACACAGCCGACATTTTTCTGGATTTATTTTAGGTTTTGGAAAGAGAATAAATTGTACTTCTCCTTTCAGCCTCTCTGGGTAGCTGCTGTAACTATTACAAGATGCCCCAGAAACAGCTTTTACCTGGGAGTGGGCTCAGTGGGCGGGACTGAGCGGTGCATTGTGATTGGTCGGGTGAAGTAAACCAGACAGCCGGTGCCGCAGAAACGAGCGCCGGAGGTCCGAGGGAACGGGATGTTGGCGTCCTGGGGAAAAAAAAAAAAAGATAAGACAGCTTTTTATGCTGCATGTTTGGATCTTTGGTCTGTGATGGATTCAGGGTGGATTTTAAATGTCTGTTACCTGATAGGAGCCGTATGTGTTGGTGACTCGAGGAAACGCCTGCATGGCCGGAGTGACAGGGTTAGACAGAACGAAGGGGCCAGAGCCCGGACCGTCCTCCTGCGTCTGAGACAGGAGACACGTCAATGAGGAGAGAGGGTCAGATTTAACTGTTGGTCTTTGACAGGAAATCAAGTCACAGGACGAAGTCTGGTAAACTAAATAGGAATATTAGACGCATGATCAGATATTTCACATCTAAAGGGTTCCTCCTGTGGTTTAAGTTTAAGGTTTGTCCTTGTGGTGGCGCTAGAGTCAGGGGTTCATCAAAACCATTATTGGAAATCTGGCCGGGAGTTGTTGACATGTCCCACTCTGGAACAAATGAACACTTTTATTACTAATAATGATGAAACATTAAAAGTGTTGAAAGCAAAATATGCTTCATAATAAATCTTTTCATCTTATAATTGTGTCAGAGACCAGAAGGAACCTCCTGGTTTTAAAGGAGACCTATTAAACTGCTTTTCCAGTCCTACATTGTAGTTCAAAAAAGTTCAAAAAAATATTTCTTTGTCTTCATGTAGGCCTTCATTTCAGCCTCTGTCTGAAACAAGCTGTAGATGCTCCTGTCTCTTTAAGCTTTGGCCATGCTTAACATGAACATCCAACATTATAACATTGTAGATAAGTCATAAAATGTGGAAAAGCAGAATAGGTCTCCTTTAAAAGTGAAGCCTTAAACCTGCGTCCTCTCCAGCAGCCAGCAGGGGGCGACTCCAGTGGCTGCAGGAAGAAGTGTGATTGTATAGAAGTCTGTGAGAAAATGTTTCTACTTGTCAGCTGATTTATTCCCTCAGTAAACACTTTCCTGATGAGTTTCTGGTCTCGGTCGCTAGTTTCAAGTCTTCTTCAACACAGCATGATGTTCATTTAGTAAATTATGGTCCCATTTAGAGGAACAGAGACCAGGAAGCAGGGGAGGCTTTAGGGCGGGGCTACAAGCTGATTGACAAGTCGCTACCAAACATGGTCACGTCTGGTTCCAAGATTGCGACAGCCAAAATGCCAAACTTTTGAGGAGGCGGCGGGTGAGAGGGAAGGACAGGAAACGAATGTGTGTGCGCGTCCTCACCATGTCCGACTCCAGACAGGACACCAGCTGTCGGACGCACGGCTCCAGACAGTTCTGGTTCCTCTTCACCTTCTGGAGCGACGTGTCGGTCAGAATCTGTCAAGAACACAAAGAGTCACTTCACATCCCAGAACGCCATCCACAGTGTTCGGGAGCATTCAGGCGCGTTCAGGAGCGTCTGTTCCTTCTGCTTTCAGATTTAAATTTTTACAGCAACAAAAACATCAACTGTGATTCTGTCTGTTCTTTTTTAATCTTTAAAGAAAAAGATAAATTAAAAACAAAACATGCAGGTGAAAATTCGGTTATTGAAAATTGGTTTGTGTTGTGGTGCGTTCAGGAGCCTCGGTACCTTCTGGATCTTGATCTTCATGGCGGAGGGGATGGTTGTGGGGGAGACGAACTGGAAGGAAGGCGCGGCGTTGTTGGGATACTGAGCGGGAAACTTGACCACCAGGTGAACCTGATGGCTGCCGAAGTGAGCCGACACCACGCAGCTGCGGTTCACCGCGTCCATCTGCGCAACACAAAACGCCTTTTTACATCACTTCCTGTTTGACAGTTTTCCATCTTTAAGTTAATATTTCGAGGTGCTAATATCAGCTTCTTATTCACGTTGTTTACTGACTGAATATAAATAGTTTCCATCTGAACAACTTTAATAATTAAATGTGTGAGAAGTTATTTACAGTTAAAACTCCAGAATCAATAATAACAACGGTGAGAACAGGAAGCTGCTGAGGCCCAGCGGCAGCAGCAGAAGTCCTCAGCACACCCAAAGCCCGGTCCGCCTGTCGAACGTGGCGTCGCAGACGGCCTGTGAATGTCTCACCTCCACGTTGACGTTCCTGATCTGCAGGTTGACCAGAGAGAACTCCTGCTGCAGAGTCTGAGGGAGACCTGAACCCACCGCCGAGTCCTGACGACCTCCAGAGCTCAGAGCGCCGTCCCGATCTGAGAGACGGACAGGGAACATTTACTGGAAGTATCATTTGGATTTTAGAAATACTACATACAGTACTAATCGTATACAGTAGGTACTTTATACTTACTGTCATGTTTTCAGATGTTATACAACACAAACCAACAGACGTTTTTTTCTTGCACTGCGTTTAATCTGCAGTATTTTCCAGCATGTGCTGCTGAACGTTGAAACGTTTCTCACCGTGCAGGTTTTCAGAAGCCGGGCCGACGCTGTGCTGACTCTCCTGAGACAACGGAGATTTCTCCGACTCCACGGTGAGAGACATCCCCTCCATCAGGTCCTCCACCACGTCACTGACACACAGCTACACAACAACAACACACAGACATCAGGATGCGCCAGGGGCCGACGCTACGAACACAGTTCAGCAGGACTCACAAACCTAAACAATCGAGCACACGACGCTGGTTAGCAACTTGTGAGAGAGCGGTAAGTTAGGAAGCCAACTGAGGGTCATTCTGCGTCAGTTAGAATGGCGACTGAAACCCTCGGGTCCCACCGGGGCCCCGCAGGGGACGGTCCTCTCTCCCTTCCTCTTCACCATCTACACCACAGACTTCAGCTACCACTCAGAGTCCGGCCACCTTCAGAAGTTTTCTGATGACTCTGCTGTGGTTGGATGTATCAGCAGGGTGATGAGGTGGCGGGGGGGGGGGACTTTGTCACAAAGACTAAAGAGCTGGTTGTGGATCTAAGGAGAGCCAAGGCACCAGTGAGCCCCGTCCATCCAGGGGGTCCCTGTGGAGGACTACAAATACCTGGAGTGCACATGGACAATAAACTGGACTGGGCCAAGAACACTGAGGCCTCCACAGGAAGGGCCAAAGCCGTCTCTATTCTCTGAGGAGGCTGAGGTCCTTCAACATCTGCAGGACGATGCTGAGGATGTTTTATGAGTCTGTGCTGTCCTGTTTGCTGTTGCATGCTGGGACAGCAGGCTGAGGGTAGCGGACGCCAACAGACTCAACAAACTGATCCAGGGCCAGTGACGTTGTGAGCTGGACTCTGTCGGTGGTGTCAGAGAGGAGGATGCTGTCCAAGCTACGTGTCATCTTGGACGATGTCTCTTACTCGCTCCATGACGTGCTGCTCAAACACAGGAGCACCTTCAGTGACAGACCCGTCCCCCCAAAATGCACCACAGAGCGCCACAGGAAGTCATTCCTGCTGTGGCCGTCAAACTTTATAACTCCTCCCTCTAAGTGTCTGACACTTAGTTATTAAACTAGACCTCATTATCTATTTTCTGTCCAATATTACCTGTTTAATAATTAATGTGCAGTATTCTCTGCTGCTTTTTATTCACTAGGACCTTTTGGTTCGCCATAATTCTTAATAATGTAAATATCGTACATACCCACAAACCTTTATATTCGTCTTTACATTTTATATTTATTCTCTTATATTTATATTCTCTTTATCTATCTAGCTTAAAAAGTGTGCCATTGTGACAAAAGAATTTCCCTTCGGGGATCAATAAAAGTATTTCTGATTCTGATTCCTGATCCAGCTGTGAGCGTGTTCACATAAAAGAGGCGGAGTTAGCAGCAGATGATCCAATCACAGACATGGACAAGTCCACTGGCAGCAGAGCGTCAAGAGCAAACTGTAACACTACAGAAATACGAGCTGGTCTAAGTAGCGCGGCTGCACATGCAGGGAGACAGCGTGACTGCCTAAACGAACAGGCGTAGTCTGTAATAATGCGTTGATTTGATGTGTTCTTATGAGCTGTGTGAAAATATCAGCCGGCGTTTGGTCGGCGTTTCCGCATTAAAAGACTCGGGCACTGAATAAGTGGTCGTTCCACCTGACATTAAAAATAAGATTAATTTATTTAACATGCTCAAAAGTGTTCCAGGTGGTACAGGCCCCTGGCCCCGGCCTCTCTGAGGCAGCACACTGACCTTCTGCAGCTGAGGATCCACCCTCCATATCCTCAGAGTCTGGTCTCTGGACCACGTGACCAGCTGGTAATCCTTAGACCCTGCAGTCAACAAACAACAACAACAAGACAAACAAACAGCTTCATTCACCTCCAACACTTAAACTGCACTTCCTGCACATAATTACATCATCAGAGATATGAACAAACACCGATATGACAATACTTGTTCTACTGCAGTACTTCAGTATTTAAATATGTCGACACTGCGTATCTGTCAGTAAACACTGCGTATCTGTCAGTAAACACTGCATATCCACAATAACAATCTGATACAAGCTGCTGACCCGAATCATCACAGGAGAACTTTGTCGTTATGAACGCATCTAATCCTGTGATATGATATGAACACAGACTGGTCCCTGCGACGGCATGTTGGGAACATTGTGAACGTGTACAGACCCGAGGAGGGGCGGAATATTCTGAGAAATAACTCTGAGTGATTCAAGTCGTACACCTGCGATAGAAAACTATTTTTCAGATGTGCTTGAGTTATTAAAGGCTCTGTACAATTAAAAGCAGTTACACAGATGTTAATAACAGCAGCCCTCACAGCTTCTTTCACTAACCAGCATCGTGAGACACTTCTTTCTGTTCAAAGAGCATTTAAAGATGTGACACCTGAAAGCTCCACCTCTTTGTCTGCACTGCCGTGGCATTGTGAGGCTGATATAACATCCTAAATAACAGCAGCCCTAATAACGTCTGACAGATTATTTTAAATCTACATTGGCCCTGACAGGCTGTGGTAGGTGTTCGTATCAGAAAGAAAAAGGCAGCGTTGTAATTCAAAAAATAACACATTGAAGCCACTTTGTGCAGAATTTGAAGAGTTCTGATGTCGGTTGTGTCAAAAAAAGGTTCAACTCTCTGTGTCCAATACGGAGATTAGCCTAGCTTAGCACAAAGACTGGAGGCGGAGGGAAACTGTTAGCCTCTCTCCATCAAAATAAAACTCCAAGTCTGTCGGATTTTCACAGAACTGGAGGCTGCCCTGTGCGCGTGTGAACTCTCCTGAATCTCAGCGTGTGATTGGTCACCTTCTTTCTGCGGTCTCCACTGGAACTCGAGCACCACGTCGTCGTGTCCAACGAAGGCGTGGACGGGACTGTTGAGGTCGAGCGTGCTCCACAGCAACAGGCTGTTCTCTCTCCTCAGCTGAGGAACCATCACTGTGACCAGACCGTTGGAGAACGGCTGACGACACACAAACAGGAAACACGTTTGACCTCTGATATCTTATCACACATCAGGATCTGCACGCCGATGTGTAACCGGAACCTGCAGCGTTCAGTGCTCCTACCAGGATCTGGTTTATTAGAAACAAGGTTACAGACCAGATGTGTGGACACTGGGTCTGCACGCCGCTTTCTAACTGAAATATTTTATCTGTGTCTCTGGAGGGATCGATAGAGTTTGATACTCACCGTGTACCTGGCCTTCCACACAGGCACTTGACAGGACAGGATGTTCAGATACTTCCGGGGCTGTCGGTAATCCCAAAACTAACGAGGGAGACAACAGAGGAGTGAAACTCTGGTGACACAGACTGAGATCACCTGGTATCAGCTGGTTCAGCTGCTGGATTCAAAGCTGCTTCTTCTCTCACGAGTCATTTCAACGCCAACATATGTGAAAACAGTGCCCAGGTTTAAATAATCAGCGGTGACCCCGAATAGTCGTATCAGTAATCAAGTTAATAATCATGCCGTTTTGGCTCTATGGGGCCGCTTAATGTAACTACTACTTTTCTCCCAATAAGTTAATATACAGCCTGTTATGATAGACAGAACGGTCAGACAGATAACTCAACATATAAAGCTGTAAATAAACATGTGAAGAGAAAGAAGCTTAAGCGTAGGTGACGGCGTAGAGTAGGGGGCAAATTTAAATGAGTATAACGTGATTTTTGCGAGGATCTGTAGGCCGAGACTCCGCTAAGATGGTTTAGCACAGTCTGAACAACAAAGACAGCATCGGCGTTGCGTTTGAGTCCGCTCGTTATTCTCACCCTCACGGAGTTGTCCTGGCTCGACGTGGCCAGGATGAACTCGTTGTCCGGGTGCCAGTCGAGGCCGTGGATCTTGGACAGGTGAGCCGCCACGTACTCCGCCGCCGTGTTCGGCTTCTGTTCAGAAAATAAAAATCACACAGAGATTTACACCACTGGTGCTCACGTCCGGCTCACGGTGGCTCAAATAACGTGATCAGTCCGCTCACTCTTTTATCCCAGATCCGTACGTCTCCGTCGTGACTGGACGCCAGCAGGTACTGGTTCTTCCTGTTCCACTTCACCTGAGACGCCCCGGCTGGACACGAGAGAGTGACGGGATGCAAAGAAGAGAATAAACTCAAGAGGCAGAAATAACTTCAGCCTGTTTTAGCTCTTAAACTGCCGTCATCACGTTCACTTTATTGTCCTGATCACCCCTCAGTTTGTAGATTAACAAAGAAAGATTCACTACATCCAAACGCCTCATTCAGGGGAAGGTGGTGCAGAAAAGATCAACTTCCTGGCGCTCAAGTGGACGGTAAAAAATAAGATGTTTTTAATAAATTTGGAAGAATACATTTTAAAAAACGTAACGGGTAAAACTTCATCCATTGCTTCTGTTTCCTTTCTTTCTTTATTTGTCAAAGTTGCATTATTTTCAGGCAGTAACACATCAAGCAGGTACTGTTTACTACTCCCCGATGGTGCATTCAAGGACACTCTGAAATCTGAACAGCCACGTTTGTTGCTGAAAATCGTTCAAAGATGTGATTATAGAAACGTAGTGAACCCAGCGCCGGCCAGGAGGACCGGAGGTCCGTCTGAAACCTGAAACAATCACCGGGTCCTTTAAATACTCACCAACAGCAGACAACGCCACCGTGGGTTTCCGAGTGTCTCTGTGGAGCCAAACAGAGAAAGTGTTTAGGCGGGAAACTGCTCAGATCCATCTGCTGATGAAGCTCCTGAACAGCTAAAGAAAGGACCTCGTGGTCAGACTCCACTACATGTTTCTGATGAATCGTTTTCTCTGACCTGGTGTCCCAGATGTAGATGTAGGTGTCCACTGAGCTGGTGACCAGGAGCTCCGGCTCAAACCAGGACCAGTCCAGATCACTGAGGACACCAACACACCACAGTCAGTCCATGAACGCACCACGCTGAGTCCACAAACCCAACACAGCGAGTCCACGAACGCACCACGCTGAGTCCACGAACCCAACACAGCGAGTCCACAAACCCAACACAGCGAGTCCATGAACGCACCACGCTGAGTCCACGAACCCAACACAGCGAGTCCACAAACCCAACACAGCGAGTCCATGAACGCACCACGCTGAGTCCACGAACCCAACACAGCGAGTCCATGAACGCACCACGCTGAGTCCACAAACCCAACACAGCGAGTCCATGAACGCACCACGCTGAGTCCACGAACCCAACACAGCGAGTCCATGAACGCACCACACTGAGTCCACAAACCCAACACAGCGAGTCCATGAACGCACCACGCTGAGTCCACGAACCCAACACAGCGAGTCCATGAACGCACCACGCTGAGTCCACAAACCCAACACAGCGAGTCCATGAACGCACCACGCTGAGTCCACGAACCCAACACAGCGAGTCCACGAACGCACCACGCTGAGTCCACGAACCCAACACAGCGAGTCCACAAACCCAACACAGCGAGTCCATGAACGCACCACGCTGAGTCCACGAACCCAACACAGCGAGTCCATGAACGCACCACGCTGAGTCCACAAACCCAACACAGCGAGTCCATGAACGCACCACGCTGAGTCCACGAACCCAACACAGCGAGTCCACAAACCCAACACAGCGAGTCCATGAACGCACCACGCTGAGTCCACGAACCCAACACAGCGAGTCCACAAACCCAACACAGCGAGTCCATGAACGCACCACGCTGAGTCCACGAACCCAACACAGCGAGTCCACGAACCCAACACAGCGAGTCCATGAACGCACCACGCTGAGTCCACGAACCCAACACAGCGAGTCCACGAACCCAACACAGCGAGTCCGTGAACGCAACACAGCGAGTCCACGAACCCAACACAGCGAGTCCATGAACGCACCACGCTGAGTCCACGAACCCAACACAGCGAGTCCGTGAACGCAACACAGCGAGTCCACGAACGCACCACGCTGAGTCCACAAACTCAACACAGCGAGTCCATGAACGTCACACTGAGTCCATGAACGCACCACACTGAGTCCATGAACGCGTCACACTGAGGGCAGAGTGCTGGTTAACCTGCCGAGGTGCGTTTGATTGTTACCTGATGACCCGGGTGTGTCCCTGCAGGGAGGTGTGCACTTCTCCACAGCCGTCCCTCCACGAGTACAGATCCACACGCTGGTTACTCTGAAAACAACACGGTTTATTTCAGAGCAGAGATTTTCTTTCAATCCCTTCATGTCCATGTTTATCAGCAGCAGAACTCACCGAGGCAGCGAAGACGTGGGACTCTGACCTGTGGGGATTCCACTGGACCGTCCCCACGTCCCATTTACTCTGTCGGCCGATCTTCCTGGGAGGCTCAGACGGAGCCTCCAGGTTCACCATGTACAGGAAACGCCGCCTGAGAAAGAAGGAAACTTCAAAAAAGATCTTCTCCACTTCAGGTAAACCCTGAAATTCCTGTCTCGCCACCAAGTCACTGTCTCACAAAATCACCTAATCTGCATTAAATGACTTCCCATCGCCTGGAATCCCACAATGCCTTGTGAAGTGAACTTACCCGGACAGCACGGCGTGAGAGCCCAGACAGTCCACTGACATGGCGGTGGCCTGAAAACAGAGAAGAAGAAAGAAGGTGACCGCTGATCTGACTTTGTCTTTCTTTACATCAATATTTGAGAGTTTTAAAAATAAGCTGCTTTTTAAAAAATTACATAAACATGAACTTTTAAATACAGATATTTTAAATGTGGTTCTCAAAAAGAAGAATGTGTTTGGCAATTTTTTATTCCTTAAAACTTACTACTCGTTATTTAAAAGCTACTAGTGCTTATTTATTAGTAACTATATGAATAGTTACTAAGAACCATTTCCATTTTACTAAAATCTATTATTTACATACTCCTGATACCAGTTCAATACTTACTAGTATCTATTCTAAAACATTTTTCTTCTAACTAGTAACTTTCTTTTGTTACTAGTTGTTCATTAATAACCAGTAAAATGGCTTTTTGACACCAACTAATGCAAGAGGCTAAAGGCTTTCTTTAAATCACAGTTTCCTTTATTCTATTTGTGAAAATTAAAAAATTATTTGTATATATATATTTTTTTTTTTGCATGTAGACCAGGTCCAGATCAAAAACCACAGAGAGCTGTCAAATCTGGACTAGATTGACGCAGAGAGGCTAAAGTTTCTTTAAAACACAGTTTCAGATTTGTGAAACCTTTATTCGGTTTGTGAAAATGCAAATAAAAGGCGATACCACCTCGGACCAGGTCCAGATCAAAAACCACTAAACATACTGTTTATATATGTTGTTAGATTTTGCCACCTCTGTTTTGCCCAAATTTCCACCTCAAACTGGTGCAGAAATTTAGTGTTTGTGCAGAAAGTGTTTAGTCCTGAAAATGTTTCCGGGTTCCGGATTTAGGCTGTGATGTGTGGAGGTTTGAAAATAAGATGATCTCACTGATCTGACCGTGATTATTGGCTGTTTATATCAACAGCTGTTTCCACAGAGAGCCCTAATTTATTGATCCTTTCTCTCAGTAATCAATAACTCTCATTGGCTCCTTCTTTTCCCGCCTTTTCCTTTAACACATAGCTACAACCAGAGCACGTGCTTCTTCTGCATTAATAACTTTATTATTAAATTATAAACATTAAAGTCGATCATCTCGGCTAATCTTTGCTAAACTGGGTATTAACGTGACGTACGGCCGGTGTGCACGTTTTCCTGACGCTGTCACGTGCTCCACCACCTGTTCACCTGTAGGTTACACCTGAGCGGCCGGTCACTTTATTCTACACCTGAGCTTTCGGGCAGAAGTACCTGAGCATCCCGAAACTCCACCACCACATTCTCGCTGCTCCAGCGGGCCGCCATCTTCCTGCGTCTTCTACCGTCAACAAAACGTCACGTGATCGCGATGAGACGACACGCTGCGTTCACGGTCTCTGGGAAAACCGGAAATATCACCATTTGAGGAATTATGTCCGTAAAGATACCAACAAATACGTTTAATGATGGCTTGTTTTGGCGAGTGAAGTCATATTAATAAGGCTGAGATATTAACCATTACGTGAACAACATTTAGGTCCAAATTGTAACGTTTCCTCCGGTTCAAAACTCATATAACAATGTTTTCGGCGTTTTTCTGAGGACGTTAAAGTTAATTTAGCTTACTTACTCGCGCACACAACAAACCGAATGACCTGAGGTAACTGACAAGCATAAAGTAATGTAATGTAACGTAATAAACTGATTTTTAAACACCGAGTTGATGAAGGTAAACGGATCTATGACAGTGAACGAGGCTTCGTTGTCTTCTTTCTACCACGAGGCTGCTTCCTCTCTTCTGATTGGTCGCTCCAGGTGCTGGTCATCGATCCAAGATGGCGTCTTCCCTGGTGGAGCATGTTGTCGCAGATGCAGGAGCGTTTTTAAAGAAAGCCCCTCTCCAGGTGAGACTTTGTTCATGTTTGGAAACAGAAATAGAGTTTTTGATAAACGGACTGTCGGACAGTCGGCGTGTTTTCCTGAGGGTCAGTGAATCAGCCTGCGGGAAGCTGCCTCACAGGCCCGCAGCTGCGCACGCAGGCTGCTGGACCTGCTGATCAACTTTAAATACTGGTTTTATCAAGAGTTACAGATCAAGATCTTACATCCGAGTCTGAGTTTACATTCCTGTCAGTTATTACAACAGTCAGCTGAGCCTTTAAATAACTTTTATTCCACATTGCTTTATAGAAATTGCAGAATGAGCTAATTTCCCTTTTTTAAATATATTTTTCATCTTCTTACCTTTTAAACTCCATGTGTATTAAAGTGATGAAGATGTGTGCCTTCACGTCGACACAGACTGAGCTTCTAAATTTGATGAAGGCCACATACTGTATAAATATAAATACAGAAATTAGATGATGCGTTATTGTTTGTTTATAAGCCAAATAAGGGAATATTTGATGTTATATACACTACAAGTCAAAAGCTTTAAAACCACCGCCATGTTTGTAGATCTTCTGTAAATCTAAGTAGTTAAAAGTGAAAAACCTTAAATGGCCAGAGCTGCCAAAGCTAAAAACGTTAAGTCACCAAAACAGACATTTTCAGATCTGAAATGAACAATTAAATGAAGGAGGTGTTTACTGGACATTTCCTTCCACTGCTGCAGAATAACCAAAGAAGGTAAAGACAAAGTTTAGGCCAACAAAACTGATCAATAATGTAAATTTCAGAGAGAAACAATTTTCAGGGAAGAGTAATGAATAAACAACTTCAGGTTATTCTGCAGCAGTAAA
The DNA here is from genome assembly GCF_014851395.1 of Micropterus salmoides. Taxonomy (NCBI): domain Eukaryota; kingdom Metazoa; phylum Chordata; class Actinopteri; order Centrarchiformes; family Centrarchidae; genus Micropterus; species Micropterus salmoides. The sequence goes on along the minus strand of NW_024044348.1, from coordinate 2,568,091 downwards.
AACTTTATTGGATTGTGTTGCAGGATATCGGCAGAAACATCTACACACTGAAAGATGTGGTGGACGAGATCAGAGACAAACCCACCAGGAGGAGTCTGGCCTTCCTGCCATACCAGCTGAACTTCAAAGAACCACATCCTGAACACGTCAGACTGGGTAAAGTAAACTACACCTGAACACGTCTCAGACTGGTTAAAGTAAACTACACCTGAACACGTCTCAGACTGGGTAAAGTAAACTACACTTGAACACGTCAGACTGGGTAAAGTAAACTACACTTGAACACGTCAGACTGGGTAAAGTAAACTACACCTGAACACGTCAGACTGGGTAAAGTAAACTACACCTGAACACGTCAGACTGGGTAAAGTAAACTACACTTGAACACGTCAGACTGGGTAAAGTAAACTACACCTGAACACGTCTCAGACTGGGTAAAGTAAACTACACCTGAACACGTCAGACTGGGTAAAGTAAACTACACCTGAACACGTCAGACTGGGTAAAGTAAACTACACCTGAACACGTCTCAGACTGGGTAAAGTAAACTACACCTGAACACGTCTCAGACTGGGTAAAGTAAACTACACCTGAACACGTCTCAGACTGGGTAAAGTAAACTACACTTGAACACGTCAGACTGGGTAAAGTAAACTACACCTGAACACGTCTCAGACTGGGTAAAGTAAACTACACCTGAACACGTCAGACTGGGTAAAGTCTACTACACCTGAACACGTCAGACTGGGTAAAGTAAACTACACCTGAACACGTCAGACTGGGTAAAGTAAACTACACCTGAACACGTCTCAGACTGGGTAAAGTAAACTACACCTGAACACGTCTCAGACGGGGTAAAGTAAACTACACCTGAACACGTCTCAGACTGGGTAAAGTAAACTACACCTGAACACGTCTCAGACTGGTTAAAGTAAACTACACCTGAACACGTCAGACTGGGTAAAGTAAACTACACCTGAACACGTCTCAGACTGGGTAAAGTAAACTACACCTGAACACGTCTCAGACTGGGTAAAGTAAACTACACCTGAACACGTCTCAGACTGGGTAAAGTAAACTACACTTGAACACGTCTCAGACTGGGTAAAGTAAACTACACCTGAACACGTCTCAGACTGGGTAAAGTAAACTACACCTGAACACGTCTCAGACTGGGTAAAGTAAACTACACTTGAACACGTCTCAGACTGGGTAAAGTAAACTACACCTGAACACGTCTCAGACTGGGTAAAGTAAACTACACCTGAACACGTCTCAGACTGGGTAAAGTAAACTACACCTGAACACGTCTCAGACTGGGTAAAGTAAACTACACCTGAACACGTCTCAGACTGGGTAAAGTAAACTACACCTGAACACGTCTCAGACTGGGTAAAGTAAACTACACCTGAACACGTCTCAGACTGGGTAAAGTAAACTACACCTGAACACGTCTCAGACTGGGTAAAGTAAACTACACCTGAACACGTCTCAGACTGGGTAAAGTAAACTACACCTGAACACGTCTCAGACTGGGTAAAGTAAACTACACCTGAACACGTCTCAGACGGGGTAAAGTAAACTACACCTGAACACGTCTCAGACTGGGTAAAGTAAACTACACCTGAACACGTCTCAGACGGGGTAAAGTAAACTACACCTGAACACGTCTCAGACTGGGTAAAGTAAACTACACCTGAACACGTCTCAGACTGGTTAAAGTAAACTACACTTGAACACGTCTCAGACTGGTTAAAGTAAACTACACCTGAACACGTCTCAGACTGGTTAAAGTAAACTACACCTGAACACGTCTCAGACTGGTTAAAGTAAACTACACCTGAACACGTCTCAGACTGGTTAAAGTAAACTACACCTGAACACGTCTCAGACTGGTTAAAGTAAACTACACCTGAACACGTCTCAGACGGGGTAAAGTAAACTACACCTGAACACGTCTCAGACGGGGTAAAGTAAACTACACTTGAACACGTCTCAGACGGGGTAAAGTAAACTACACTTGAACACGTCTCAGACGGGGTAAAGTAAACTACACTTGAACACGTCTCAGACGGGGTAAAGTAAACTACACTTGAACACGTCTCACGCTGGGTCACCATTAACTACACCTAAATGTGGGTTGGCCTTACTTTTTGTGTTTCTTGTCTCAGTGACGGAGTTCTCCAAGAAGACCGGAGACTACCCGAGTCTGTCAGCCACCGACATCAAAGTCCTGGCTCTGACCTACCAGCTGGAGCTGGAGCACGTCGGCTCCCAGCACCTGAAGAAAGAGCCAGAAGTCAAGGTACAGATGCTGCTTTCACTGCTGTCAGAAACAACATGTAAATCAGAATGGTTTGAGGTAGTTTGAATATACACTAAGCAAAATTATAAACGCAACACTTTTGTTTTTGCCCCCATTCATCATGAGCTGAACTCAAAGATCTAAGACTTTCTCTCTGTACACAAAAGGCCTATTTCTCTCAAATATTGTCCATAAATCTGTAAAAATCTGTGTTAGTGAGCACTTCTCCTTTGCCCAGATAATCCATCCACCTCACAGGTGTGGCATATCAAGATGCTGATCAGACAGCATGGGGACTGCACAGGTGTGCCTTGGGCTGGCCACAATAAAAGGCCTTAGGCTGGCCACAATAAAAGGCCTTAGGCTGGCCACAATAAAAGGCCACCCCAAAATGTGCAGTTTCACTGTATTGGGGTCCGGAAACCAGTCAGTATCTGGTGTGACCACCATTTGCCTCACGCAGTGCAGCACATCTCATTTGCATAGAGGTGATCAGGTTGTTGATTGTGGCCTGTGGATTGTTGGTCCACTCCTCAACGGCTGGCTGTGCGAAGTTCCAGTCAGGTCCACACCCCAACGAGGACGACGAGCATGCAGATGAGCTTCCCTGAGACGGTTCCTGGCGGTTTGTGTAGAAATTCTTTGGTTATGCAAACCGATTGTTGCAGCAGCTGTCCGGGTGGCTTCGTCTCAGACCATCTTGGAGCTGAAGATGCTGGATGTGGAGGTCCTGGGCTGATGTGGTTACACGTGGTCTGCGGTTGTGAGGCCGGTTGGATGTACTGCCAAATTCTCTGAAACGCCTTTGGAGACGGCTTATGAACATTCAGTTCACGGGCAACAGCTCTGGTGGACAGTCAGCATGCCGATTGCACGCTCCCTCAAAACTTGTGACATCTGTGGCATCGTGCTGTGTGATGGAACTGCACGTTTTGGAGTTTGTGGGGGGAAAAACAAAAGTGTGTATGATTTTGTTCAGTGTATGATTTGCGTCTCTTTTGATGGAGCTTGGCAGGTTGACTCTTTATCTCAGGGGACTAAATGTTTGTGTTTCAGGTAAAAGTCCAGAGCACGAAGCGCCACCCAGAGACTCCGCTTAACGTCGCAGGATTTCACTTCCCCTCCAAGGTAAAACTCTCTTGATAGTTTGACTTATCCAGCTCTGTCGTTTCTGTAATAAGGACGATCATCTGCAGTCGCTATAAGTTGATTTAACCTGTCATTGAAGAGTAAAATCCAGTCTGTACCTTGATGCTCCTTCAGAAGCCCGTGGACAGTTTGAACGTCCGACAGACTCCAACAAAGACGGAGACGTCGTCAGACCCTGCAGCCAGTGACGAGTTTAACAGCTTCCACTTCTGGAGAGAGCCGCTGCCGTCCATCGACAGCGACTTGCTGGAGTTACTGGTGAGTCGACCAACTGGAAGCGCTCCGTGGTTTTGTTAGGGTTGAATATATTGTAAAATGCGCTACTTTGGCTCTGATGTAGCTAGTTCTCTGTCTGTAGTCTCACTCAATGTCCCGCCCACGGCACTATCTGATTGGTTACACTCACAAGTAATAGCCTATCAACACTTGCGAGACATTTGCTCCGGTGAGTAGTGGAGCTGTGTGTCGAAGGGAAGCCGGACTTTACTGCTGAAGCGGGAGTAAACATCACAATCTGATGATCTGTTTCTATAATGACGGCAGCCCACATGTCCCAACACACAGCTATGGTGTTTACGCCTTTTAAATCAGCCGCTCTCCCCGAATCTGAAGGATTTAAAAAAAACAGAATGTACAGAATGTAGCCTGTAGAAATGTTGAGGGAGGAAAAAAGTGCAGCAAAGTGCCTCAATATTACAGACTTTTCTTTTGTGCTGCTGTTACTTCTAGCTGAAGGCAGCAGTGATGATGTCTGCAGCAGGGGTGGGTACATCTAATGTAGGACTACTCTGAATGTCACTACATTTTTCCATTCATACCTTTTATAACTTAACCAGTCTGTAATCTGCATTTTGCTTCATTAACCGAAATGAGCTGTGATCCAGGCCGTGTGCGCGCAGTTACACAGTGACAGAGCTGGGCAGATGCAATCTTTAACAAGCCGGCAAGTGAAACACTTTCACTTTCCAAAAGCATCGTTAGTCTCTGCAGAACAAATGAAGACTACACACTGTAAGATCTATGTCAGATGCTCACTGCATTGATTGAGCTATATTAAAAGTGTCCTGTTGTTGACTTTGGACATCAGCCTGTTTCTTTTCTTTAATACACATCGGTTACTATTTGTTTTATAGCGATCATCTGACGGTGTCCATAAACAGACTGTCGCATTGAAACTAATCTTTCACTCAGCAGCTACCAGCTGTTATTTAGTTTAGAGAGAGAGAGAGAAAATATGGTGGATATAACAGTCCTGTTAGGTTTTACACAGCTTCCTCTATATGTAGGTTTACCTGCTTCAACAACGAGCTGCTCCGTGTTACTGCTACAATCATTCTTTGCGTTGTGAAGATTATTTAGATGCTTCAGGAATAATCAGATTTTATTGGCAGCCTGTGCTGCTGCATAATAAAAGATAACAAATGTTGGCTTGGCAGCAAAAGTGATATTTTAATGGGGTCTTATAAACACCTTCATGGAGATTTAAAAAGGAAAATAATTGCATAAATAGCTAAATTACAGATAATCAGCTTCTTCACTGCATTTGCAGGAATATTTTAATGTGCTACTTAAAAAAATAAACTCATCAAGTTGCCTAGTCTAGACATTTTAACTGTGATAGCCTATCTTAACCTTTCCTCATGTGGACACATAGGGGCTGTGATCCTGCACAACAAAACATGCAAGAATTAAATCCCCACACTACCATGGATAGTAGTGGTGCAACGGGTTGCAGAATCCGTGCTATGGATCCCGTCCACACGGTGCGGATTGATTCCAAAGTTTATGATGATTTATCATGTTTGACCTCTCAAAATATCCTTTATTCTGGAAATGTCAGAGAACCCAGTTAGATTCTGAACGTGCAGAACTTTCAACATGAGCAGAAAATCTGCTGAAACACTGAATTAATGATTTAATTTATTATTGATGAGGTAAAAAGGTGCCACATGCACATTTAAAGAGGTACCTCAGTCAGTCACGTCTGCGTGTGTTGATTCAGCAGTGATGATATAAAAGTTGATCTACAGGAGAAACATATCTGAAAGCTGAGAGCTGCTCTGCATTATATTCTGTTACAGTTTTAGATTTTAAATTGATTTATTATACTTTATTAAACCAGAAAAACTCTTTTTCCAAGAGTGTCCTGGCCGAGGCAGGCAGTAGTACAATTGCACATTTAAGATGGAAATAAATAATCAGTTGCAAGGTCATAAAATATCAAAATGTTCTTAAATATTCACCACAAGGACGATCAAACGAGTAATCATAACATCTGAAGGCAGAATTGCCAGCCTTCAAGTCCTTTAAAAGCAACCAGTGAAAACAGCTTGAGTCAATTATTATGTGAAGATATGAAGTTTTAAGGGCTGGGCTAAGCGCCCAATGTTTCAAGATCCTAAAAACGCCCCTGACACAGAGTCAGGCTTTTCACTGCATCGCAACAAACATGGTGGTTAAGCTTTTCTGAAATTAAAACCAGGGACATTTTTGGTTTGTTGGCCAGTATGTTATTAAAAAATATAATGTTATTATACATGAAATAAAAAGGGGGACAATTACCGTTTTATAATCTGTCAAAAATAACTTTGAGGCAGAAACTACCATTCAGTCAATAAGTAGAGGCTTCACTTTCTGGCAAGTAGAATACTGCATGTTTGTGTGTTTGGCCATTTGAAGGTATTTTAAGAGGTAAAAAGTACTAGGTGAGTTATAATCTGTCAAATATAACTAACCCTCATGAATATAATCAAGTCATTTCACTTTCTGGCAAGTAGAATACTGCATGTTTGTGTGTGTTTGGCCATTTGAAGGTATTTTAAGAGGTAAAAAGTACTAGGTGAGTTATAATCTGTCAAATATAACTAACCCTCATGAATATAATCAAGTCATTTCACTTTCTGGCAAGTAGAATAATGCATTACATAGACTGTATTGGCCATTTAAATTTACTTCAACAGGTAAAAAGATCAAAAGGTCATAAGGATAACTGCAAATTTATTTTAAATATAACGCAACAGTAACTCATGTTAATTATAGGCTACAGTCTGTTTTCTAAATATAAACAAGGCTGCACATCCATGATGCGAATCTCCTGTTGCACCAAAGGCACTCTATTGGACTGAGATCTGGTGAGTCATTGTCATGTTCAAGAAGCCAGTTTGAGATGGTTTGAGCTTTGTGACATGGTGCTTATTATCCTGCTGGAAGTAGAAAACGGTACACTGTGGTCATAAAGTGCTGGACATGGTCAGCAACAATATCCAGGTAGGCTGTCGTGTGTAAACGATGCTCGGTTGGTACTGAGGGGCCCAAAGTGTTCACTGAACAGTTATCGGGACATTGACCGGACGGCATTTGCATGACTAGATTTATCAGCTATAGGAATATGAATCGACTAACGTTAGGCTATGAAGAAATACAGAAGCCGTTGCCATGGTTACTATTTATTGACCGCCTTCCGCCTTCAAGAGAAGTGTGAAAAGGCCTTAACACCACCAGCAGCCTGAACCGTCGACACGAGGCAGGATGGATCCATGCTTTCATGTTGTTTACGCCACATTCTGACCCGACCACCTGGAGGTCGCAGCTGAAATGGAGACTCATCAGACCAGGCAACGTTTTTCCAATCTTCTGTTGTCCAGTTTTGTAGTTTCCTGTTCTCAGCTGACAGGAGTGGCCCCCGCTGTGGTCTTCTGCTGCTGTAGCCCGTCTGCTTCGAGGTTGGACGTGTTGTGTTCAGAGATGGTATTCTGCATGCCTTGGTTGTAACGAGTGGTTATTTGAGTTACTGTTGCCTTCCTGTCATCTTGAACCAGTCTGACATCAACAAGGCGTTTCCAGCAGCTCACTGGATGTTTCCTCTTTTTCGGAGCGTTCTCTGTAAACCCTGGAGATGGTTCTGCGTGAAAATCCCAGTAGTCACTTAAATCCCCTTTCTGATGCTCAGTTTGACCTTCAGCACGTTGTCTTGACCACGTCTACGTGCCTAAATGCATTGAGTTGCTGCCATGTGATTGGCTGATTAGCTATTTGTGTGAACAACATGTGTACCTATTAAAGTGGCCGGTGAATGTTTACATTTTACTTGTGCGTTGGTTTCTGCCTCCACCTTTTACAGCCACTGGATTGGTCGCTAGTAAAATTGACTTAAAAGCTCTTGCTCTTCAGGATCCGGTGGAGGTTCTGAATTTGAGGAACAAACAGAAACCGACGACCACCTGCCAGCCGTCTTCTAGCAGTGACGAGTTTGACAGCTTTCACTTCTGGAGAGATCCGCTGCCGTCTATTGACAGCGACCTGCTGGAGTTACTGGTGAGTTTAAGAAAGAGTCAGTTTCCGCATGGATCAGGACACAAACACGACTCTGGTGAGATCCTGCTGGTCTGCGTCTGCTGAAGGTGGAAGCGGCAGGTTTACAGCACGTTAATGTCCTGATGCAGCTTTAAACTGTAGAGAAACTGTGGGTCTGGGCCCTGATTGGCTGACAGTAGCAGCGCCTGACTGTTGACCTCTTCTTGTTCGCAGAAAGAGAACGGCGTCTCGCCATCAGAGAGCCGGCTGGACGCAGCACGGCAGACAGAGGAACCAGAGGACCAATCAGACGAGGAGGAGGAGGAGGATGACGATGACGGAGGTGGTTGGATCACTCCCAGTAACATCAAACAGGTGAAGATGGAGTCGGCTGATTGGACGGCTCCTGCTGATGTCATCGTCGGGTGTCTGACCACCGACTTCGCCATGCAGGTAACAAACCTGTCGGTGATGTCACCACTAAAGTTATCCTGTTAACGTTATTTAATTTAAGATGGAGTATATATTTATATTTTTTACCATTAATCATTGAGTCTATAAAATGTCATAAAAAGGTGAAATGCTTCCCAGAGTGCCGTCTGTTTGACGGTTATTAGAATACTTGCAGGTATTCTGCCAATCATTTCAGCTCTTTTCTCTGATCTTTCCAGAACGTCCTGATTCAGATCGGACTTCACGTTCTCTCTGTTAACGGGATGGTGATCAAACAGGCGAGGAACTACATCCTGAGGTGTCACGCCTGCTTTAAGTGAGTACATGTGAAATTCAAAGAGAAACTTAAATAATGAAAAGTGAAATATAAACAGAAGAATTGAGATTTTGCTATTGAAGTGAAACTGAGTGAAATAAAATAGACGCTGTTACATGTTGATCAGCATTCAAAGCTGCGTGTTTTTAATTTCAGGACGACGAGCAACATGAACAAAGTGTTCTGTCCTCACTGTGGAAACAAGACGCTGAAGAAGCTGGCGGTGACGCTCAGCGAGGACGGCAGCGTGCAGATGCATTTCTCCAAAAACCCCAAAGTGCTGAACCCGAGAGGGCTGAGGGTGAGACATGCACACACACTCATGTACACTCAGAGTATTTACACCCAGGACATGTGTAGTCAGGAGCGCTCTGTGTGGCGTGTTTCGGCCTTATTGACCCCCTCTGTGTGGCGTGTTTCGGCCTTATTGACCCCCTCTGTGTGGCGTGTTTCGTCCTTATTGACCCCCTCTGTGTGGCGTGTTTCAGCCTTATTGACCCCTCTGTGTGGTGTTTTTCGGCCTTATTGACCCCTCTGTGTGGTGTTTTTCGGCCTTATTGACCCCTCTGTGTGGCGTGTTTCGGCCTTATTGACCCCTCTGTGTGGTGTTTTTCGGCCTTATTGACCCCCTGTGTTTCGGCCTTATTGACCCCCTGTGTTTCGGCCTTATTGACCCCGCCCACCCGTGTGGCGTGTTTCGGCCTTATTGACCCCGCCCACCCGTGTGGTGTTTTTCGGCCTTATTGACCCCCTCTGTGTGGCGTGTTTCGGCCTTATTGACACCCCCCCCCCCCCCCCCCCCCCCCCGCCGTGTGGTGTTTTTCGGCCTTATTGACCCCTGTGTTTTGGCCTCATTGAACCCTCTGTGGGGCGTGTTTCAGCCTTATTGACCCCCCCCCCCCGTGTGGTGTGTTTCGGCCTTATTGACCCCCCCCCCCACCCCACCCCCCCCGTGTGGTTTTTTTCGGCCTTATTGACCCCTGTGTTTTGGCCTCATTGACCCCTCTGTGTGGCGTGTTTCGGCCTTATTGACCCTTCTGTGTGGCGTGTTTCAGCCTTATTGACCCCCCCCCCCGTGTGGTGTTTTTCGGCCTTATTGACCCCCCCCCCGTGTGGTGTTTTTCGGCCTTATTGACCCCTGTGTTTTCGCCTCTTTCACCCCTCTGTGGGGCGTGTTTCAGCCTTATTGACCCCCCCCCCCGTGTGGCGTGTTTCGGCCTTATTGACCCCCTCTGTGGGGCGTGTTTCAGCCTTATTGACCCCCCCCCCCGTGTGGCGTGTTTCGGCCTTATTGACCCCCTCTGTGGGGCGTGTTTCAGCCTTATTGACCCCTCTGTGTGGTGTGTTTCGGCCTTATTGACCCCTCTGTGGGGCGTGTTTCGGCCTTATTGACCCCCCCCGTGTAGTGTTTTTCGGCCTTATTGACCCCTCTGTGGGGCGTGTTTCGGCCTTATTGACCCCCCCGTGTGGTGTTTTTCGGCCTTATTGACCCCTGTGTTTTGGCCTCATTGACCCCTCTGTGTGGCGTGTTTCGGCCTTATTGACCCCTCTGTGTGGCGTGTTTCGGCCTTATTGACCCCTCTGTGTGGCGTGTTTCGGCCTCATTGACCCCTCTGTGGGGCGTGTTTCGGCCTTATTGACCCCTGTGTTTCGGCCTTATTGACCCCTCTGTGTGGCGTGTTTCGGCCTCATTGACCCCTCTGTGGGGCGTGTTTCGGCCTCATTGACCCCTCTGTGTTGTGTTTCGGCCTCATTGACCCCTGTGTTTTGGCCTCATTGACCCCTCTGTGTTGTGTTTCGGCCTTATTGACCCTTCTGTGTGGCGTGTTTCGGCCTTATTGACCCCCCCCCCCGTGGTGTTTTTTGGCCTTATTGACCCCTCTGTGTGGCATGTTTCAGCCTTATTGACCCCTCTGTGTGGCGTGTTTCGGCCTTATTGACCCCCCCCCCCCCCGTGTGGCGTGTTTCGGCCTTATTGACCCCCTCTGTGTGGCGTGTTTCAGCCTTATTGACCCCCTCTGTGTGGCGTGTTTCAGCCTTATTGACCCCTCTGTGGGGCGTGTTTCAGCCTTATTGACCCCCTCTGTGTGGCGTGTTTCAGCCTTATTGACCCCCTCTGTGTGGTGTGTTTCAGCCTTATTGACCCCCTCTGTGTGGTGTGTTTCGGCCTTATTGACCCCCCCTGTGTGGTGTTTTTTCGGCCTTATTGACCCCTCTGTGTTGTGTTTCGGCCTTATTGACCCCTCTGTGTTGTGTTTCGGCCTCATTGACCCCTCTGTGTGGCGTGTTTCGGCCTTATTGACCCCCCCCCGTGTGGTGTTTTTCGGCCTCATTGACCCCTCTGTGGGGCATGTTTCGGCCTCATTGACCCCTCTGTGTGGCGTGTTTCGGCCTCATTGACCCCTCTGTGGGGCGTGTTTCGGCCTCATTGACCCCTCTGTGGGGCGTGTTTCGGCCTCATTGACCCCTCTGTGGGGCGTGTTTCGGCCTTATTGACCCCCCCCGTGTGGCGTGTTTCGGCCTTATTGACCCCTGTGTTTCGGCCTCATTGACCCTTCTGTGTGGCGTGTTTCGGCCTTATTGACCCCCCCCCCCCGTGGTGTTTTTTGGCCTTATTGACCCCTCTGTGTGGCATGTTTCAGCCTTATTGACCCCTCTGTGTGGCATGTTTCAGCCTTATTGACCCCTCTGTGTGGTGTTTTTCGGCCTTATTGACCCCCTGTGTTTCGGCCTTATTGACCCCCTCTGTGTGGCGTGTTTCGGCCTTATTGACCCCCTCTGTGTGGTGTTTTTCGGCCTTATTGACCCCTGTGTTTTGGCCTCATTGACCCTTCTGTGTGGTGTGTTTCGGCCTCATTGACCCCTCTGTGGGGCGTGTTTCAGCCTTATTGACCCCCCCCCCCCCCCCCCCCTGTGTGGTGTTTTTCGGCCTTATTGACCCCCCCCCGTGTGGTGTTTTTCGGCCTTATTGACCCCCCCCGTGTGGTGTTTTTTGGCCTTATTGACCCCCCCCCGTGTGGTGTTTTTCGGCCTTATTGACCCCTGTGTTTCGGCCTCATTGACCCCTCTGTGTGGCGTGTTTCGGCCTTATTGACCCCTCTGTGTGGCGTGTTTCAGCCTTATTGACCCCCCCTGTGTGGTGTTTTTCGGCCTTATTGACCCCCCCTGTGTGGTGTTTTTCATCATTATTGACCCCTGTGTTTAGGCCTCATTGACCCCTCTGTGTGGTGTGTTTCGGCCTCATTGACCCCTCTGTGGGGCATGTTTCAGCCTTATTGACCCCTGTGTTTCGGCCTTATTGACCCCCTCTGTGTGGCGTGTTTCAGCCTTATTGACCCCCTCTGTGTGGCGTGTTTCGGCCTTATTGACCCCCTCTGTGTGGCGTGTTTCAGCCTTATTGACCCCTGTGTTCCGGCCTTATTGACCCTTCTGTGTGGTGTGTTTCGGCCTCATTGACCCCTCTGTGGGGCGTGTTTCAGCCTTATTGACCCCTGTGTTTCGGCCTTATTGACCCCTCTGTGTGGCGTGTTTCGGCCTCATTGACCCCTCTGTGTGGCGTGTTTCGGCCTCATTGACCCCTCTGTGTGGCGTGTTTCGGCCTCATTGACCCCTCTGTGGGGCGTGTTTCGGCCTTATTGACCCCTGTGTTTCGGCCTTATTGACCCCTCTGTGTGGCGTGTTTCGGCCTCATTGACCCCTCTGTGTGGCGTGTTTCGGCCTCATTGACCCCTCTGTGTGGCGTGTTTCGGCCTCATTGACCCCTCTGTGTGGCGTGTTTCGGCCTCATTGACCCCTCTGTGGGGCGTGTTTCGGCCTTATTGACCCCTGTGTTTCGGCCTTATTGACCCCTCTGTGTGGCGTGTTTCGGCCTTATTGACCCCCCCCCGTGTGATGTTTTTCGGCCTCATTGACCCCTCTGTGTGGCGTGTTTCGGCCTCATTGACCCCTCTGTGTGGTGTGTTTCGGCCTCATTGACCCCTGTGTGTGGTGTGTTTCGGCCTTATTGACCCTCTCTGTGTGGTGTGTTTTGGCCTCATTGACCCCTCTGTGTGGTGTTTTTCGGCCTTATTGACCCTCTCTGTGTGGTGTTTTTCAGCCTTATTGACCCTCTCTGTGTGGTGTTTTTCGGCCTTATTGACCCTCTCTGTGTGGTGTGTTTCGGCCTTATTGACCCTCTCTGTGTGGTGTTTTCAGCCTTATTGACCCTCTCTGTGTGGTGTTTTTCAGCCTTATTGACCCTCTCTGTGTGGTGTTTTTCGGCCTTATTGACCCCCTCTGTGTGGTGTTTTTTGGCCTTATTGACCCCCTCTGTGTGGTGTTTTTTGGCCTTATTGACCCCCTCTGTGTGGTGTGTTTCAGCACTCGCTGCCTCTGCCTCAGGGAGGGAAACACGGCAACAACCCCCAGCTGGTGGAGGACCAGCGTGCCCCCCAGCAGAGACTCTCCCGCAAAGCTCGTCAGAAGACCGACGTCTTCAACCCGGACTACGTGGCCGGAGCGTCACCTTTTTGCGAGAATGACATCTACAGTCGAGCGGCCAACCTGCAGATCAGAGACGGCCAGAGTGGGGGTGGAAGGAGACGAGCCAACCCCAACGCCACTCACAAGAAGTTTGTCAAGAAGAAGTGAGAGCTTTTGGATTTGGACACATAAAAACGCATCATCTGAGTTATTTGACATTAAATTTAAAGGACCTTACAGAGTGTAGTCTGCTTTCCAAACTCTAGGTCAAACATGCAGAAACAGTCCTTAAAATACAAAACCAGCATTTTCTCCCTCAAAAGATTTTCAACAGACGAGACTTTGTTAAATCAGCTTTGAATGTTGACGTATCAATATAATGTATCTATATTCTTCCCAAATAAATGTTAAAATCCACTTCAGCTGTTGCAGATTGTCTTTTTATTGAATCACTTTATTTAAATATATTACCCCTCTTACATAAACACATTTGATTCTCAGATTATCCTTCAATCTAGATCTTAAAAAAAGAAAATAGGAGTTTTTTTGCAGTTGTTTTTCCTCTTCGTGTAACTAGGCTAGCAGTTCCCCCCTGCTTGCAGTCTTTGTGCTAAGCTAGGCTAAACACACCCTGGAGCTCTTTGGTCTGAACACAGTCAGTCTTTTTAAAGCGCTGTTTCTTTGACTGGAATGTGAACACTTGTTTGGGACTACAACCTGCATCAACGAAGGCACTTGAAAAGGTGAGTGAGAGAAAATATCTTGCTTTACCTCACCTGCGTTAATCACTGTAGTGTAAAATGGAAATAAACAGACTTGAAATCACGATTAAACTGAAATGCTTCCTGTGTAGACGAACACACAGGTGATCTCCTGCTGCTGTGGTTTGATCCATTTCTGTTGATTTTGCCTCAGACAACAGTGACCGTCCTAAACCTTGAATTAAGGGTCGGAGCAGCGAAGGAGAGGAATTTCAATTTATTATTTAAATGTCCACAAAATAAGACGCATCCATCACCAGATCCCAGAGTCACCATCAACTTATTACTCCAAAGAGAAGTCTTCGTCCTGTAGCGACTCTTCGTCTCGTTCCTCAGACTTCAGCTCCGTCAGTTCAGCGCTCGGCTCAGAGTCTATAAGGCCGGACCGGGTTGACGCCGGGTCTGGACGTCCTGCCTCCACGGTGACGTCAGGATCCGATACTGGTTCTTTGAGTTGTGTCTCAAATGTCAGGCTGCCCAGTTCGCTGGCGATGTCGACATCTGGTACTGGCTGTAGCACCTCCCTTGGTGGAAGCACAAACTGCAGAGGCTCGAGGACCGCGGGAGGTCGATGCAGCCCAAACTGCCGTACCTGTGCAGCTGAGTCGGAGGAACACCTGCAGAACAACAGAACAGGTTCAAGCACGCCTTTATGTTTAACTCTGTGGCCGACCAGTGTTGGGACGTAAAGAACATACAGATGATGATTTCTTCCTACCAGCTGTGGGGCTAAAACTAATTTGATGAATACATTTTCTCTTTTCTCATCCTGTGGTACTACAAAGGTTCTGGGTCACTATACTCATTAGTAGGTCTGAACCATTAATTGCATTTGCGATTATGGTCACATGACACACGGAAGTAAAGCCGTCTGCAGAGGGAGCATCAACTTGGTTATGCTGCACCGTGAGTTGTTGTACAATGTCTGCAGGATTGACAGAAGCTTTAGTGTCAAACAGGGAATAAAATTAGTACCCACCACCCGTGGGTAAAATGCAAAACAGAAAGACACCAGTCAGGTCAGGGGAATATCTGTGAAACGGCGTTTCAAACCTAACTCGCCAGTCTGAAAGAGACCCAGTCTGTCCCGAGTTACAGTTCGCTGCTAACCAGCACCATCGGACGACTACGGGGGGACTCCGGTGTTGTCGGAGAGTTACAGAGCTTGTCTATTAGACGTGAGAAGCGTCACTTGGTTTTCTTCCGTTGGCCAACTTCTGAATTAAACCTCAAACTTGAGGTTTTTTCTTGCTGGGATCCAGAAAAGAGGTTTTTGTTGAGATATGGACTCGTGGAGATTAAAACGAGAAGGACTCATTAATTTGAGGTAGAATTGTGGGTTTTGTAATGAGCACTTACTATAATGTTATAATACTCTGTTGAACTTGTTTATCTTCTGGTCTGTAGTTATTCCTACCTGTTAATATTATATTTAATAACGTGACTTGACTCAAATTATCTTGCTCTGAAATTATTATAATTTGATACTACTTCTCCACCATTGCTCATAATTCAACCCATTTTATCATGGCTGACTTATACAGTAATAAAACCGGATCGATCGTGCATCTTTAATTGAAATACCTGGTTGTTAAGTAAAGTGGAGTAATTGTCATGTACTGAAAGACACGGGTCCTTTTTGTTCATGCAATCATGCATGTAATGTTTTTGTGTAAATATATCGAACATTGAATGACAACATTATTACATTAAATGGTGCCTAAATTAGCTGAATTTTATTCCCTTATGTCAATTATTAAAAAATAATTGCATATTGTTTAAAAAAAATATCACAATTAGATGAGTTTCCAAAATCGTTCAGTCCTACTCATTAGGATTTATGCTCTGGATGGAGCAGGAAAATCTACTAATGTCACAGCAAACTGCTGCCGTGTTTCGTAAAACATCTTCAGTTAGAGTTCAGAGAAACTCCTGAAAGTAATGTTTAAGGCTCCTCAGCTTCTGGTCTGATGGAGGTCCAGAAGACCCCTGAGTCTGCAGATCATACGACTTATCAGGTCACGTTTTTGAAAGAATAGAACGATAGACCTGTAATATGTAGTTTTATAAAGACTCAATTAGCTCAATGACAAATTGCACACAGCTCTTCTCTAAAACTACAAGTTCACACTTGTTACGAGATCCAATACTTGGGACAACATGACTCGTTTTTCTAGCTAACGGAGATCCAACAAGTGGAAGACGGTGACAAATGCAGCTGCGTCACAACGCCATCGTGTATGGAAGCCGGGGTGAAGTTAGTTTAATATTTAACATTGGTCGGTTTTCGCAGCCATTTCTTTGTCAAATCCTGGATTTCTCCCAGTTGTGTCAGGCTGCAGCGTATCCCCCCCCCCGCCCCCAATAAACATGGAAGTTTTCATTTCTGCCGTATGTGCCGGGTGAGCAATTCTCTGAATATGCGCCATCTTTGGGTTTGGCCTCCGTCTAATAATATACCCACGGAACAGACCGAGGTCTCGGTCTTTAGGTTCTGCTGTCAGCTGTACTGAGCACCAGAGGGGTCCAGAGGATAATCTGGATTTAGATTATTGAGCTAAAAGAAGGAATCTGTACAGACATCTGCTGATCAGAAAGTTCACTATAAATATAAACAGACTGTCTCCCTCTGATTAAAACTGTGTTTTGATGTGATATTAATGTGGGATAAGAGACTGAAGAACTGAAAATATTATCCGAACATGTTGCTTTATGAGACCCTCTAAATCAAACTGGACCTCGGCCTGAGGTTTAAGTTGAGGTCTGGATTCTGTTTGTGTGTGGCTCCAGATCGCTGTAACCATTAGTGTTTTGAGGAAAATAAAGAACAGAGAGAGAAACAACCAGGATCCTCACCCAGAATGAGAGCGAGCTGAGCCGGAGGAAACAGGACCTGCAGACAGCGGTTGAGGAACGGCAGCAGGTCGTCAGCGTACGAACAGCAGAACTGAAGGAACAGCTCCTTCTCCCTGCTGCTGAAGGCCGACTCCTCCGCCCGGTGGAACACCAGAATCTGACGGGTCACCTGACAGGAAACAAGAGAGGCGACACTCAACACACCGGTACAGATATGCCTGGTCACCTGACAGGAACTTGTTTACTTCCTATCTCACCATCTTGAGGCCGTCTTCGAGACACGTGGTGACGTCACGAGCCAGTCCGACGGGGCAGCAGAGTCTGAGGTCGTTGAAGGCGGTCAGGATGTTGTTGAGGAACCAGGCCAGCGGCTGGAAGTCCAGCAGCATCATCGGGGGCTGCAGGGTGCCGGGCTGGGTGCCGGGGGCCACGGGGGGGATGGTCGCTCCCAGCACCGAGGGCAGGGAGGTGAGCATGTACAGGTTCATGTCCTCCTGGAACTTCTCCACCGCCTCCTGCACGGCTTTGCGGAACGTCTCCGCCGCCACGCGCTGGAACATGGGCGCCAGCTGCCCGCGGAAGTCCGCCCCAACCCTGCTGAAGGACAGGCCAAAGTACATGCACTGACCCAGCAGGGAGTCCAGACGGCCCCCCACGCCCCGCTGCAGGTCCCTGTCTAAAGTCTCCAGGAACTCAGACACCTTATGCACCACCCAGCCGTGGAAAATGGCGCCCTCGTTCACTGCGATCTGTCCGCTGGCGGGGAGCACCAGCGGGTCCTCGTCAGAGAAGATGGCTCTGTACTGGGTGATGATGTCGAAGAGGTGGACTCTGCAGGCCTCGATGGTTTTGGTAATGTGGAAGTAGGGGTCGTCTTCAGGGATGGCGGCGAGGATGGAGTGCAGCCAGGTGCCGCGCGCCTGCAGGAACTTTACCCGCAGCTCCGCCTCCGTGAACACGTCCATCCTCCGCAGGTAGCCAATCACGCGCAGGCAGACAGGAAGCTGCGAGTTGCTGCGCAGTTGCTGCAGCAGCTGGTTGAGCATCAGCTGAGTCGACTGACGCACTTCACGCACGATACTCTGAGGATACAAGACGTCTCAGATCAGCTGTGATTGGTCGATTAATCAGTGCGTCAACATAAATTTTATCTGCAACTGTTGATAATCGATTGATAATTTTATTTTTCAAGTTAAAACCGTAAAAACATTCTCTGGTGGAAGCTTTTCCAACGTCTGAGTAAACTGAATCTTTGGGTTTTGGAGTGTTGGTTGAACAAAACTAAATGTCTGACGACGTCAAGCAGCAACAAGAGCTTCGGATCTTTTTTTTTCCTTCTACGGCTGCAACTGATAATTATTTTCATCATTTTATTTATATAATTCTTTATGTCTATTAATTACTGAGTTCATAAAATGCTCAGGGTGACGTCTTCAAAATTCCAAAACTCAAAGATGTTCAGTTTCCATGCAGATGACACTCTCTTAATTTTCTGTCACCTCTAAGTTTTCATCTTTATAACAACACTTTCTCAGGTGGACCTGGACTCACCTGGATGACTAGGAGCGAGGAGTGCTTCCTCTCCAGCCTCTTGACGTACGCCGCCAGCTCCAGAGCCTCCTCGTAGTAGCCATTGCGGACGCAGGTGTCCATGAGCTGAGGGATCTCCAGGATCTCCAGGATCTCGGTGTGACGGTTCAGCGTGAGGCTGTTCATCCGGCGACTGACCCCGATCTCCTCCGCCTCCTTCATGAACCCCCTGAACACAAACACCTATAGTTTCACACTCAAAGCACATTCGACTTATTCTGGGACCAGATTGGGAATCTCAGTCTTGGCGTGTTTTGCGTCCATGGATGGATTACCGAACGGGCCTACCGGGCACAGAAACGAGGGGCCTGAGGGGGTTAAGGGGCCCCTGGTCTAGAGCTTCTATTTGAAGTTGACTGTCACAGAGATAGGTGTCATTTACACTGGGGACCCTTGAGACACGGCCGTCACTTTTGAAAGCATAAATAGTTAAAAGTGTTCTGGAAAAAAAACAACAAAAAAAATGTAAACTAAGAAATGAAAAGCTAAAAAAACAAAAACAAGATACTTATTATAAATTGACTTGATGACTTGTGCACTGATCAGTAACTTCTTCCTGACACAGTTTCTTTTTGGCTTTCCGGAGGGGAAGACTAACTCATGACACACCAGGGATGATAGTTGATCTACAGGAGAGACAGATCTGAAAGCAGCACAGAATGGCCGAGAGCTGCACTGACTTAAGAGTTTGAATTGTTACCTGCGGCCTAAATTTTGTGTTTCCCTTTACAGAAATAAAAACATTTTCACCAAAAATTGGTGCAGATTGCTGAAAATTAGGTGTTTAATGCTGAAAATTTTCTATGAGAGGACCCCCAGCACTGAATAGAGTGTTAAACTATCTTCTCGTCTCGTTCTCATGAATCCAATATCGTGGATCGTCACGTCTCGTGAGTTTAGTGTCGTCACACCTCTAATCTGAGCCCTGGTGTCCCCTCCACCTCGGTCACAGAGGTAACGTCCTGATCACAGTTCTGTGCTCCTGTTTAACTTGTAACATGGCAAACTAATTCATGGTTCCCAGATACTCAGTGGGCCCCTGGAAACATTTAACTGGGTCCCCGCTGTCTCAAGATATTCAGTTTAGACAAAGACAAAAAAAGAAGTATGGGAACAAGATCAACTGGACCAGGTACCACGGCGTGGTGATCGCT
This sequence comes from Micropterus salmoides, assembly GCF_014851395.1. NCBI lineage: Eukaryota > Metazoa > Chordata > Actinopteri > Centrarchiformes > Centrarchidae > Micropterus > Micropterus salmoides. Next base: position 2,548,753 of record NW_024044348.1, on the reverse strand, counting down.
CAGAGGAGAGGAAAGAGAGCCGGGACAGGAGCCATGTTGGTCCACCTTGGACTTAAGGCTGCTCCTAAAGGTCCAGTCTGGACAAAATGGGACTCATGTTGGCCAAACAACTGAAGTCAGAGACTGTTGAGCCGACATCTTTAGAGAGACCTGATCACGCTCGGCAGGTGGTCCATGTTCAGAGCTGTCAGAGCAAGACTCCGGCGAGATGAGAGGAAGTGGACTTTAACTTAAAGGTGAAACCAGACTATCGTCTTGTTGCTGCGGTTTCCATTCTCCAAGATGCAAATTTAAAACAAATGCACTGCAGAATGTGAGGGGGCCTCAAAATCAGGCAGTCATGCAGGTGTTGCTTTAATGCCCCATTAATTTATTTCAGTTCAGTAATAAAACAGATCTGCAAAAACACTAATAACCAACTATTGAACCTGGAGCTCTTTGCCAGGTAGTTTCCCCCTTAAATCTAAAAGTTACCTTAAAAAGCCTTCATGAAAGAATAAAGTCCAAATGAGACAATAATGTCTCTTTAATCTCGAAATTTTAACTTTATTCTCGAAAAGCAAGTAAACAAAATCTTTTATCCTCCTATTTTTTTTTCCTTATGTGGTATATTCTGAATAAATCCATGAAAAAACAATAACATTTTGATAAACTGTTCTGTACACGATGTCTGGTTATTATCACAATAAACCCACAGATTAAATGTATCTGGCGCTCATCAACAATAATTAATGTTTACAATTAAACAATTTAACTGTCGCCTTATTGAACCTGTTCACCAGCAGCACCCACCTGCATCTCTCCCCGAAGCCGGGCAGCTTGTCCAGCAGCCGGGACACGCTGCCCTCCACCCGGCCGAAGTCCCGGTAGATGTGCTCGGTGCAGTCTGCGGTCCGGATGAAGGTCTGGTAGTTGGAGAAGGCCAGTTCCCGGGTCTGCTGCAGGATCTGGGCCCGCTCCTCCGCCAGACGCTCCGGCTCCCGGACCAGCTTGTCCAGCCCGAAGGAGCTCAGCTCGGACAGGTAGGCCGCGAAGTCCGGGTTGTCCCTCCTGCTGTCCGGGAAGCTGTCCTTAAAGATCGACGCCAGGATGCTCTCGTCCTCCACGTCCACCGCCGCCATGTTGGATCCGGTTCTGAATAACAGCGGTTTATCAGAGAAACGCGTTAACTCATTAAACCGGGTTGTAACGTCACGGTGCGTCAGAAAGTTAGTTCTCCAGAGGCGGTGTTGACAAACCACGTCCGGGTTCTTCTCCTCCTCCTTCCTCCTGTGCGTCCACCCGCAGCGGTACCGCCCCCTGCTGTCAAACACGTCACAGGGTTTCCTGTAAACATTGAACAGAACATGGTCAGAAAATATAACAGAATAATAAGGAACGTGTGGCCAGTATGTCGCGTGAGGTTCTGGTCCTGATGGCCCGCAGCCTCAGAAGGGAGTGAGAGTCCTGGAGGGGTACTGGTCCTAGAGGGTTCAGGTCCTGGAGCAGTTCAGGTCCTGGAGCGATACTGGTCCTGGAGGGGTACTGGTCCTGGAGGGGTACAGGTCCTGGTAGGTTACAGGTCCTGGAGGGGTACTGGTCCTAGAGGGTTCAGGTCCTGGAGCAGTTCAGGTCCTGGAGCGATACTGGTCCTGGAGGGGTACTGGTCCTGGAGGGGTACTGGTCCTAGAGGGTTCAGGTCCTGGAGCAGTTCAGGTCCTGGAGCGATACTGGTCCTGGAGGGGTACTGGTCCTGGAGGCGTACAGGTCCTGGAGGCGTACAGGTCCTGGAGGGGTACTGGTCCTAGAGGGTTCAGGTCCTGGAGCAGTTCAGGTCCTGGAGCGATACTGGTCCTGGAGGGGTACTGGTCCTGGAGGCGTACAGGTCCAGAAGAGATGGAAGATTGCGGCCGATCACCTTCTCTGCAGAGCGTCTGAGACGCTGCAGCCTGCCGCTGTCCCTGCAGTAGCAGCAGGAACCAGATGGTGATGGAGGAGGTGAGGATGGGGACTCAGTGATGGCGGTGTAGAAGTGCACCATCATGGTCTTTGCCCACTTGAGGTCCTGGAAGCTGAAAAAGTCCACAGTGGCGACCGTGGAGTCACGCAGGATGATGGGGGAGGGTGGGGCCGGACTCTTTCTAAAATCCACAGTCTTCAGAGCGTTGAGCTCCAGGTGGTTCTGGCTGCACCAGGTCACCAGACGCTCAGTCTCATCCCCACCGGAGATGAGCCCAAATAATTTGGGGCAATAAAAACAATAATTTTATAAAAATATTTTTTAAATGCAATTTAAAAAAGCTGCTTTTATGTTAACTTTAAGCTTGTAAAGTATTTATTTTTATTATTTGAATAAAATGGGAGAAAAGGCTTCCAAAAAAGTAGTCGTCAATAAAGTTATTTCAAACAGTAAGTTTATGGCGTCAGCGGAAACATCCATCCATCGTCAACCGTAATTCAAAAACAGCTTCTATTTATGTTTGTTCAGCTTTGTTAAGTAATATGTGTGTAAATATGAGGAAAGTTGGGGGCAAAAATAGATAATGACTAATAAACTACCTTGATTGTTGTTTTAAATTTGTTTCAAACGGAAAAGTAAAAAAAAAAAGAAAAAGCTTTTATTGTTGTTTACTTTCAGCTTATAAGGTTTATTAATGATGTTTGGTCTAAAAAAAATATTTGTTAATAAAGTTGTTTCAAACTGTAAATATATGACGTGAGCGGAAGTGACGGGTCTCAGTTGCTAAGCTGCAGCTGAGGAGCAACCGGACTGTCAACAAGTTGCCAGCAGCGGCGGAGACACCGGAGACACCGGAGACACCGACCAGCTGCCGGTTTAACGTTCACACTTTAACCCGCTCGGTCAGATGCTTCGCGGCGGACAGACGAAGGTAAACCGTGAACGCGTTTCTACCGGAAACAACAACAACAACAACAACTAGCTTTAATTAGCTAAGGCTAACCCATGCTAAGCGGCTAACGTTAGCTAGTTCACCACCAGAGATTAGTGACATTAAACTAAGAATCCTTAAATTTAATTTAAGTTAATTAATAAAACCAGCTAACTTGAACGTCTCAGCTGTTTCTCCGTCGTTTAATTTGTTTTGAACGACAGCTAATCTGTAAAGTGACGTTAAGATCAAAGGTGTTTCTTAATAAGCTTATTAAACATTAACTTAGCATCAAGTTAGCTGAAGTTAGCCGTTTATCCTGTGAGCTGAGCAGCAGGAACTGTTGTCTGCGCTCTGTAGATTAGTTTTTGTTATTCTCTCCGGGTGTCTCTGTACCTGGTTTTTAAGGTTTGTTGTTGTTTGCTTCTTCGGTCTGTTGTTTATGTTGTTTTATTTCATCCTGTTCTCTCACAGCAGGCCTTTGTCTCCTGCCAGGCTGTTAGTGTATTTGAGAATCTCTCTTTAATTAACTTGTCAGCTGTTTATCACTTGATTTTAACAAGTGGTTGACAAAATTCTTTCACACAGGTTCTCAAAAGAGGAAAGCTTTTAAACCAAAACCATCTGAGCTTATATATTCAGATAGTTTTAGTACAAACATTCGTATCTTTCAACACTTTGGCTTTTTCGTCCTCTGGTGTTACAGAATCTGGCAGGTCAGAAATATTTGTACACCCAAATCTATGAAAATGTGTGACCTTTTGAATAAATCATTTCATTGTATATTATGCATGTACATAACATTACAAACAATAATACACTTTGACTCAGTTCCGTTATCACAGTATCATATCGAATGCTGCAGAAAGTTCGCAGTATTACGTTTATTTTATTACTGTGTGGCCAGTGTGTACAGACAGTAAAGGTAACAGTTGAACAGACTGAAAATCAATAATGGTATAGATAATTATAGTAATAATAATAGGACTAATATTAATAATTGTAGCAGGAGGAAACCTGCCACATGTGCAAACACCTGCAGAAAGCGACAGAAGGAGAGAGGAGAAGCACAAAGCTACAGGAAAGGGAAGAAGCGAAGTTAGTAATAAGTAGGGGAGTGAATCTCTAGACACTCTACGGTTCGATTACGATTCAGAGGCCCCTTTTATAAAGCAATCGTTTTTCCCACTGTGTGACTCCTTAAAGAAAAGTATTTGTAATGATCCCTAATGAATTTACCGCTACTATCTTTTTTTAATAAAACAAATGGAAGCATTTGCAGTGGAAGGTTACGTTTGCCAGCATAAATCGCAGCATAGCAGAGAACTAACAGGAACCGAAAATTGTGCCTGCAGCAGCGTACATGTTGGAGACTGGACGTCGTATCTCGGCTGTAAGTGCGTGACAGCTCGGCTTCTCAGCGACTGAGTATGGACAGAAGTCCTTGGCAGTAAAAGCTGCAATAGAGTTTGTGATTCGCTTTTCCCTTTCCCAAGTCAGGTGGAAGCTCTGACATGGCGTGCTCGATGGTCCTCTGGTTGGCAGCAGCTAAAACCAGACGTGTTTGTTGCTTTTCCAAAATATTTTAGTTTAGTTTGACTCAACTTGCATACAGTGTGGCTCTTTTCCAAAGTCCTTCCATACGCCAGCTTTATTGCAAAGGACGCTGGTCAGACTTCTCGCTCAGCCATCTTGTCATTATTGTGCATTATAGTGTCGTTATTTGCACGTAGGGCTGGACGATACGGCCAAAAATGGTATCACAATAAAAAGTTTCATATCTTTCAATATCGATAATTATCACCATAAGGCTGATTTTTGCTCCTGAGGGAAAGTAATTGTGGTTTTAACTCTTCTTTATGGTCAGAACACTTTACAAATCTGACATAGAACATTCAAAACTATTATGATAAAATCTTTGTGAACAAATGTGCACGAGTTAAATTAAGTAAGAGCTTTTTTCAGTCCTTTTTCTTCAACAGAATTAACATCTTCATAAAAAACTTAAGTCTTAATTCATGTATGATTCAAGTGAATAAAATCAAACATTTATTGAACATTTTTTACATTGTTATTGAAAGAAATGATATTGTGTTATTGTCCAGCCCTATTTGCACGTCACAGACTGTCCAGGCGCTGCACTTCAGAGTTCCGCCTTTTACGTTACGTCAGTATTACGCTTAATTTTTGACATTTGTGAATCGCTTCAGAATAGTCTGCGTCGCGATGCATCTAAGAATCAATTGTTTTTCACCAGCCTAGTAAAGTGCATGAATGTGCTAATACTGTTCCAGTGTGAAAGAGGGGACATGTTCCCTGTGGTTTCCTGACGTGGCGGTCAGCAGGTTTACGTATCTGACTCGTACGTTGTGTTTTGTGTGTCTGCAGGTGAATGAAGCTCCGTGCAGAGAGTGAAGCTGATGTGTGTCCTCGCTGATCCTGATTGAACTTCATGAATTAACCTCAGCGGCGGTCCAGCAGTTCAAACAGTGTGACCAGTATGGCTGCCGCCAACACCACCAAGATCTCGTGGCGATTGCGTGAGTACAAACTTTGTTCTTCCTGTTTCATATACTGTTTGATAAACTGACTGCTGCAGTCATCCAACACAGACACTTCTTCACACCGGACGTGAAGAATGCTGTTTTAATTCATGTTGGATTCACTAACAGAACATCTTTAGCTCCAGTTTAAAAGAAGAGGGCGTAGCCGCCGTGAGCAGAACTAAATGTGTCCTCCTGTGTTGTTGTACAGAGGAGTTCGAGGCTCACTCCAGCAGAGTTTCCTGTTTGGCTCTGGGCAAAAGCTCCGGCCGCCTGCTGGCCACAGGAGGGGAGGACTGCAGGGTCAACCTCTGGGCTGTCAGCAAGGCCAACTGCATCATGGTGAGACCTCCTCCCTGCAGCTCAGCTACACGACGACACCTCTGAACGCCACCAGCAAACCTTAGAACAGACGGAGCTCTCTGACCTGTGACTTTGTAATGAGCCTCCACACGTAGAAGGAGTCTACAGCCGCAGTGTATCCTGACCGTGTGTTTGTGTGTTTGTTGTCTCTCAGAGTTTGACCGGTCACAAGAACCCGGTGGAGTGTGTCCAGTTCAACGTGTCGGAGGATCAGATCGTCACCGGTTCACAGTCTGGATCAATACGAGTCTGGGACATGGAGGCTGCCAAGAGTGAGACTCAGTCTGTTCTCTTAGTGTGAAATCCTTTAACAGCTTTCTTCACCGTCTGTACGCCAGGCTCCACGTTAAAGTAATTGTGCTGCAGATGAAACTGTATGAACATTTTTACATCAGGATCATAGAAACCAAAAGGATCAGCGTTTCACCTTATGGAAAACATGAAAACACGGATGTGCTCTAACATTAAAGCTGTTATAAGGTGTATACAGTGAGCCCTGACATTAAGATTCTATCGAAAAGATTGAAGGTGAAACCAGCGTTGTACCCAGTGACACCTGCTCTGGTGTGTTCACTGTTGCTTTACCTAAACATCCACCGTGTCCCCGTCTTGTAATGTGATATCAGACAACAGCTCTCTTTGTGTTTCTATGCAAAATGCTTAAATGGGTCACAGAGATACCTGGGCGGTCGTTAATGCACCCGGCGGCCCGCCCAGGTCTATGTGTGGGAAACACTGACAAGTATGTAGGAGGGATTGAAGGAGACATCTTTTTCTTTCTTCTCAAACTGTCCGTTTGACTCTTCGACCATCGGTCCTTCTGTCTGTTGGCGTGACGCTTCCTGTCTTCTCCAGTTTTAAGGACTCTGATGGGACACAAAGCCAACATCACCAGCCTCGGCTTCCACCCGTTTGGAGACTTCCTCGCCTCGAGCTCCATGGACACAAACATCAAGGTAGGCGTGTCTTTGAGGGTCCAAAAAATGTCCTCACTTCCAAGGTCTAAAGCTCAAACACGGTCCTCAAAAAGGACTGTTTGAGGGGTAAGATGTTGTTGTTTTAAGGGTGAGGTTTGATTTTGGTTTAGGTTCAGTTCAGGGTTTGGGTTTGGCATTTAGTTGTTTAGGTTTGGGGCAAGTATAGAAGTACAAACAGGAGTGTGTGAGATTACATGGCTGTCTGTGTGAGGAGCGATTACAGTTTTGCCGAAGACGGTCGTCACACGTATAGAAGTTCAAACCTGTGCGTAAAAAGATGTGATGTTACTCTGAATCTGCACTGATGAAATATTTCTGTCTCTCGGTGCCGTCCGTCAGCTGTGGGATGTGCGCAGGAAAGGATATGTGTTCAGGTACACGGTAAGGGTACACTCTGTGTTAAATAAGACAAAATACTTTTCTGCAAAGCACATTTGAAAATATAGTTTAATAATATTTAAGATATAAAAGTTTCCTCAAGTTGTCACATGTGTGAAAGAAGTCACAGCCGTGTAAATGTGTAAAAGGTTTATCATATCAAACGTCAACATCCTCTGAAACAGAAGGAGTGTAATCCAGGAGAAAGGTTTTGTGCGATGCCCTTTGATATCTTATAAGTCGTGTTGGTGTTTGTGTTGCAGGGTCACACTCAGGCGGTGAGAAGTGTGGCCTTCAGTCCTGATGGGAAGTGGTTGGCCTCAGCCAGCGACGACTGCACCGTCAAGGTACGAGCCGAGAGAGCCGGCCGTCAAACTGTGTCTGAAGTATCAGAAACTCAGAGTGAGGCGCTCCCACCCTGATCACAAGCGCACCGCGACTTCAACTGGCTCAAACGCTTTTTACAAGCGACACATTTTAAGAGTTCAAACAATTAAATCAAAGTGAAGAAAATGAAATCCATATTTATCCACTTTATTTTTTTCTCATCTTCAAATCTCATGTTCAGACTCGGTCCCACAGACACGACCTGCTGCCCCAAACACTCACCACACATGTGGATTCATCCGCCGCTGAAAGTAGTCCCCAACAACAGAGAGCAGCTATACATCTGTTTAAAGATTTACATCTTCAGCAGGAACCAATGGGCTCACAGCTGAGAGCCACAGACAGGAAGTCTGTTTCAGTCTGAACATGAGATTTGAGGACAAGAAGAAGAAGACTTGTCCTGCAAATCAGCTCTCAGGCTGTATTTTCTGTCTGCTGTAAGAGTTGTTGGTGTGTGTAATCACCCCTGCTGTCCTGGTTGCCGTGAAGTGATCTCTAATCTCCTTACGTCTGTAACAAATGGAGGACAAATCCACAGACCTCGTCCTTCAGTCCTCTGCAGTCTGACTTGTTCTCTGCTTCCGTGTGGCTGACGTGACGCCGACATTAGCGGTGAATGTTGAAGTGTGATTTCTCTGGTCTCTCAGCTGTGGGACCTGACCCAGGGGAAGACCATCACGGAGTTCAAATCTCACACCGGCCCCGTCAACATCGTGCAGTTCCACCCCAACGAGTACCTGCTGGCGTCAGGCAGCTCCGACAGGTAGGACGCCACCCTTCGGATCTGTTTCAGACGCCGCGGGGACGATGCGTTCTGCCGGATGTTGACGGCGAGTTTGTCTCTGTGTTGTCTGCAGGACCGTCAAGCTGTGGGATCTGGAGAAGTTCACGATGATCGGCTCGACGGAGGGCGACACGACTCCAGTCAGGTGAGTGTTCTCAGTGCGCAGGTTGGCCGGCGTGTTGCTGGAATGTGACCTCTGACCTCTGTGTGTTCAGGTGTGTGTTTTTCAGCCCGGACGGCGGCTGTCTGTTCAGCGGGTCCACCGACTCTCTGCGGGTCTTTGGCTGGGAGCCCGACCGCTGCTTCGACGTGGTGCCGGTGGGCTGGGGAAAAGTCTCTGACCTGGCCGTCTGCAACCAACAGCTGGTGCGTAGCTCCGCCTCCAGGAGAAAAACTTCACTGCTGTAATAAAAACTCCTCATCTCTAACCTCTCTGCCCGTCAGATCGGCGTGTCTCACCAGCTCTCCAGCGTGTCGTCCTACGTGGTGGATCTGAAGAGGGTGAAGAAGAGCGGCGCTCCGTGATCAAGGGAATCATCCAGGACAACCAGCCGCTCACGGAGCCGAAGGATCCCAAGGAGCCGCTCTGCGCAGGAACTACGAGAGACCCACAACACCTGCAGCTCCCAGGTTACGACGATCCACCATCCTTCAGACAGAACGCCGCCTGTGCAGTCCGAGGCGCGTTCTGTCTGCCGTGATAACGCGGGAGGAAAAATACGGAGTTCTGTGTCTTTTAGGCGACTTTATAAACGTGCTGCTGATGGATTAAAATTTTAGAATGATTAGGTTCGTTGTGATGAAACCTGCTTTCACATGGAGGTATAGTGAGAAAAATTTAGATTCTTTTTTCGGCAGGGGGGGGGTTTTTACAATCACGATGCCCCCGCTCAACGCGGGATGTCTGTCAGCCGTCACCGACGGGATGATCGCATCGTCAATCGACCAACCCTAATCTGGGCGTAAAAAAAGCTCTTTCATTCACCAGAGAGCCGAACGTCTCACGTGCATCGATGTTTGCTCTGACGACGCAGTGATGTCACAGAGTGCCGTCAGTAAATAAATCCTCAGCTCAGCGGTTGTAGCTCAAACTTTAAAAATAAAACCGTTGTAATCGACCGTTTTTTAAAAGAAGTAAATCTCTTTGGGATAAAACAAAACACTTGACGTCACCTTGGACACGTTTGTAACATTTAACATTTTATTGACTTAATTATTGACTCAAAACTAGTTATTGGCGCCGCTAACTGCTTTGTCTTTACGTTTCCTTTGATCAGATATTTTTTATTTGAGTCAAACTTTGACAGTTTTTGTAGAGCAGCTTGTGTTGAGACTGAAACGTCTCCTTTGAAATCGACAAAAATATTATCAAAGGAAAGTAAAAAAACAATAAACAGAAGTAAAATTCTGGTTTGGGTCACCTGTTGTGATGTCACCAGGGTGGGGCAGAGTCAGACGCTGATAGGCGGAGCCCCGAAGGAGAGAGGCGGAGCCCCACGAGGACGAGGCGGACGAGAAGGTGTCGTCAGCTGAAATCCACAACGCAGAAGACTACAAGGAGATTTTTCCAGCCCAGAACGCCATCTGTAGGTCGACCACAGCGTCACCACCTGCAGTCAGCTGATTCCAATGAAACAATGACAAACGGTTTGGTTCAGGGTTCAGGTTTTACTGACCTCACTTCAGTTTGTTTCCGGTGTGGATCAGGGTTCACTTTTCTTTCTGCTGCACACTAAATACCCTTTAAATGTGAATGTGATTTAGTTTTACAAGATGTTTCAGATTTCTGATCTCAGTTCAGCCGTTTATCCGAGTTGGTCGTCAGTGACTCAGTCTCCTGTCTTCCAGCTCGCACT
>NW_024044348.1:2514990-2538095 GCF_014851395.1 Micropterus salmoides | reverse complement strand
GTGTGTGTGTGTGTCTGTGTTCTTATCACCGAGCGGCGGCTGTTTCCTGCTGCTGCAGGAAGTGACTGACTCAGCTGATCAGCTCCAATCAGCCTGATTCATAACTGATAGCTTTTATCAATGAAAGAAGTCTGTACTCCTCCTCCTCTCTGCAGATTCCTCCTCCTCCTCTCTGCAGATTCCTCCTCCTCCTCCTCTCTGCAGATGGAGCTGTCTCCTCCTCCTCCTCCTCTCTACAGATTCCTCCTCCTCCTCCTCCTCTCTGCAGATGGAGCTGTCTCCTCCTCCTCCTCCTCTCTACAGATTCCTCCTCCTTCTCCTCCTCCTCCTCCTCTCTGCAGATGGAGCTTCCTCCTCCTCCTCCTCTCTACAGATTCCTCCTCCTCCTCCCCTTCTCTCCTCCTCCTCTCTACAGATTCCTCCTCCTCCTCCTCTGCAGATGGAGCTTCCTCCTCCTCCTCCTCTCTACAGATTCCTCCTCCTCCTCCTCCTTCTCCTCCTCCTCTCTACAGATTCCTCCTCCTCCTCTCTCTCTGCAGATGGAGCTGTCTCCTCCCCTCCTCCTCTCTACAGATTCCTCCTCCTCCTCTCTACAGATTCCTCCTCCTTCTCCTCCTCCTCCTCCTCTCTGCAGATGGCTTCCTCCTCCTCCTCCTCCTCTACAGATTCCTCCTCCTCTCGCAGATGGAGCTGTCTCCTCCTCCTCTCTACAGATTCCTCTCCTCCTCCTCTCTGCGATGGAGCTTCCTCCTCCTCCTCTCTACAGATTCCTCCTCCTCCTCCTCCTCTCTGCAGATGGAGCTGTCTCCTCCTCCTCCTCCTCCTCCTCCTCCTCTCTGCAGATGGAGCTTCCTCCTCCTCCTCCTCCTCTCTACAGATTCCTCCTCCTCCTCCTCCTCTCTGCAGATGGAACTTCCTCCTCCTCCTCCTCTCTACAGATTCCTCCTCCTCCTCCTCTCTACAGATTCCTCCTCCTCTCTGCAGATGGAGCTTCCTCCTCCTCCTCTCTACAGATTCCTCCTCCTCCTCCTCCTCTCTGCAGATGGAGCTGTCTCCTCCTCCTCCTCCTCCTCCTCCTCCTCTCTGCAGATGGAGCTTCCTCCTCCTCCTCCTCCTCTCTACAGATTCCTCCTCCTCCTCCTCCTCTCTGCAGATGGAGCTTCCTCCTCCTCCTCCTCTCTACAGATTCCTCCTCCTCCTCCTCTCTACAGATTCCTCCTCCTCCTCCTCCTTCTCCTCCTCTCTCTACAGATTCCTCCTCCTCCTCCTCTCTGCAGATGGAGCTGTCTCCTCCTCCTCCTCTCTACAGATTCCTCCTCCTCCTCCTCCTCCTCCTCTCTACAGATTCCTCCTCCTTCTCCTCCTCTCTACAGATTCCTCCTCCTCTCTGCAGATGGAGCTGTCTCCTCCTCCTCTCTGCAGATGGAGCTTCCTCCTCCTCCTCTCTACAGATTCCTCCTCCTCCTCCTCTCTGCAGATGGAGCTGTCTCCTCCTCCTCCTCTCTACAGATTCCTCCTCCTCCTCCTCCTCTCTACAGATTCCTCCTCCTCCTCCTCCTCTCTGCAGATGGAGCTGTCTCCTCCTCCTCCTCTCTGCAGATTCCTCCTCCTCTCTACAGATTCCTCCTCCTCCTCCTCTCTACAGATTCCTCCTCCTCCTCCTCCTCTCTACAGATTCCTCCTCCTCCTCCTCCTCTCTGCAGATGGAGCTGTCTCCTCCTCCTCCTCCTCCCTCCTCCTCCTCCTCTCTGCAGATTCCTTCTCCTCTCTACAGATTCCTCCTCCTCTCTGCAGATTCCTCCTCCTCCTCTCTACAGATCCTCCTCCTCCTCCTCCTCTCTACAGATTCCTCCTCCTCCTCCTCCTTCTCCTCCTCCTCTCTACAGATTCCTCCTCCTCTCTACAGATTCCTCCTCCTCCTCCTCTCTACAGATTCCTCCTCCTCCTCCTCTCTGCAGATTCCTCCTCCTCCTCCTCTCAGATTCCTCCTCCTCCTCTCTACAGATTCCTCCTCCTCCTCCTCCTCTCTGCAGATGGAGCTGTCTCCTCCTCCTCCTCCTCTCTACAGATTCCTCCTCCTCCTCCTCCTCTCTGCAGATGGAGCTGTCTCCTCCTCCTCCTCTCTACAGATTCCTCCTCCTCCTCCTCTCTGCAGATTCCTCCTCCTCCTCCTCTCTACAGATTCCTCCTCCTCCTCTCTACAGATTCCTCCTCCTCCTCCTCCTCTCTGCAGATGGAGCTGTCTCCTCCTCCTCCTCCTCTCTACAGATTCCTCCTCCTCCTCCTCCTCTCTGCAGATGGAGCTGTCTCCTCCTCCTCCTCCGGTAGAAGAGCTCAGCAGTATTAGTGCTCTGAGTGGAGAGATTAGAGTTTGTCTTTATTGTATTTCCTGAGGTTAAACTCTGTCTGAGCCGCATGACACATCTCTGACACGCCTCACCGTGTGTGTGTTTTGTTATGAATCATTGTATTTTACTGTTCACTGAAAGCCCGTCAATGATTTGCAGTTAAAGAAACAATAAAAGAACAATAGAGTCGATTTTCTAAACATTTTCAAGCAGTTTAACAAAGCACAAGACTACGGGGAAGGGAAGAAGTCGAGTTAGTAACATGCATTAATGGGATGAGGTTGCATACAGAGGGAGAGGAGGAGGAGGAGAGAGGAGCTCAGTGCATCATGGGAAGTGCCTCGGCCTAAAGACGGGTTTCTTGTATTCAAACGCTCCTGGATGTGCAGCCAGGGGTCAAAAGCGCTTTGGTAGCCGGTCAGAAGACTGCAGTCAAACGCTGGAACCAACATACGCATTGTTTGCAAATTCTTGTTGACTCAATAATAAACTGCCATTTCAGAGTTGGATCTTTTTGTCTGTGTTTCATTTCGCATATTAACATGCGTCGCATGTCAGCGACACCGGACCTAATGTTGTCCAAGTCAGCTGCTAGCCATAAAGCTAAAGGAGAATGGAGAACGAGGCAGAGAGGCGACCTTTCCACAGCGGGAAGTCCTGACATTAAGCCTCGCTGTGTCACACTCAGAGGTGCAAAGAACGTGGTCTACGTGTGCTAAAGCAGCACAGCTACGTGTAGAAAGAAGCTCCGGCAGCTGCTGCCGGTGAAGCGTCCACCCGGCAGGAGAGAGTGGCGTTAAGTTATAGATTCAGTTTTGTTCCCTGGCAGGATTTTAATCCCACATTCAGCAGCGATTTCTGTTTTGTAAAAGCACTGTAAGGGGGTGGTGATGGTGATGGTGCAGTGGATCAGACACACGTCTTGTAGTGTCAGAGACCCGGGTTCGAGACACCAATGTGTCCCTGAGCAAGACACTTAACCCCTCGTTGCTCCAGAGGTGTGCGACCTCTGACATATAGCGCTTTGGATAACAGCGTCGGCTAAATGAATAAACGTAAACAACAGTAACAGTTCAAAAGTTTGTTTTTTTAGCTCAGACAGTAGCTGGAGCTACCGTACAAGCTGACAGAGTGCTGCTTTCTGCCCCCTGGTTGTGCACACATCTCTGTGAAACCCGTCTATAGCAGCGTAACTAAGGGATGGTTGGGAGCGCAGTGCTCTGGGGTAGTAAGGTGCTTTGAGCTCTGTAAGATAAGATGGCGCCTGCGCAGTTTCATTCGTCTCCTACAGCAAACATTATTTAGTTTTTCTGTTTCTCACAGTTTTTGTGTCATCTCACTGAGATCTGCATTTGTTTTTTTATGTTGTCTGGTTTGGTTAAAAATATTTCTCAACATGCATGTCAATTAAAGATGGCTGCCAAACGAACCCCATTGGCCATTGCCTGACGTTTGCAACAGGAAACACCATCAGGGTCCTAAAAAACCAGGGGACAAAAAGAACACGGCAGCGCGTTTCTGCTGCCGGACCGTCTGAACAAAAACAGCACGAACTGAAGCACAAGATTTTTAACAGTGTATTTTAAGTCAGTTTGACTCACGGTGACAGAGCATGAGCCATCAGTGTCGTTGCCGTGGTTACCTGCAGTGTAATCAATCTGATCTGACCGTTTTATCGATAGCTGATCAGTTTGGGGAAGTCACGAATGGCTGCTGAGAAACAGCAAGATACAAACACTGAAAGAAGTGTGCACATGTGTGTGTGTGTATGTGTCTGTGTGCACGTGTGTGTGTGTGTATGTCTGTGTGTGCACATGTGTGTGTGTATGTATGTGTCTGTGTGTGTGTGTGTATGTCTGTGTGTGCACATGTGTGTGTGTATGCGTCTGTGTGCACGTGTGTGTGTGTGTATGTGTCTGTGTGCATGTGTGTGTGTGTGTATGTCTGTGTGTGCACATGTGTGTGTGTGTATGTGTCTGTGTGCACGTGTGTGTGTATGTCTGTGTGTGCACATGTGTGTGTGTATGTATGTGTGTGTGTGTATGTCTGTGTCTGTGTGCACGTGTGTGTGTGTGTATGTCTGTGTGTGCACATGTGTGTGTGTATGTATGTGTGTGTGTGTATGTCTGTGTCTGTGTGCACGTGTGTGTGTGTATGTCTGTGTGTGCACATGTGTGTGTGTGTATGTGTCTGTGTGCACGTGTGTGTGTGTATGTCTGTGTGCACATGTGTGTGTGTATGTATGTGTGTGTGTGTATGTCTGTGTCTGTGTGCACGTGTGTGTGTGTATGTCTGTGTCTGTGTGCACGTGTGTGTGTGTGTATGTCTGTGTCTGTGTGCACATGTGTGTGTGTATGTATGTGTCTGTGTGCACGTGTGTGTGTGTATGTGTCTGTGTGCACGTGTGTGTGTGTGTATGTGTCTGTGTGCACGTGTGTGTGTGTATGTCTGTGTCTGTGTGCACATGTGTGTGTGTATGTCTGTGTCTGTGTGCACATGTGTGTGTGTGTATGTCTGTGTGCACATGTGTGTGTGTATGTATGTGTCTGTGTGCACGTGTGTGTGTGTATGTGTCTGTGTGCACGTGTGTGTGTGTATGTCTGTGTCTGTGTGCACGTGTGTGTGTGTGTATGTCTGTGTCTGTGTGCACATGTGTGTGTGTGTATGTATGTGTCTGTGTGCACATGTGTGTGTGTGTATGTCTGTGTGCACATGTGTGTGTGTATGTATGTGTCTGTGTGTGTGCACGTGTGTGTGTGTGTATGTCTGTGTGCACATGTGTGTGTGTGTATGTCTGTGTGCACATGTGTGTGTGTGTATGTATGTGTCTGTGTGTGTGTGTATGTCTGTGTGCACATGTGTGTGTGTGTATGTATGTGTCTGTGTGTGTGCACGTGTGTGTGTGTGTATGTCTGTGTGCACATGTGTGTGTGTGTATGTCTGTGTCTGTGTGCACATGTGTGTGTGTGTATGTCTGTGTGTGCACATGTGTGTGTGTATGTATGTGTCTGTGTGCGTGCACGTGTCTGTGTGTGCGCACGTGTCTGTGTGTGCATGTGTGCGTTCCCGAGCTGATTCAGGACCTGCAGGTAAAGATCATTTTGTTCCTCCTCGCTGACGCACCTTTCTGGAGGCGGGGCCTGCTGCATCTCGTCCCACCATCAAACTGAAGTCCTGACGTTAAACTTTTTGATCACTGTGATCAGCTGATCTGTAACCTGCTCACAGCTTCAGCAGAATCACTGTGACTTTTTATTTACTTTGCTGCAGAGAAGCTGTGACAGAAACGAGATGAATTCCTGAGGTGGTTTTCAGGAGATCTGAAAACACCATATTTAGATTAATCTTTCTTTAGAATATAGATATTCAGCTGTTGAACCAAGAAACAGCTAAAACTTTTTTTTTTACAGTTTTCTAATTCATTTAACGTCAAGATTTATTTAAATAAATATATAAATTCACTTCACTTTCAGGTTTTTCACAAAGATGTGAAAGTGTGATATCTACATACATACAGGCTCAGATGAAACACGAGTGCTTTTTAAAACTTTTGTAGACAGGTTTATATTTTAACATTAAATTTGAACAATGCATTCGTAGTACTGGGAAGGATTTGCTGCAGCCACAGTGGTCTGTGCATGTGAACTGAGCTGCTCAGTAAAAATACTGAACCCCCCGTGACACCTCTGCCTCTCTGCAGTGGAGTTATGGGCGTTACCGCTGGCTGTCTGGGTTTGGCGCCAACACTCACTTGATCCTCCTCTGCAGTCACACACCTGACCGGCGTCTGCCCATCTGCTGCCAAACATCCACCCCCGCCGGATCGTTAAGTCACCTTCAGGACGTTTCTAGCCGACCTGCCTTCTGAAAGAGCACCTGCCTTGCTCCACCTACATCTCTCTCTGCTTCACAAAACTCTACCGCAGTAGTTCTCAAAGTGGGGTCCTCGAGGGGGTTTCCAGGGGGCCCCACCAAAAAGGGGAATTCTTTATTTTCACTATAATTCCAGCCATAAGTAACACAATGACAAAAACTATAGCTATATTGGTCATAGGTTTCATGCACTTTCTGTGATAAATGAATAATCTAAAAGCAAAGATCCTGTCAGCGGCTCCTATCAGGGGACCCTGGGACAAAATCTTATCAAAACGTGAAGTGAAAAGGTTTGAGAACCTCTGCCTCCGCCTCTCTGATTCATCCAGTTGGTGATTCAACTAACCTGCTGTGTCCGTTCTGCTTTGGGTTCGGGCCAGAAACCCGATTACTCAGGCGCCCTCGAGCAAAGCTCTGAACCCCCGACTGTGTGACGGCAGCTTCAGGTGAAAACGTGTGAAACTGTGTGAGTGTGAAAACAAAAGTTCTACAAAAAGACTAAAGATTCAAAAGTCAGGGTGGAAGAAAAGTGGAGTTTCCTTTTGTCTTCGTCTTCATCACCTCTCTTGTCTCGCTGATGCAGGTCGTGTTGTCTTGACCCAACGATCCTGCGGAGCCGGATCGACGCCTCACACCTGAAACCACACGCGGACTTCCTGTTCAAACAAGAATCAAGTCCAGCAACATTACAGGAGCCAACAGTCAGGGGGTCAGAGGTCTGCACGCTTAGCTCCTTCCTATTGTTCCTCTGAGGCCAAAAACACACACAGGGGGTGGACAGAATAATAGAAACAGGGACTCTGTTCACTTCTGTAAGATTCATTATCAGATGTTCACCAACCTGATTTTCTCCTTAACAGCAGGTGAGATCAGACCGATCTCAGTTTCTCTGTGTATTTACAGACCAAAACGCTGAAGTGATTAATTGACAAAAACACTGTCAGATTTAATGATAATGCAGCCCTAATTATTCCTGACTTAATCTAAATAAGAAACAACACAACGGTCACCTACATCCAGGCGCCAGTTGTTTAAAATTAATCTGATCGGCTTTCGGAAATGGGTTGTTCAAAAGAGACAAAAGGATTCAGAAGTCGGATCAGATCACCTAATCCAGTCCTGGTTGTTCAAAACTTTTTAGTAGGACTGGGATCCCTTTGATTCAGGATTATCAAAATGTCATAAAACTTTTATTTGTATTTTGCACTTGATTTGCTTAAACTTTACAGTGATGAAGTAGATGAAGTAGACGTTACCTCTAAGCCATTCAGTACAGTGAGGTAATAAAATAAATAATCATCCGAACAGCTTCAATATCGTAATGTATTTAATTTAAACTGTCACTTATCACTGTACATTAATTACAAAGACAGCATCGTCAGAGGTGAACCAGTCAGAAGGAGTTTCCTTACTGCAGGTCCAGTCAGTCCCTCATTCTGAGACCACCTGCTGAAAGCTAAAAGCTAAAAGCTCTCTGAACTCTGATCGATCTTTATTTTAACTGGTGGACAACACAGGCTCAAAATATCCACAGTGAATCTGTGAAGAAGGTTTATTTGTTTGTTTTTCTTGGATTTGTTGTGGCTCAGATGGTCTGACTGTTTAAAGAAATTCATAATTGAAGGAAATGTTTGTGTTGTTTTATTGTGCATTTCCTGTCTCTTCAAATTAAAGCGCCCCCACGGGGTGATCCAGTCCAGTGTTGCTTTGAAAAAGAGGGTTTACGTGATCCTGGAACACGGGATTTCCAAGTCCGGATCATTCGGATCCAGATTAAACTTTTTGAACCGCTGGGCATCCTGACCTTACACTGCGACTGATCTGCCCGCCACACAGGACCTGTGCATCCACAGAACCATCAAAGACCCCAGACAGGCCGTCCTGGCGCTGTCTAGTCCCCGTAAGTGAGACTGTTGCTGCCTGAAGCCAAAGACTTTCACCGTCTCGCTGCACTGGAACACGTGACAGTAAAACACTCTGAGTTCCTCTTACTGAAACCTTTACATGCTTTTGTTATATTAAATTATTCTATCAGTCACTTTGCATTTCCCGTATCACTAAAATCAAGTTCAACAGTTAAAGTCGAAGGTCACAGTCGAGGTCTGAGAGGTCCCAGGTAAACCGGCTCAGTTCGTACCTTTCTAGTCTTTCTGACCTGATGATCTCTGGCTGGTGTTGTTTTCTACGATGGATGCGTCCTGCGGTTCATGTGTGCGTTGCTGTCGTGCTCCTGAGTCATGAGGCGCCCGCCCAGGCCCTGTCAGCATGATTCATGAGTGACTCTGCTGATTTCAGATCAGTATCATCGCCGCTGTGGGAGAAAGTCTGGCAGCTCTGCGGCAGACTGAGGAGGAACGAGGAGTCTGAAAACAACACGACCAAACTGCACTGTTAATGCAGAGCAGGTCTAAACAGTACTCTGTGTACCATTATTTACAGAGACCATAACAGCTCCCACAATGGGGGGGGTTGCATCTGAAAAATGTATTGATGTGTAGTTATTTTAGAAAGGGAACCCTTCATGTTTTGTGATAAA
This sequence comes from Micropterus salmoides, assembly GCF_014851395.1. Lineage (NCBI taxonomy): Eukaryota > Metazoa > Chordata > Actinopteri > Centrarchiformes > Centrarchidae > Micropterus > Micropterus salmoides. Next base: position 2,529,338 of record NW_024044348.1, on the reverse strand, counting down.
CTATAAAAGGGAAAGATTGATTTGTGAAGCGTTTATAATGTGCTGTAGATGTCAGGGTTCTGGCTCGAACCCAAAAGCAGATCAGACACAGCAGCGGAGCGATTAACTGCTGCCGAACGCTCGCTATCAAGTCTACAGTTTGTTTAGTAAAATGTAGCTTGTTTACCTCCAATTGTCTGTGCAAAACTAACATGCCCTGCTGTCCACATCTTCCCAGCCCGCTTGAAATGTTTAGCCCCGTGGTGGAAGGCGGAGACACGGACTCAGGACTTCACCTGGTGCTTCAATTTATTTCTTCACCAGACACGTGGAAAGTGCAGTAACGCAAGGGTGAATTATTACAAAAATATATCAAAAATTTAAAAAGCAACGAGGAAACTAAGTATAAACTATTCAAGTTATCATTACAAACTGATATTAAACAACACGAAGAAACTATGACTACTGGGCTCTAGCACCAGGCCAAAGCTGGAGCCTCTGCCTTCTTCCTTTATACAGGAAGCCCAGACTACAAGACAAACCAAAGTTTATTGGAAATCAGTCAAACAACACATCAATACACAATATATCGACTATAAAACCAGAAATGAAATGTTACATGCTGAACAAGCTTCTCAAAACAGAAAACTTTAGGTACTCCAGCACACCCCTCCGTATTGGCTCACAGACTCCATCACTTCCTGTTTGCCACTTCGACCCAGATCCCTGCTTGAAGATAAGAACAGCTGAAAGAACCATGCAAACATCTGGATGACCTTGGGTAAATCCAATAAGCTAAAATAAATGACTTGAAATTAACTGTGCATGTGTTGTATTTATCTAATCATGATTTCTACTCTTTCGACTAGTACTTAAATGAACTGGAATTAAATGACATGACATGAAATGTCCGTTGATGCTAGCCCACATGCTAAAGGTAATGCTAAAAGTCCAATGCTAATGCTCATTTTAAGTTAGCTTAGCATGCTAAGACCAATGCTACCCCTGGCTTAAATGAAGGCATGACACCGCTGGTCGATAAACACCAGCGCCTCTTATAGACGTTTCAGCACACAGCTGGTCAAAGCAGCAAGTTTCTTCTACCTCCCTGGGAGCATTCAAAGAAATCTTTATTGACTATTGTCAACAGTCAGAACGGTGCTCAGGGGCCGACAGGCAGTTTTACACACATACAGTGTGAGCAGTCAGGCTGACTACACCTACTGTACATCATGAGCTTTGGCTTTACGTCGCAGACAGTTTACTCTACAGTGTGAGTTGGAATAAAACACCAAGATTTCTAAAGTCGGGCAGTGTATGCCCAGCTTAAGGTGAACCCAGAGAGCCAGCAGTAACAACCCGTTCGTCATGGACTCATGGTAAAGACCCGTTGGCATCAGTCTGTAACACACTGGGGGAAGCCCTGTAACTTTAGAACGCTAAAGGCAGGGGTGGGATGTATAACAGTAAAGACAGAGTAAAGAACCAGGAGACAAAGTCAATATTGAATGTTTTTATTAAACATGCAAGTCATGTTACTTAACTTACCGAAGTTAACTGACTTACGCAACATAACCCACACTAAGATCTTTTCCCAAACAAACTACTTTTATTTTGAAAGTCTAACCAGATAGGCAACGCCAAATGGGTCTTGACCAAGCGTCCATGTGATGAGTTGGGGTGAGAACATGTTGGCGGTAGCGGCCATAACTCCACTGCACTCCTCGTGCCGTCACTTTGATTTACACGTCAGTTTTAACACTGGCCTGAAGCTCTGAACCAATCAGCAGGCCTGATCCGGACCTCGCTTCCCTCTGCTTCCAGTCACATGATCACATCCTGGAGCTTCCCAAAAGGCCTGAACGTGCCCGTGAAATCTCCAGTAGTAAAGAAGGAAGGTGTGCAGAAGAAAGAACAGACAGGAGAACAGGAGAAGAAGGGGAGGAAGATGTGAGGTGAGGAGCGGTAAAAAGAGGAGGTGGAGAATGAGGAGAGGTGAGGAGGAGAGGGGAACAACGAGGGTAGAAAAACAAAAACAACGTAAGGGAGGAAGGAAAAAGGAGAAGATGAACAGAGAAGAGAAGAAACGCAAGACAAGGAGAGGAGGAAGAGAGGGGAGGAAAGACCATCCCTCCTCCTCCTCCTCCTCCTCCTCCTCCCTCCTGCCTTCAGCCAACAATAATTACATTTCTCCTGCTGAAAGAGAGCAGAGAGAGGGAGGCTAAAGTTTCTTTTCTTTGGACGGAGACGATCACTCTCTCATCCAATAAACCCTCGTCCTCCTTCCCAGGAGAAGAAAAGGGGAGAGAAAGGAGAGGAAAGGGAAGAGAGAAAGAAGTAGTGGCAGAAGTACAGAAGGGAGGAGATTAGGAGGAGAAGGTAAAGGGGGAGAGGAAAAGTGAAGAGAGAAGAAGAGAGGAGGAGGAGTGAGGGTGAGGAGATGGAAAGAAAAGACGGAGGTGAAGGTTGGTCAGACCCAGCATGCACCAGTTGGTCAGGTGTGTTTGATTTGTTTCACTCAGCGTGCTCGCCGGGCGGAGCAGTAACAACGCTAACAATGATGTCAGCCTTCTTCCCGCCCACTTCTGTTACACCATCTGATCTTCATTCAGTTCGTTCAACAAAAACACAAAAGTGTACTTCCAGAAACAAGCTTTCATTTCCCAGCAAGTTTGAATCCTGTCCCGTATACATTCTGCAGGTTTTTCCCTCCAGCCAGATAAATGCGAGCGTCCCTGCGGCGAGGAGAAATGCATCAGCGTGTGAAACCACCGGGAGTGTAAAGTGATCCTGAAGAAGCTTTAATCAGCTCCATGTCTCTGTGTCTGCGTGGACGCTCGGCAGCTGCAGGAGCTCAAGGCCTCTCCGGGTCTGTCAGCGTCTCACCTCCAGCTTCACCTTTAATATCAGAAGAGAAATAAAATACAGAGCTGGAGCCAGAAGGACGCAGCTGGTGGCGAGGGTGAAAATACAACTATCAGATACTCTCAAATCCACAAACTTACACACTTTCATATCGCCGTAAAACAACACTCCTCCTGTGGCTCAGTAACTCTCTGAAGATCAACACTCGACTTCACTCAGAGGCTTCGTTTTACGGATTTTGTCCTGCAGCTCTAACAGATCTGTGATTCACACGTCTCCACAAGTAAATCTAAATCACAGCATCACAGACACACAGGTTATAAATCAGCGTGTTCTGTTGAGGACACACTGACAGAAGACACAAGCACAGAAAGTGTCTGCTCCTTTGCGCATCAGGAGACAAATGAGTTAGGATTTTTCAAAACGTAAAAGAAAAGTTCCAAATTGCTTCACAATAAAAGAATTTAGCAAGAAACAACCAGCAGCTTCTTAATCCTAGGGCGTCTAATAGCTAAGCTTTGTCACGTCCGTCGACGTCTGGCCTTTAACTTTAAAATAGGCCGAGTATAAGGAACAGAAAAGCCTGAGTAGAAGGTTGGATGGATGGGTCAGAAACCGGACTTTCATCCAAGTAGTTTTGGTGTCAGGATGAAACGGAGATCTTTTATTAAATAATAACAAGGGAACAAGAGAGGCAGAGCAGCTGCAGGTGAGTGGGGGCAGGTGTTCGGGAATGTGGGTCGCTCGGTGTTGGCAGGAGAGGGGGCGTCCAATCATAACAAGTGGTTCGGGGAGTTCAGGGGTTGGCTGGTGGTCAGGTGGTGAATCCTGGAGATAAACAGATTAGCGATGACACAACTGCCAGGCAGGCAAACTCTCAAACTTCCAACATCCGTCTCTGGTTGACTGGTTGGCTGGCGTGCATTCACACTCTGATACAACGCAGAGACTGGAAGGCTGGTAAGGAGGCTGATGGGCAGGATGACGAGCAGGCGGGCAGAGTGGCGAGTCGGGCCAGGGGCGAGTTCAGCGCCGACAAAACGTCGGAAAGGGTGGTTTGTTGAACGCCCTGTTGTGTACGCAAGCGCACTGCATTTCTCTGCATTCTTAACACTGTTGTGTTCACGGACTGATTGAGTGACACCTGAGACTCGCCCACCAAACATACCTCGAAACCCGTTGCGGAACGTTGCAAGGAAACATGTCGTTCAATCTGAAAAACATTGCAAACCAGTGCAAAACGTGTGTGAAGGTGCTGACAGGGGAACACAGGAGCCACGCCCACCAACTCGCTCCAGAGCATGTAGAGGGAAACCGAGCGCAGAGAGAGACACAAAGCTGCTGCAGACATCCCAAAGCACAAAAATATACAAAACCCATGCAGCAGGAGTCACGGCAGGGGGGCTGCGACGCAGGTCGCATAAACCTAACCAAACTGCAGCGGTAACCACTAGTTTTATTTTGAAAATCTTACCGGCATAGGTCCGAGAGAGAGTCTGAAGTTTTCCTCCAAATGTTTCAGCAGCAGAAACAAAAGCCACACTTATTTCAGGATTTGAATTTTAAATTGAAAAGTTAAACAAAGTAAGCGAAAACGTTTTGTGCAGCAAACTGAGTCACTGAGACCTATAAAATATAAATATTTATTTAAAAGGATCACTTCACTTTGCACAGCTGCAACATCACACACCTCTGCAGTGGAACATATTCCACCAGATTATTACACACACTGGGACTTTAGAGACTTTACTGGGCGTATTCAGAAGACCTTCATCAGATTACCCCCCCCACCCTGGCTCCGTATTTTCTGGACACGTAAATTAATCTAAATATGTGAAAACATTTAGAATCATTCAGTTCGATGGGCTCCATCTGAGAAACCATCCTGTTAATGAATTCAGATCTCCTCCCTGAATCGCAGCTCGGCTGCAGGGTGAGTTCAGGAACAAGTTAAAAATATTTAACCTCGGGTTAACCACGAAGATGACCTGCACGCAGGCGTAAACCATGACAGCAGACCTCGGGTAAAACCTGTCCACCTTTTGTAGTACAGGTTAATCGGGAAGTTACACCCGACGTCACAAAGTTACTCCTGAAGGTACCTGGATAAGCCAGTTACCCCGCTTCTTAGTACAGGCCACTGGTGTTTCCAATAGTTTTGGCTGGTTAGACTCAGGACTGTGGACGCAAGCGCGTTGCATTTTCCTGCCTTTTTAACACCGTTGTATTTACAAACCTGTCGCATCTGATTGAGTAACACCTGAAAATGCCCACCAAACGGGAGAAAACATACCTCGAAGCCCGTTGCAGAATGTTGCACAACGTTTGCAAGGAAACATGTCGTTCAATCAGAAAACGCTGCAAACCGTTTTGAGATTGAACCTGAAGTGAAAACACCTGTGAGGTCTAATCAGGATGAACACGTTGGCAGCTTGCTCCTCACGTGCTGCTGCTGCTGAATGCTGCAGATGAACGTGTTGTTTTCATGCTGCAAAGGTTGTATAACTAAATTCATTCATTCTAATGAAAGCTGCTCCAAACAGATTGTCAGACTTCCATGTTTTAATGCCCACAGAGCCTTATTATTATTATTATTATTGTACATTATTAGTGTATTTGAGTCCTCCTCTGGCTGAACTGCTGACTTCCTGTTGGCTCTTTGATATTTTAAACTGTACTTTTAAACAGAGTTCAGTCAGAGAGATTGAGAGCGATAATCCCTCCTTAATAAACATACGTGAACATTAAAGCCAAAGCAACACTGGAGGAACAGCGGAGACAGACAAAATCTGAACGTAACCTCCACCCTGCAGGCCTCCCTCCAAAACACACGTCCATGAGTGCAGCACGTAGGCCGTGCTCGTTGCAGTCCTGACGGCCACAGACAGATGCTTTTGATTTATTGATTGCTGTCGGGATGAAAAGACCGTTTTCACAAATAAAAGAAAACATGCTTCTAGCTCAGCTTCAGTAATCTGCAACAGCCCTTTGCATTTCTTTTTAACGCTTTTTAAGCATCGTTTTTGCAGAGGTAGGTTTAGGAAAAGGTAAAGGGTTTGGGTTAAATAACTATAATAATTACTCACGTGACTACATAATTAAAACAATCAAAGTTTGATTGTTTCACGCGGGAAACGAACACCGGTTTCCTGGGTGAAAGTCTGGTTACTGACCCACCCGTCCACCCCAACACCTCCTTACTCTGACTCTCCTGTTATTTCTAACAGGGCTTCTTTCAGCGTTGAACTGTGATGCTAGAGGCTGCCGTGTGCGTTTGTACCAGACGCTGAAGGACGTGACAGAACGGGCTGAAACAGCACACCTGGAGAGCTGCAGAGTAAACAGTGTTGATTAGACTCAGTACACCTGCATGAATGTGATTGGCTGTGAGTGATGGAAGTGCGTTTACTAGAAAGCAGGATACTGCGTCATGTCTGTCTCCTGATCCTGGTTTCTGAATTCTGTTGGTACAGAGTGTTTGGATGTTGGGGCGGACAGAAGAGGAGCGGTGGGGTGTAACAGGACAATACAAATAAAATCAGCCACAAGTTCAGAACCTTTAAATAATGTTGAGCTGCTGTAAAGAGATGTAATCTGTCCCTTACGCAGATACATGAAGCCACTAATGTTGCAGATTCGTGTCTGAAAAGGGCTCATTATTCCCAGAATGCAGCGGGGTGTGAAGCTTCCCCTCCTCTCTCCCCTGCTGGCTCCTGTGGCTGAGCTCCAGACTCTTTTCCCAGCAAAGCCTTAATCAGCGACGTGCAGGTAGACACGGCCAAGTTCAACACATGAACCCAAAAATAAGCCTGAAATTTTCACAATATGATGTTACAGTGTGATAAAGCTTTTGGAAACGCTTGTGACGTGACAGCAGAGGGTCGCTCGGCGTGCGATGCAGGCTGAGGGCGGCTCAGCTTTCATGTTGGAGTCTTTTCAGCATCAGTGAGAGTCAACAGTCAACAACGACTGGAGCTCTCAGATCTTTTCGGGTGTGTTTGTGGCTCCGAGCAGCTTCGGTCCAACGTGATGTCGTGTCTCACCAGCTCTGCACCCACAGCAAAACCAACGGTGCACAGAAGCGGTGGCGGTGGCGTGTCGGCATGAGCGTGACGCTGGAAACTGATACAGCAGAAGAAAGAAAACATTTCCGAGTAATCAGCTGTTCCTCTGCTCCTTTAAAGGAAACGCCTCCTCAGTCTCACATCTGCGCCCGCTACAGAGACAGCCCCAGGGCGGGTTAGTGTTAGCCTAGCTTAGCATAGAGACAGGAAGTTATGGAGTAACTCCTCTCTGTTAGAATAAAAGAAGCACTGACTGAAACCCAGAACTATCACAACACATGACAAAGGGTGAAAAGGTGAAATTCAGGGAAATGATTTACATCATCTCAGAGATTCCGTGCACTTTGATCTTTACAGTAATCAAACAAATGCTCTGCGTCGTTTCACCCTGCTGGTCTGACTTCATTTTTACAATGTAGGTGTAACACACCTGGCAGCTAAGCACACACTGGACCTGTATAATCGAGATGAACCTGATGAACGCCAGGGAGTAAACAGGAGTTTAAAGCAAAATCATCGAACTGCCGCCGTCCTGCTCCCCTTCTTCTGATCTGGGTGCAGCCTGAATAAAATGAAGACAGCCGGGCAGATGAAGGACTGAGCCTGTATACCTCGACTCGTGTGGCAGAAATCTGTAGCATCAAACTGTTCTTAATGTACAGTTTAATTTTCAAACATTCAGTAAAACCTTTCCATGATCGATGACTCCTGCGTTGCAATGTTGGCATATTTATTATAGACATCTGTGTAAACAAAACGATTACATGACTATTAAATAATAGTGAACCTGTCTGAGATGAAATGTTGGTGTTCATCTCTCTAATAAAGGCAAGAATCTGTGAGTGTTTAAATTATATCAAGAACCGTTCATCCAATCAAAGACCGAAGGGAGTGGACACGCAACACGATCAGAATGAATGTACAGTTTGGCTGCTCCGCTCCCGGGGGCGGAGCTTATATATTGTTGAGAGAGAGATTTACCGTCATCACGCAGGTTTTTGATAGGTTAGAAACTGAGTCTTAAGCGTGTGGTGAAGTTGTAAGGAAGCGCTGAATCTCCACCTGTTGTGTCAGTGTTATTGATAAACCAACATGAGATGCACATTTTGAACAAACCCTGCACTAAAAAGCGCAGGGAGGCGTCACACTGGCCCCTGTGAACGGGCCCTGCACTGGTCTCATAATATAAGAAAGGAGATGTAGATATAAACGTCTTTGTCACAGTGATGCACAGAATCAAGCTGGTTTCATAACCCGTAAACGATTCCTGTAAATAACACGCACACAAATATTCCCGCTTAGAGAAAAAAACTACTGCGCTGGTCCACAGAGCAACAGGCTCAGTGTGCGGATCAGGCGCTCTCAGGGTCGCTGCAGCAGCTCGCTGAACTCTCTCGAATAGTTAAAGTACTACATCAAGTACAAGCAACAAGTACTTTGTGTTTTCAGTGTCTCTGATTTGTTTTCATACCAGCCGTGTCTCCTCAACTAGTTCACCTTGAACCAAAGTTACGGATGCAAAATCTGACCTCTGAGTTTAAACTAAATAATAACTTAAATATAGCATGGGGTTAATGACGTGAGAGACACGGGTTCGATTCCCAATGCAGAGGATATACGTAGCAGTTGTAAGTCTCTTTGGATGAAGGAGTCAGCTACACAAGAAAACGAAGAGTGCGATTATAGTACAGGACTTCTCAGTGAGGGGAAATCGTTGTAGTAATAATTAGTTTTCCAACAGAGAGGAACAAATCTGTGGAGGTGCAGAATGAACAGCAGCCGCTGTCACACACCGGCTGCAGGAAAACCTAATCTGCACATTAATCAGAAACACAAGTAATAATTTGTGTTCTCTGCTCCTTTCAGGACATTTTTATGATGCCGTCTTGGCAGATGATCTGACCGCTGGACGGGAGGCTGATCCCTCCATCACCTCACACTGTATCAGTGACACGAGCTAAGTCGCTAACAGCAGCTCCTCCTGCTCCAGACTCACCACTAATCTCTCCACATGACTCGTCTCCCAGGCCGGCCGCACGGAAACACACACCTTCCAGACACAGATAACACCCTGCGGTGTTTCCTAAAGCCTCGGGGACAATCTGAGTCTTTTGTGGCCGAGGCGTCGTGCCGCCCGCCCGGCTACCGAAACTAACCGCCTTAAAGCTGCGGCTTTGTAAATCCGAAGCCTCGGGCCTCGCCGGGAGCCAGACGAGGCTTTTGTGGCATGTGAAGCAACTGCTGGTTTGTTTAGGCCTTTCCTGTCATTTCCCCAGTGGAACAACAAACATTTTTCTATCAGCTCGTACATTTTGGACTCCTGGAAGCGTTTCTGGGAGAACGCAGAACAATGAAGCTGCTGGCTGTCGAGCTGTCACACTCCATTTCAGCCTCAGCAGCGTAAAAAGACTCTCAGGAATTCCTCGGGGTCTGCTCTGGCTCCACCGCCTCCTTCATTTTGGTTTTTGTGAAAAGAGAATATAGAAAAAATCATGCAGGAAAAGCGCACACACACACACATCCTTCACTGTCAGAGCGTGGAGCCACCCGGCTGCCACAGAGCAGAAATAGCTGGATGGGCATCTGAGATGTGGGTATGATGAGGGCACTGACGGTACTTTCTGTCCTCCTGCACGAGTTTGACGACACAATATATAATGTTGTAACAACACACAGCTTACTTTAATTTATATATGGCCGAAAATATTCCAGAGGAAGACAGATTGCGAGAGCTGGGTGAGGTGGAAAGTGAATCCTGTTTCCTTTTGTACTGCACAAGAGAGTCAATGTTCCTGGAAGTCACGCAGCAAAATCCTGAAATATTCTGGTACAGCATGGAAAGCCTTTTTAATCATGATGTATTTAAGTAGCAAAGGAACTTAGAAAAGAAAGCAAGTTACTTTGTTTAATTAGATTTAATTGTGTTAAATCGGTGTATGTGTACCTGTAGATATAGGTTTGTATGTGTTTGTACATTTATTTATTATTATTGCTCTTCTTATTCTCCTGTCTGTATATGATGTACTCTGGGCCTGGAGTCTTGTAAGCCCATGTGGGCGGGGCTTAATTATACACAAGACACAATAATAAATCTTTATTCGTTCATTCATTATATATTTTAATTTTTTATTTATGTTACTATTCCTTTATTTTTTTTAAGCAAGCAGGTACATGCACCTCACTTTGGCTGTACAATAACAATCTTATAATGTATGTATGATGAAAGTTTGAATATTGCTTGTATAAAAATCAGATAACATATCAATCATGAATCAATTGATCTCGCTGTGAGAGAGATTTTTTAGTTGTTTTTTATTGTCTATTAATATTTTATTGTTTCATTTTTTATTCTAAAAAAAACCTTAAATACTACTGGCCAATGGCACACACACAAGCTTATTGTTTTATTTATTTTATTTTATTTATTTGCTGAACTGAATTCACAACACACACAAGCTACCGTTTTATTGACTTTTTTATTTTTAATATAATTTAATTTTTTTAACACACACCCACCCACACACACAAGCTACAAATAAAGTTGTTTGACATTCATGCCAATAAAGCTGAATTGAACAGAATTTATTGAATTGAGTGAGTATAGAAAGAATAAAAGCCAAAGTTACCGTATTTATTTCAACTTTGATTAATTTTTATGACAAAAATGTTTAGATTATTTTGATCGAGGGACCCTTACTGACTATAAGGCATTTAAAAATAATCGAGGAATGGAAAGATAATCAGACTTTATGAATCTTTAAAGGTCAGGACTCTCTACTTTACCTTGCTGGTAAATCTGAATGAATTAGACTTTGGTGCTCGTTGTTTCTGGAAAATGAACAGAAGGATTGAATTATGGAGAATCTAACCGATCTAACGATGTGTAGCCCGTCCACACTGACAAACGGCTTTAAGAGGTTTCATACATCCAGAGATCTTCTAAAAAAAACAGACCAGGCTGTTAACTGAGAGCTGCACACCAAAAATATAAAATATGTTATATTACTGAACAGGTCTTTGGAAGTCAAATAACTCATGTCACCTACAACATGATAAAATGCTGAGCAGCTACATTCAGACTCATCACAGACTGTTTGATGCTGCAAACAGTTTCTTGCACTTTATGATCTTTGTAAGTTCTTGTGCAACTTCCAGCAGCTTGTACAGCAATCAGATGATGATACATAATATCATTACAGTTTTGTGTATGAGGCCGGTACAATCTCGTTCTAAAGAAAATATCACTTCATGAACTTTGCTGATATTAAACTCAGAGATGTCAAATCAGGAAACGTCAGATGTTCCTGTCAGGGATTGGAACAGTAAGGTGCCCTTTAGTAAATCCTCCTTGGATCAACATGTCAGACTCACAGAACGTAACATGGATCTTGAAGTAGATCATTTCAAACCCAATGATTGACCCAATGACCCAATTGTGAGTGTTTCATCTTACCAGTGTGTTTTGTTTCTATTTTATTGTTTTGTGTATTTTAAAGGCAGCTGTAAACACACAGTAAGATACTTTCACGAGGGTCAGGTTCAGACGCTTTCCTCTGCCGCAGCAGTTTGCACGTCACATTGATCACAACATGCAATTGCAGGAAAAAGTATGTGAACCCTTTGGAATCACCTGGATTTTTGCATAAATTGGTCATAAAATGTGATCACAAGTCACAACAACAGACACACACAGTCTGCTTAAAGTAACACCACACAAACAGATATGTGTTTTCTTGTTTTAATTGAACACACCGTGGAAACAGCATGAGAACCGTTGGATTTAATAACTGGTTGACCCTCCTTTGACGGCAAAAACCTCAACCAAACGTTTCCTGTAGTTGCAGATCAGACCTGAACAACGGTCAGGAGGATTTTTGACCGTTCATCTTTACAAAACTGTTTCAGTTCAGCAATATTCTTGGTCTGGTGTGAATCGCTCTCTTGAGGTGATGCCACAGCATCTCAGTCGGGTTGAGGTCAGGACTCCGACTGGGCCACTCCAGAAGGCGTATTTTCTTCTGCTGAAGCCGTTCTGTTGTTGATTTACTTTTTGTCGTCATCCTGTTGCATCACCCATCTCCTGATGAGCTTCAGTTGGCGGACATTCTCCTGCTTAATATCTTGATAAACTTTGGAATTCATGTTTCTGTCGATGATAGCCAACTTTCCAGGCCCTGAGGCAGCAAAGCAACCCCAAACAATGATGCCCCCCACCATACCTCACAGTTGAGGTTTTCATGTTGGTGTGCTGTGCCTTTTTCCCTCCACACATAGGGTTGTGAGTTCCTTCCAAACAACCGAGCTTTGCTTTCATCTGTCCACAGAATATTTTGCCAGTAGTGCTGTGGAACATCCAGGTGCTGTTTTGCAAACTTCAGACGTGCAGCAGTGGCTTCCTCTGTGGTGTCCTCCCATGAACTCCATTCTTAGAGTTTTAGGTATAGTAGAGTCGTCAGCAGAGATGTTAGCATGTTCCTCAGATTTCTGTAAGTCTTCAGCTGCGACCTCATTGATCATTCTGCGCTGTGCTTGTGCAGTCATCTTTGCAGGACGGCCACTAGTAGGGAGAGCAGCAACAGTGCTTTTTCCATTCATAGACAGTTTGTCTTACTGTGGACTGATGGACATAAACTGACTCCAGACTCCAATTAGCTTTTGGAAAAGTCATTAGCTTAGAGGGTCAACCAGTTATTACATCCAAGGGATCACATCACATACTTTTTTCCACCCTGCACTTTGAATATTTATAAGGTTTGTTCAATAAAAACATGAAAACATAAGATTGTTTTTGTGGAGTTAGTTTAAGCTGTCTGTGTTTGTCTCTTGTTGTGACTTAGATGAAGATCAGATAGCATTTTATAACCAATTTATGCAGAAATCCAGGTGATTCCAAAGGGTTTGCATGTGCACATCCTGCAAATGTATCCATGTCTTAAATGAGATTACATGTTGAAGTAAAGTCGCAGCCTGTATGTCATGCTCCAGGTGCTCAGGTGAGGGTGCAAATGGAGGCAGGAACTGAAGCAGCTTTCAGACTGACCCACATGTTTGACCTCTTTTTTTTTTTACCTTCAACCTCCTGTCAGCTTGTTTGAGCAGGTGAACACCTCCACTGTGGGCACATGTGCTCATGAGACCGTCAGTACAGCTGCTGAACACGCACTGGGACCCAGTTAAAGAGTTTTACACCAGTAACTTCATCACACAGGTCAGAGGTTCAAACACACATTTACAACAGGAACAAAAGAGCTGTTTTTATCTCAGACTTCTCATTTTACAATCGTTGTGTGAGTGGTGCGTGTGAGTTGAGGTAATGGTGTCTTTATGTAAGAGAGATAACAGCTACATAACCCAGACGCAGACAGAGAGTGAAAACCACCATCACATCCGACCTTCAGTTACAGAGCGACTCTTCCTCCTCGCCTTGTCTCTGCTCCCGGCTGGAGCTGTGGTTTCCTGCTCTGCGTCTGCAGGCGCAGGCGCTGATAACATCTCCCTCCCTGCTGGACTTCCTCCATCTCACAGACCGGGAGAGCGATGCAGTAAAAGCCAAGGTGTTTTTAAACCTGGGGGAGGAGGAGGCAGACGCAGAGCCTCGCACGAGATACAGACAGAAACAGGCTCTGAAATTTACTTTTTCACTTGTTTTCTTTTTAAATGTTTGCTCTAAATAAAGGAATAACATTCAGCTCATTTTCTAAATAATGTCATCATTCAATGTTCAATATATTTACACAAAACGTTTCATGCATTTTTGCGTGCAAACCCCCCCGCATCTTTCAGTACAAGACGATCACTTTAGGCTACTTAACCACCAGGTATTTAAATTACAGATGCACGATCAATATTCCTATAACTGTACGTCAGCCGGGATAAGAAGGAAGCAGGTTAGAAAGGGACAGAGCAAGTATAACAAGAAGGATCACATTATAATAATTTCACAGTAAGATAATTTGAGAGTCAAGTCATGAAATAATATCATTAAATATCATCAGTTCACCACAATGCGTTCTACAGTCAGAGCTCAACACAAAGCCCACAGTTCAACCACCAATGAATGAGTTTTTATCTCAGTTCAAAATCTCCACGAGTCCTATCTCAACAAAAACCTGTTGTTAACCGAGTCTGAACATCTCTGTATTAAATAATGTCATGCTAGGGTTACATGACCTTTGACCTTTTCCCTGCTCGTCACAGACACAGTGTGCAGGGCTGTGACGTGTTCCTCCAGCAGCTGACGGATCTGGATCCGGTCTGGTTTTGTGTTTGCGCTGCCCAAAGTGGATCATTGGAACTGGCTCAGAGCGACTCTGAATCTGGACTCACTCACGGTGTCTGTAACCCCTCAGTGCTTCTTTAACCGTAGAACAAAGAGACCCTCAACTGGGCTGTTTATCCGTCCTCTGACGCACTTGGTAACCTTTGATCTCTCCTCGGCTG
>NW_024044348.1:2464061-2514490 GCF_014851395.1 Micropterus salmoides | reverse complement strand
TGCAATAAAACAAGCTTTCCCGCGTTTTTATTTTGTAGGCAAAACCACTAAGAGAAGTGATTATGTGAGTAACTGTTGCTGTCATGACTGAGATCTATTTCAGCAGCCATCAAGTATTATTTATTATTATATTTATTATTCTGCCGCTATCAAAGTAACGTAATCTGGCAGCAGGCCTGATATTACTGTTGGCGGGCAGTTTTGGCGAGGGTCCATAATCACAGAGAGAATGAACGTGTTTCCATTGTCAATGTATGTATAAACTTTATCTAACGTGTGGTTTATGATGGACTGTGGTGCAGAAACAGTGACAGTGTTTCACACTCTTGGCTAACTGTCAGAGGCAAAGTCACAGTAACATATGGTTTAGTGATAAATAAATAATTTCTTAATAAATCTACCTAAAGAAACCTAATTTCTTGACTGGCTGTCTCAGAAGAGACATATTTTGTGCTGTGTCAGCCACCGTAGCTGTCCTACGCTCTTTGAAAGGTTAGAGGGCAGTGGTAGGCTGGACAGATGGCTGCAATTCACAACCCTCGCCACTAGATGCCACTAAATCTTACACACTGAACCTTTAAATAAATATGAACTTGAATATAAAATAGGAGAATAAAAAAATGTATTAAAAATATACTAAAGAAAAACGCTGGTGGAGCGTTGTCGGTGAAATGTGCTGAACTTAACGGACCTCCTGATGTACAGAAATGCAAGTCTCTTAAGGAGAAATCAACCAACAGAATCCATAAGCAGATTTGTGATCAGTGAATAGCGAGGTTGCAACCTGAGATCTGATCCTGAATCTGCTCCCAGCTCCTTCTGGTCCTGGGTAAACCTGCACTCCTCCTGAATACCATGGAAACCAGTCCTACCAGATAACAGGTGATAACAGCCGCCGACACGTTAACCTGCTGAAGCTGTGTATGTGTGTGTTTCAGTGTGTGGTCACACGCTTTCTACGAGGCCTCAAATCTTATCGAGCGGAGAACAATCTGCCCTCTGTGGGAACAATCTGAGCATTAAACAGACTTAACTTACCAGCAGTGTTCAGACCTGCACACGTGGACTCAAACTGAGGGGAAACCTGAACTAAGCCGCCACACAGGATTACACACACACACACGAGAGAACGCTGTGTGTTTACCGTTTCTAGGTTACACAGAAAATGCTGAAAAACACGGATGTGAGAATGTTTTTTTTCACTAAAAGTTTTCTTCACCGTCACCTTCCTCAACCTTTAACCAGACTGAGTGGTGTGAAAACGTCGCTTTGAACTAAAGAAACTACTGTTCTATGATCACAAATGATCAATAACTTTCAAGGCTAATCAAGGCTGGGTAAGGGACCTTAAAAGTTGAGGATGAACTGAGTCTGCAGCGTTTGATCAGGTTGCTACTGACGGAATCACTTTCAGCTTCATTTGATGAATGAAAAAAAAGGCGAGAGGAAAACATTTCCAGTCAGAAGTGAAGCCGCTGCAGAAGCGCCCTAAACCTGCGTCCTCTCCAGCAGCCAGCAGCACCAATCGGCCAAACTCGAGGCTTCAAAACGGCAATCCACAAACCAACAGGTGACGTCACCATGACTACGTCCACTTCTCATATAGAGTCTGTGGTTGCAGCCTTAAAGTAAGGAGTTGAAGCATCTCGGGGTCTGGTTCACCAGCGAGGGTGAAGTGGAGCGCGAGATGGTTTGGCGGATCAATGCAGCGCCAGCAGTACTGCAGCGCTGTAACGGGCTGGTGTTCTGAACCGTGTTCTGAACAGACTCACAGACGCCGTTAGCTGACAAAACAAGTCCTTTTAAGACGCCATCTTGGACTTTCTGACACTTTCGACCAACTGATTAATTGAGAAAATAATCGGCTCATTAATCAACGAGGACAGTAACAAAATATAACCAAGATCTAAAGGAAACAAATTCAACATTTACCTGCACATGTAGGCACCAACTCATCCCTCATCATAAACCAGACTCAGTTCATTAAGAAACTTTAAAACTAAAACTATAAGGCTCTTATTTTTCCCCTACATGTAAAAAGGTTCCTCTAGTAAAGCTCTGTCACCACTTCTAATCCAACTGAGGGCTCAAACTAACGATTATTTTCTGCAGACTATCGTCTCAAACCGATCATTTTGTCAGAAAATAGAGAGAAACGTCCGTTGAGGTTTCGTTCTGTCCGACCAGCAGCCCAAAACCCCAAAGACCAGTTTCAGTTTAATGAGATATAAAACACAGAAAAGTAGAAAATCCGAGAAATTTGAGAAACACCTGATTCCTAAAACAGCTGCTGACTAATTGCTGCAGCTCTGAACAAACTTCAACTTCTTAAATTGTGACATAAATGCTGGTGGTTTTTATGGTAAACTGCAGATGTAAGAAAAACACCGTGAAGAAGAAACTCAGCTGTAGAAAGAAAAGCATGAGCACTGAATCTCTCTCTCTCTCTGACAAAAGCTCCAGTGTTGTTCACCTGATCTGTCGTCTCTCAGGACGCCGGCTGTAAAACGATCAGCTGAGAAAAGCAAACAGAGCGAGCAGAAATAAAGAAACTGATTTTGAGCTCACCTGTTCGACCGTCACACACACTCCTGCTTCCTCTCAGTGCCGAGCTCCATTCATTCCTCTCAGGTATGACTCACCTCTCCTCCCTCTCTGATGTCAGAACAAAAATGCAGCCACGCTGGTGGAGTTTTTTTTTTTTTTTTGGTTTAAAGCTCCTTCCCTTCCTCTGCGACAACAGACGTCTGACTCACCGTCCAATGAGATGTCTGTCTTCCAGAGCTCCTGCAGGCAGGGGGCGTGGCTGAGGTCCCAGGTCTTTCTTGTGCTGAACATGACCGTCGGGCTGAGCAGAGCGCTGGACCGCTGGACCGGCTGCAGGAACACAGGAAGCAGAAAGAGCATTAGACCCGTCTTTTCACAATAAAACCGGAATCAATTTACCAAGAGGGAAAGTGCTCGTAAAGGACTTGGCTGTAAAAAGCCTGAAGGATTATCAATCGATCAGCCGGCTGCAAATGGATCTGCTCACATGTGCAGAGTGAATCTTCTCCCTCGGAGCCAGGGGTCAAAGTCCGACAAAATCACAACACCTGCGTCCCCCCAAGAGCCTCCCGTCACCCCCCTTACAACTACAATTCACACAATGCTTTGTGCATGTAAAACAGGAAGTGTCCTGTTGCCATGGAGTCAGGGACAGACTTTTAGGCTGAGTTCGAAAAGGATAAATACGCCGTCTCAGAAGGCGTTTAACAGGACAGCGAGGCAGCGGGCGCCGTTCTCTTGCGATGCCTTCAAACCGACCCTGTAACGGTCAGTTTTGAAGGCAGCATCGATGCTGCCTATTACCCATAAATCTGTGCGCCTACGGGTGCTCACGGAAAATGGGCAAGATGGCGAACCAAAAAAAGACAAATTCAGTCTCCAAATATAAGTTTTTAATAAAGTTTTCACTTTGATTTTTGAAAAGTTAGCGGGAGCTAAACACTGGACTCATCATATCCGGACGTGACGGTTACTAACCAACCGAGTTTGTTCAGTAGGATTTCTGAGGCGTCCGTTTGCCTATTCAACAGCTAGCTACCTGACGCTAAGGCTAGTAACCGACAACCAGTACAGACGCCAGACGGCGTGCTGACATCACACGATGCCTTCTGTTTGGAACAAAGCCGACCGATACATCAGTGTGCAGATATTATCGGCTGACATAAATATAAATCAGTATCGTGTTGATAACAGCAGATAAGTGACAAAAAACAAAACAGAGACGAAGACGGATCCAATTCAATCACGTTATGAGTGTTGTCGTTGCACTGTTTGTCCACCAGAGGGCGCTCTGCAGCAGCACAGCAATCAGCTGACATGATCAGCTGTTCTTCAGCTCTAAGTGCTATTTATAACAATGAAAAGTTAAATTTAAAACTGCATGTTATCTTGGTGAAGTCTCACAATTACACATAAATAATGTTTGAGAAGAAAAAAACCCCAGGAGATCAGCAGATATCAGTCTTAAAAATCCTCAAATATCAAAATCAGTATCAGTCTTAAAAATCCCATCTCTGTCAGCTGTAGTTAGTTTGTTACTGAGGAGCATTTTAAATTTAAACCAAGTGGTCAGGCGTCATCGCTGGAGGTTAAATTAAAAACCTGCCGCAGGACTCCTCTGCAGGTCAAACCATATTCTTATTTTCCTTCATTTGGTTGAACACGCTGCTCTGCAACTTACTGTGCTTTCAGACCAAAGCGTTTGATTACATACAGCCAATGAAAGATGTGGAGGACGCGCTGCCCGCGATGCAAAGGGATTTGCGCGGCTTCAGAGTGAGTCTCTGCTGGCCGACAGACAGCTGCTGAGTGACGGAGATTCTGCTTTCATAAATTAACTTTTTACTTTTGGGATTAAAACGTTGATTTAGCTGCACTCGCAGTTCTCAGCAGCGAGCTGCTTTGTTTCCAACCTCCACTGTTGCTGTTAGCGTCGGTTGGCACCCAGACAGCTCTGTTGGACTACTACTTCATATTTACATAAAAACAGACATTACTGGGAGAAAAGGAAGAGAGGAAGCTGAAAAGGTTCAGAAAATATGTGTCCAACTTTGTTCCAGCTGTTTTTGTACTGTGAACAGGTTAGCATAGCATAGCCCTGATCGATCCGAACTCCATTCAGAAAACAAACATTTTAGAAGTTGTTGTCCTGCTGACAGACCTGACAAAGCATGAATATCATATGTTTAACAAATCTGCATTACATTGTAGTTATTTCTGCATCAGTTTGATCCGTTTATTGCTATTAAATTTATACTCTGGTTCATACAGTGTGAGAAATCGCAGGTTGGGTTTGGCGGTGCGAAGATTAAACCACCGCGTTTGGTCTGAATGCACAGTCACTCTGCGGGCCTCACAGAGCTGCCAGCTCGGCCACAAACGGTACGACTGCACGTGAACGCGCCACTCCGTCAGACAAACCTGAACTTTAATTATTTAGAAAATAAAATCAAAAATAAATACAGAAATAAATAAGGAAAATCTTTTTGAGTCGGATGAATCACCCGCCAACACGCGCAGCACAAACATCTGATCCAGGTAAAGTCAGTGCTGTGAAATTAATTTCTCCACCAGTCTCGATCCTCAACGGTCTCCCGTCCGGTCTCACCTGTAAGATCCCACCAATCAGACGACAGCCTCTAAACTGAGCCCGTTCCCTCTTTTCTTACCCGTCCACGCACACGGCGAGGTTTTGGCGCTGAAGGCTGGCCGTGGCGCTCCCTGTCCAGCCAGCCCTTGTTGATCAGAGTTCCCACCCAGCCCAGCATCCTGCACTCTCACATCCTCGGCCCTCCGAACTGGTCCCATTCAGCCCGTCACACAGACCCAGTGACCTGCTGAGCCGAGATAACCCGCCGCGACGCTGACCTGGAGTCAGTTAACCCACCTGCACGCTCTGTGCTGCCTCACATCAGGATTACCTACACCTGAACCCAGACCAGCTGATGAGCCGGTCAGGATGAAAGTAATCTGCTAATCCTCAGAGCAGATGGCCTCTGCAGGACGCAGGTTCAGCCCCGCCTACATCAGATCTCTCTAAGTGGTTAATGAAACTGTCACTCTTGAGTGTGACAGGAGCAGTGAGGAGGATTCAGGGGATCTATTAGCAGAAAAGGAATATAATGTTTATAAGCATGTCGTCATTAGCAGAAAATAATGAGAATGAGTACGGAGGGAGCAGATCCTCTCCCGTCACAGACTGTAACAGAAGTGGGCGCCGTGACATCACCCGTTGGTTTGTGGACTTCTTTTTAAGGCCAGGTTTGACATTTTGGCGGCCATCTTGTTTTTTTTGGAACCAGACATGACCATATTTGCAGGAGGCGGTGGAGCTAGCTAGCTTGGTTAGCAAGGTGCAGCCGTTATTCACGTTAACTGTGACGTTAGCTGGAATGCTAATTTTGGAAAAGGTTAACTTGAGTTAAACGACAAACAGGCTTAAAACAAAATGTACTTACTGGAAAAAAAAACTTTCCAGCGAACTACTTAAAAGCCTTTTAGTGCAAACAGATTGCTGAACGTGATGTTTTTTAGGACCAAAGTGTTTCAGTTAGAGTTGTTGAAGTGAAAACACGCTGCGAGAGGGTCAAAACCCTGAGACGGGTTTAACGGCTCATTAAATGTACACAGTAGCCCCGCCCTAAAGCCTCCCCTGCTTCCTGGTCTCTGTTCCTCTAAATGGGACCATAATTTACTAAATGAACATCATGCTGTGTTGAAGAAGACTTGAAACTAGCGAGTGAGACCAGAAACTCATCAGGAAAGTGTTTACTGAGGGAATAAATCAGCTGACAAGTAGAAACATTTTCTCACAGACTTCTATACAATCACACTTCTTCCTGCAGCCACTGGAGTCGCCCCCTGCTGGCTGCTGGAGAGGATGCAGGTTTAAGTCGCCCCCTGCTGGCTGCTGGAGAGGACGCAGGTTTAAGTCGCCCCCTGCTGGCTGCTGGAGAGGACGCAGGTTTAAGGTCAGACGTTCACTAGTGAGAGGATTTTGCGGTTTTCAGGGCTCCAGTAATTTGCGGGGGTATTCAGCTGGTTGCAATCTGTGACCTCACATCCTGCACACTGCACCTTAAAGACTGCCCTTAAAGACTGCCCTGCTGATGCCAATAACCCAGTGGCCACTGTGTTAGATTCCCCCCCCGTGTTAGATTCTGCTTTTACTAAGATGATGTTCATTTAACTTGGTGAGTCTTAAGTGACGTCTTCAAGCGTCTCGTTACGTCCGACCAACGGTCCAAAAGACACACGTGAGGGAATCTGAGCTCTCTGCGTTTCACAACCAGCGATTTATTCTCACATCGACGTTCCTTTGATATTTAAAAACCTCCAGGATAAGAAGGCATTAAACTGCTGGAGCTGCTGACACACACACGAAGCATTGTGAAAGTGTGGATTAGAGGACGGAGTAAGATGCTGGCATGCTGCACACACAGTATATTAAAGTATTATTAATGTTGACAGCTGCTGACACATTTGTCCGTGCAGACTGCAGAGCTCAGGTCAACCTTTCACACTGCCTGTGATCACACGCTCACAGCTCCGGCAGAGAGGAGGGAAACAGGTCCTGGTTCGGTTAATCGACGTGTTGTTTCAACGCGTTTTCATGCAGGACCAGTTGTGTCTCACAGCTCAGTTTAGATTTCCTAAAGTGAATCTTCCATCCAGCTTCCAGCAGCCGACTGTGTCCTGGCTGTAAAAGCAGCAGACGGCCATCTGCTGCAGTCTGACGCCTTCACAGTCCAACAGCCTCGTCTGGAAAACTCGACACCGACTCAGCACGGTTTACCGACGTCCTCTGTGGTCTCTGAACACCACAGCTCACACCTGTTAACAGGTAAAACAGGGAAAGCCAGAGCAACATGACGCCCCCCTGTGGTAACTGCCTCCTATTACGGTCCATGAACCCTCCTGTCTCTGTGACTGCACACACAGCAGCGTGTTCTGCAATGCAAGTCAAGTAACAATAAGAATATTTAATGTTTTACTGCAGAAGAGTCGTGCTGCATGTTTAAATTTGGATGCATCAGAAAAATAACCTCCAACGATGACGCCCGACTTGTTGGCTTAATTTAAAATGCTCCTCAGTAACTAATAATCAGACACACTGCTCGACAGACGCCGCTTCTTCTCCAGTGGTTCAATCGATACCAGTAAAAAAAATCCACGATTCTCAATACCCAATTCGATCCCACGGTAAAAAACAAAAACATTAAATCAACATGCAATCATTTAATAAACATTAAAGAGAACTAAACAGCTGTGAGAGGATGTTCAGGTCAGATGAGGTGGTTTGATGTGAGCAGGCTGTTTAAATTACACCCTTACGGTGCAAGGGTGTAATTTAGGTAATTAAATCTTTTTTTTTTCTTACAAACTCACAGGTGTGAAATGTTCAAGGGCGGTCTGTCTCCATCTGTACTGGCAGTGGTTTTAGATTTTTATGTTGGAAAACAAAACAGTTATTGATGATTGAAATGGGTCACAGTGATCTTTTCAGACGGTCCCCGACTCCTCCTGCAGAAACAGGTGCGTTGAACAGACACGGTTTCATCTAGTCGTCATGCAAATTTTAAGCTGACTTAGCTCCGTTACACATGGCTGTAATAAACAAGACGTCTGGGTTCCACACCAGAAACAAAACCAGTCGCAGGAACCTGAGGACCGGGTATCTGAGAAATATGGAGAGAGGTCCTCAGGAATGTGTTTCAAGCGGGCAAACTGCTAACGTCCATGTCTCCGCACGTTATGGGAATATCTCCCATTTTATCTTTTTCAACAAAAACAACCTCAAGCGAGCGTAAAAACTTTTGCAAAATCAATAATTTCCATCAACATTTTCTAATGAGACACTATAAAAAAGGAGCATAAAAAAAAAAAGAGAAAAAACAGTACTTAGTGCTGCAAACTGCACCGTCATCTATGGTGATTTAGATTTGATCCAAACTGTGAAACGTCTCCAACAGATCCCAAAACTGGGAGAGATCGAGGCTGTGACTCTGAGCTGCTGAAGGAAACGGCTGCCAAAACTGACAAATATTAAAGCTACTAACGGTACCTAGAAAAACGAATCATGCTGTCAGATTTTTGGCATCGACTTAGCACCCAAGCCTCTGATCGTGGGGGGGGGGGGGGGGGGGGGTGAAATGAACATTTATAGTGAACGAACAACAACGTTACTGGCAGATCTCCACAAACTACTGTCTCCACTGTCTGCGTCACGTGTTCTTGTTGTTGCTTCTGCAGCAAAGTTTATTATGTTCACAGCATGGAGCAGTGGCACGCACCGAAGTCAGCAGAGCTAAAAGAATTGATTAGTTGATCCACAGACTATCGATCAGAAACGGTTATCTGGAGAGAGCACGCAGTCTGCAGCTCCGGGAGGCTCGGCTGTGTCTCAGCAGAGCTAAATGCTAACACCAGCGGCCTCACAAGCTGCGTCCCAATTCAGGGGCATCCTTCGAAGGGCGCGGCCTTCGAAGGATGCCCCTGTACTGCAGGATAAATCTTAGTGTTCCTGTGCTGGACGGGTTTTTTAGCCAGCAGGACACACGGCCGGATTTCCAGTTGAGCAGGGAGGCCCTGGGAGTGTTACTGGGCCTCCTAAACCACGATTGAGACCCTGGTGTTTCTCTTCTTGCTGGCAATCGGGGCATCATACAGGGTGGTCTCCAGAGTGTTTGCAATGCCTCGTTCCACTCTCCACCGCATCGTCCAGAGTCACTGAGGAGGTGGTGGCCATTCGCCACAAGGTCATCCACCTACCGAAGACCCAGGATGAGTTACAACCGATATCTCGTGGGTTTGCAGGGCTGGTAGGACACAGAGCCTTTTTTAAAGCAGCTGGAGCAATCGACGGCTGCCACGTCCGCATCAAGCCACCGAGCGGCCCTGATGGTCAGTGCTACAGGAACAGGAAACTGTTTCCATCCATCATCCTGCAGGCTGTCTGTGACCGTCAGGGCCGCTTCATTGACACCTACGTGGGCCGGCCTGGGTCGGACCACGACTCCAGAGTGCTCCGCTACAGCCCACTGTACAGGAGTTCACTCTACCCTCCTCCAGGGCACTTCATCCTAGCAGACGGAGGGTACCTGTGCCTCCAACACCCACTCCCCCCTCATCACTCCCTACAAGAGGCCAATACAAGGTGTGGGAGCCCAGCGCTTCAACAGCCATCACTCCAGGGCACGCTCCATTATAGAGCGTGCTTTTAGGATGAAGAAGACCAGGCTCTGGGCCATATTCCTGCAAGCGCTGGAGGTGCACCACACCTTTGTACCTCACGTGAGTATTTTTAAATTACACTAATGAGTAAATCAACAGACTGATTCATCAAAAAGCATAAATGTTCCCCTTCAAAGAGGCCAGTTTGCTCCTTTGCTTCACATAACCAAACAAAAAGCAGAATAAATCACAGAAGTACCTAGTTACGTTAACCGTGTACTACATCCCAAGGTTTTTGTAACCATTACCAACGTTCACAACCCGTCTAAGGTTAAATTATTCTAACGTTACGCGGTATTTTTATGTACATAATATGAAGTATAAGTGATGTATAATACCGCCACAATCTCAGTACGACGTATGTCTGACTCGATTTTAAGTGAAGACGTTAAAGGCTTTATTTTTTAGGCTGTAACTTGCGCCCATTCGAGTTGCATTTAACGTTAGCACATCAATAACCTCAGGTAATGTTAGCTCGCCAGCTAATCACTTAACTCACGTTAACCTTTTCCAAAATCCTATTCTTTAAACGACACATTGCGCTTATATGCCTCTTGTTAGTTTTTACATTTGTGTAGTTGGCTTTTGAAGTGAGTTGAAATCCAATACTTACTTAGGTAAAATCTGGGGGGCTCAACGCCACAGCCGACGCCATTATTTACGCCGGGACAATCAACCGGCGCACAATGAATGTCGGGGTACCTGGGGCTGCGAAGGATCCAGCCGTTTGAGAAAGAGCCTTTGAACCTTGCTTTAGCAATGTTAGCGTGCTAGCTTTCGCCAATTAGCGCCTTTGTACTTTAAAAGCGACTGAATGAGACGTTGAGTCAACACGCTGGCTTCACACCCTTCACAAAAAAAAAAAAAAAAATCGAGCTACGCGTTTCATGCGGAGCACTTTAAAACGGACAAACCTCAAATGTCAATATTATGTCAATATTTTACAGCTGATTTCTGCTTTAACGCCACAAAATTAAGAGAAATATAAAGAGGAAACAACCATGAATAAAAGCAGAGTCATCTCAGTCTTCAGCTACATTTGACCCTCAATCATATTTTATTATTATTAATGATTAATTATCTTCATATTTCAGATAGATGATGATGGTGAGCAGCAGGCAGGTCGAGGATCTTTTTTATTCAGCAGCAACAGTCTCATGCTGCTTAAGAAAAACACCCCGTCGCAGTATTAAAATACTGATAATACATCACACCCTCTCCTGCTCCGTTTACCTCCTGGGGAGACTCAATCCTCCTCCTCTAAACTGGGTCAAATCAGCTCTTTATGTTTTCAGTCTCCATGTGCTCAAACACACACGACTGAACAACCAACCATCACACAGAGAGATGCATTACAGTCATTTTAGGTTAAACATACTGTAGCTGGACAGATAAGAGTTTATGAGATAGAAATGTACAGAACGATATATTTCTGTTAGGGTTAAACAATATGACCTAAAATTTAAAATCTTGATTAATTGAACATTTTACCTCGATTACAGTTGATGAACGATTATTTTGTTTTAGTTTATTTCGCCCTCATGTTTGTACTGTAAATATGCTCACAGCTACTAAAAAGGTGAGATTGTGTTAATTGATCACGTACAGTTAACAGAAAGTAAAAGGCTGAACTCAGCAGCGCCAGGAGGTCTGTGCACGTAACCGAGACATGTTCCCTCTTTATTCGGCGGTTGGAGCGAGCGAGCGAGCAAGTTAGTTGTCAGTGTGATAGTAAAAGTCTGTGTGTCGTTTCCCGAACTGCTGGGAAGTGAAGGCGAGCTTCAGGGGCCGAGTCACGTGACCACACACGCCGTAGCCTGTTTTTAGTACATGAGCACACAGTGTGGGAAATATTAACAGGACGGTAAAATTATGTCGGTTAAAGGTTTTCGAATTACTTTTCGATTAATCGTCCATCACGACTATCTGTAGGTCTATACTAGGGCTGTAACGGTACAGGACTTTCGGAACGGTCCGGTGCGCACGTCTTTAACCTCATATATTAGGCTTGTTTTGTGTGGAACATACGTAAATTCCGAGTTGCCACACGGACATAGGACGTGTGCTTTGCGGCAAACGGATTTTCGGTTTGAAACGAAAAAAAGAACCACAAAAACGAACAGAAAAACGAAAAACAATTTCGTTATCCGATTTTCTTTGACATGTTTATAGATAGAAATCGGAAATTCAAATACGAGTGTATACATCTTATTCCTCAACTTTGCATTGGTTGTTTGTCGTGAACCGGAAGTTATGCACGAGGCACAGCAGAATAACTCAATGTTTAAATCTCCCGAACCGCCGAAAGGATCAATCAGAATCTAACATTAATGAATGTTCTGTGTTCTTCTCCACATCCTCAAGGTTTCACACACACAGTCCAGAGAAACTGTTTGGAGTTAAGCAGCCGTCCTCCTGATCAATCCTGAGCTCCATTAGTGCCTCTAAATTGTTCTGTTTCCTCTGCAGACTTTCCTCCGTCTGTCCTGTAAAGTTCACAACTACAGTTTTTAGTTTTGCCGCATAAATGTCCAAGGGTATTTGTGTGACATTATTGCGCCGATGGAAAAAATTGTAAACTGATTTGGATGTTTACAAAAGTTCATAAACAACCAGCAGCAATTTAATACACACAGACACTTTATGATCCCATTTAAACCTTTGTATAAAGTTTCTTTAAAAACAGCCTAAATATAATTATCAGGTCAAACATTCAGAGGTTTGTGTTATTTTTTAAATATCTCTCTGAAGTTTAAGCTCTTCTAGGTTTCCTCTCCTCCTCCTGAGAGCACAGACACGTCGACGAGCTGCAGCAGCAAACTGTTCGATCAAATCAGGCTGAAAAAACGAAACAAAAACAAATAATCTTTCCCAGAGGATCTGCAGAAATCCGATGCGTCTGTGTGAAGCGGCTTCCTGATTGGAACCTCTCAGACGGACCTTTGAGATTTATCGTGTTCGTGGTTAAAAGGCCTCTGAAACAACATTCGGACCAAAATATGACCAGCCTGAGGACTCGGAGCTCCGGCAGCTTTCCTGGGTTCTGATTAGAGATGAAACCATCGGTCGATTAAGGAAAAGAAAATGAATCCTCAACAAGTTCAGGCTGCAGAGTTGTGAGGACGACTTATGTGACAGAGAATTAATAATTGTTGGTCATTTTGAAGACGTCACCTTGGATTTTAGGTAACATTTAACAGACCAAACGATTAACGAAGAAAATAACTGTCAGATTAAATTCATCACCTTTCGGACTCACGTGGGCAGTTTATAAAATGAAAATGACA
The DNA here is from genome assembly GCF_014851395.1 of Micropterus salmoides. Taxonomy (NCBI): domain Eukaryota; kingdom Metazoa; phylum Chordata; class Actinopteri; order Centrarchiformes; family Centrarchidae; genus Micropterus; species Micropterus salmoides. The sequence goes on along the minus strand of NW_024044348.1, from coordinate 2,501,423 downwards.
TCCGTTGTAGTTTTTGGTGCAACACACGTTCACATTTCATTTATCTGCACACATGTTGAGGCCTGCTGGCCGCTAACAGTACCTGCCTGTAGCTCCGCCCACACCTGCGCTGCATGACCGAGACCTTGAAGACTGAAATGTTGCATCAATGAAAATCTTTGGAGCTTGCTAACGTCAGCGTGCAGACAAACTCCTTCTCCTCTGCATGCTGGGTTGTTTTTGTTTTTTTTTTAAATCCTGCAGCAGAAATGAATTGTGGGACGCTGATGATCACAGGAGGCAGAATAAAAACAGAAAAACACATTACCCAGACAAAAGGAGGATTATCAGGACGAGTGAGGGAATGAAATAAAAACAGAAATAAAGCTTCAGGCAGCCGTCCTCTCACACGAGGCGGCACGTATTCAGGTCACCAGAGGAAACGCGACACTCTGCATCAGGTTACAGCCACGGGATCGCTCTCCCCGTCTCTATTCAACATGTCTGTCCCTCTGCAGCCTCTATTTCCACCACCCCCCCCCGACCGCCATCCCTCCATCTCTCCCTCTTTGTGTCCGCCGGCTCGGTTCTTACCTCCCTCCCTGCGGCCTCGCCGTCCGCATCATTGCCGCATCCTGCCGCTCGCTGCTGCAGCTTCACACCGACACACAGCGACACACAGCAGCAGGATCAGTGTCAACGCCGCCCGCCGACCCCCTCAACACACACACAGCTTCCTCCCTCTGTTCCCCTAGCAACAGCACAGCAGCATCACACCTCCTCCAGCCCCTCCTCCCTCCAACCCGTCGCCAGATAAATATTTCAGCCTCAACTGGAGCGTGAGGAGCTGCTCCTCCCCCCACTGAAATATTCAACAGCCCTGAGTGTGTAATTATTTTCTCAATATATCGATGGTCTATAAATGTAACATTACAGTCCTCTAATAAATCTAATCATTAAAAAGGAACATCTAAATTTCATTCAGTCTATTTTAGTTACCGCACATAATTCAGCCTTTTAAAATCGCACCTACTTCATGTGTTTTTGTTATGTAGCTGTAAAACTGCAGTTTCCCTTTAGGGTTAAAAATCTAGTGATCTAAATGCCAAAAACGAAGTCCAATTTCTCCAATTTCTCACAGCTCAAATTCTCACATTAAAATTGTTTGTTTTGTCCAACAGAGTCTAAAAAGCAAAAAGGTATTTATTTTACGGTTGTAAAAAAACCCCAAAGAAAACCAGTAAATATTCACACTGGAGGAGCTGGAGCCAGGACGTGTTGGCTCCAAAAGGTTATTTCATTATGAAAATAGTTGCAGATTCATTTTCTGTGCATCCACTCTAGCAGCAGCAGGATTTTGGCATGTTATTTAATGCTTTTTTCCCCCTCTACTGTGGTTAAAAGGAGGTAAAATGCTTCTGAAAGTGCTGAAACAACAAACACTTCCTGTGTTTATAGGCCGGCGGCGCCAGACACAAAAAGCCAAAAATAAAACAAGCCAAAAAGGAGAGAAAGCTACAGCAAACTCCAACAGCTCAGCAAACCGTCCTAACAGCTGTCGTAGCTTATTAGCCATCAGGGTTTAATGAAGCTCCTCTGTCAGAGTAGAAACTGTCGGGAGGACGTCACGCTGATGCAGCTTATTGAACGAGCACGATTCCTGCCGCCTGGCGCGTTAGCCGTCGACCCTGTGAGGAGTCACAACCAAACTTCTAGCACCGACTGTCTGGTGAAGAGACGCAGATTAAATTTGACTTCACTGTGGACAGACAACAAAACAGACACCCGTTTCATTCCATCAAGCTGGGCGGGTCCGTTTAACAATGACTTTTATACACGTTCTTATCAATGCATCGGTGGAAATAAATCTAAGTGTAATAAAATATAGTCTAAAGTTTGAAAATGTTCCGACTTAAATAAGGAACAATGATATAAAATAATAAAATCTGATTTAATAAACTTTTATACAGTTTGATTACTGGTTTTGAGTTAGTGTTTGATACACGCCTCTCACCTTTAGTCCAAAACAGCCTTGAATGAGCAGTTTTTAAAGTCAAGAATATAAAGACAAACAAATCCTAAAATCTCAGTAACACGTTGTAGGGTTCAAAAGTAAATTTATGCACACTCAGCTGTCTTTAATATATTATAATTATATTAAAGTCTTTAGCTTGGAAATATTACAAATACACTTTCACACAGTCCAGATCTTTCAAATTCTGAACGGACATTTGTCCCCAATCAATAACAGATGAAATGTTGAATTTAAGACAAATGATTTTTTTTTTTGTTGAGCTGAAAGTAATGTCAAGAAGACTTTTCCTGACCACCCGACCATTTGGACTGAACCGTCCAGCAGCAGGTAAGTATGTTAGAGTTCTCCTGTCGGCACTCAGTGGTCAGATTATCAGATGATGATAATCTCTGGTTACATAACTCCTGATCTGCCTGACAGAGACTCAAACCAAAACGTATACATGCAACGTGTCAGAAGGTCGGAGGATTAAATGTTGATGTTTCACGTTCCTCTGCTGACCAACAGAGAACCGCTGAGATCCAGAAACATCAGATTAACGGGAACACGTCAACACTAACCAGGAGACACGCCGTCTCCGAACAGGCCGTCGGGAACACAGCGACCCTAACAAGGAGACACGGCGTCTCCGAACAGGCCGACAGGAACACAGCGACCCTAACCAGGGGACACGGCGTCTCCAAACAGGCCGTCGGGAACACAGCGACCCTAACCAGGGGACACGGCGTCTCCAAACAGGCCGTCGGGAACACAGCGACCCTAACAAGGGGACACGCCGTCTCCGAACAGGCCGTCGGGAACACAGCGACCCTAACCAGGGGACACGGCGTCTCCAAACAGGCCGTCGGGAACACAGCGACCCTAACCAGGGGACACGGCGTCTCCAAACAGGCCGTCGGGAACACAGCGACCCTAACCAGGGGACACGGCGTCTCCGAACAGGCCGTCGGGAACACAGCGACCCTAACCAGGGGACACGCCGTCTCCGAACAGGCCGTCGGGAACACAGCGACCCTAACCAGGAGACACGGCGTCTCCGAACAGGCCGTCGGGAACACAGCGTCGTCAGGGTCTCTGCCCTTCAGTCAGTCAATGGTCACCCACATGTTAACACGCCTTTAGCTCTGATTTGGAGCGCTGGTTAAACTGTTGACTTGGACCATGTTTGTCATTAACAGATGATTTTAAAAAACATAAAGCTTCCAGCCAATGAGAAAGCATAGAAAGGTTTAATGTTCAGTGCAACTTTTACTGCTACTGTCAAATCTGATGATCTTAATTCTTGCGGATGCCGATATGTTTAGGGTTCAGTGACTTATTATTCAGATCAGTCCCGCCCATGGATTCATGAGTCCGTGTTCTACACCCTGTCATGAACCCACTTTTTTTAAAATTAACCACCAAACTACAGCACCAGTCAAAAGTTTAGACATAACTTCCCCTTTCCTTGAATGAGAGTACTGTATATGCAAATAAACACAGCAATAACGAGATTGACAGCAGCAGCCAGAGTTTCCATTTTAAATCAGTGTTTCATCCAAAAGCAAAGAAAATGTATTTCACAGGCAAAGAAAACACCACCACAAACCGCTCCACACAAAACCGCCACTCTGTGGGGAATTCTACATACGTAGGTACCGACCCCTGCAGACCGGTTTGGAGAGGTTCTGACCCAGTCGTCAAAAAAATTTTCCATTGAGTTTTTTAACTTTTGATGCTTTAAGAACATTTTGTTTCCAATATTTTGAATGCAGTATGTTATGGGAGTGTGCGTACACACACACACACACACACACACACACAGCGATAAGCCATAACACTCTGACCATTGACAGGTGAAGTGAATAACACTGATTATTTAATATCTGTGTCAGTGGGCGGGATCTATCAGGCAGCAGGTGAACACTGTGTCCTCAGAGTTGATGTGTTAGAAGCAGGAAAAATAATTGATATAATTTAACTAAAAATAATTAAACATAAATGTTCAATAAATTTTTGATAATTTGAGTCAAACAAATTAGCACTTAATTGGTCTTTTAAGATATTTTATAGAGGAAAAAGAAACAAAAAAAAAGGAAAAGATTTTATTTAATTTTCCTCGTGCATATTTATTGAAAACAGATTTTATCAGAATAGTTATGAATGTTCTGCTTCAGATTTGTGAAGTCATCCTCTGTTTGGCATCAAGTGTTTGTTCTGACCAGAAAGAAGTTTAAAACTACATTAACTTTCACTCAGGAGCAAAAATCTGAATTTAAACTGAAGAAATAATAATTTGACTTTTACCCTGATAATTAATCGATACTGAACGAAATGAAATGTTTTATCATGACACAATTTTTGGCCGTATTGTACCTCAAATTTTATGTAAGTACAATCTCTGAGTAAATGTATTTTCCTCTACGGTTTCTCGCTCCATCGTTCAGAAGTTTCTCACCCGTTCTTTAAGGTTGTTTTTTTAATTAAAAGCCTTCATCCTGTGATCTCCATGTCCTCACCTGAAGAACTCGCCTCCTGCTGTCGGGGACGTTGCGTCCACCTCCTCGTCGCCTCCTCTTCACATCAGCTCTACATCTCCTCGGTCCTCTGCGGTCTTCCCCACTACCCCGAGGCCTGAACGCCTCAGTGACAGCTCCATCCTCCGGACGACCTTTCTCCCCCGCGCCCTCCGACCTCCCGCCCGGCCCCACGGCCTTGTTGTTCCAGCTCTTCAGGAGGCTGTGGAGGGTCAGGACCGCCAGGGTGCACAGGACGTACATGACCCCGTCCCGCGCGTCCAGTTCACGTCGAACTGCTCAGACTGAAGGTTGTTCTCTGTGGATGTGTCGATCCGGCGCAGGTGGGAGCTCGCAGGTGTCTCGTTCACATCCTCAAAGTTTGTGAGGCTGAAATTCAGCGTGAAGAAGCAGAACTCTGTCCTCCAGATATTTCTCCTCCCAGCTGAACGAAGCTCATTGGCTGTGCTGCGTTTGTATAATCCCCTCGCTCTCGCTCTGTATTAGACTCTCACCTGTTTCACCTCTGTCCTGAGTCCCGCCCCGTCACAGTCAACACCACATTTCCACAGAACTGATAAACACCTGTGAACCTTGTCCCGTCCTCTCTGCTGCTGTCACGTCCACAGGTATTTGACAGGTAACAGGTAACCAGAGCCAGCAGCTTCAGTTTCTCAGTGTAACTCAAGACCCAGCTCGACTCTCAGACACGATTACGGAGAGCTGTTTAACCTCTGGAGGTCAAAGCGGCCGAATCACCAACAGATAACTAAAACCGATTCAGTTACTCAAAGTTCAACGCAAAGTAAAAATAAATCCACTTTTCAGCTTCATGTTTGGCAGAAGCATTTGTTATGATCTGGTAATGTTGGATCTTTCTACTTTACAACAAAGTATAAAATACTGTATAAAAGGTGATTTAACTCAGGAACTATCAAAGAATCCAAGAAGAAGAAGAAAACAAGATGCTGAAAACTTTCTGGTTTGTTTTTCAGCCCGACAGGAAAAGTACAAATCCAAACCCTCTTCTCATTGAGTCCGTTAACTTTGCCTCCATGTTTGTTCCACCGCAGAGCTCCGGGTGTTTCCTCTGCCTCCTCCGTCTGGTTCGTTAGCTCGTTAGTTCAGTTTGCTTTCTGATTGGACGAGCAGCAGCAGGTCCAGAACGGCCCGAGGCTAGACCTGTACCGACCCGTCTCTCCGCCCCGTTATCCTCTGTGACACTCCAACAGATTAGAGCCGTGGCAGGTCGGGTCTTCACCTCCATCAGTGAATGACAGAGAGAGAGAGAGAGTCCTCCACTCTGGGTGCACCTCTCTCGCCCGGCCCTCCCTCCCTCCCCGTCCTGGGACCATCTGTTGTTGCAGCAGGATAAAACTCGCTGATGATGTAACACGTGATGATACTTCATGATGCATTTCTGTAAAGTTCTCCAGGGTCGACTCTGCTGAACTGATTTACATATAAAAGTTTAAAAAAAAAATGAGTGTTGAGATTAATAACTTTGACACTTTGATAACTTGAGACTTTGACGACTTTCCAATCAGAATTAATAAGATGTGAATCCTTCAGTACATTTTACTGATTATACTGTATGTTTATAGAAGCAACTATACAGGCTTTCACTTTTATTTGGTTAAAAGTTTTATTTCAGGCTTTTAAATATGTAGACATAGCAGACTTTTTTTACTGTTACCGGTTTAAACACCGTTTTATTTTAATAATTTTTTTTGTGTAAATGAAATTGATATCATCTCTGTAAAACTGCTTTGTGTATTTTAAAGCAGCACTAAAATTATTTAGTGTTGCTCTTCCATCAAGTTTGAGACAATCTGTGCAGCAGAGGTGGAGGAATCCTACTAAGTATCATGGATCCTACATTTCCCATAATCCATTGTGCTTCAGTTTTTCAATTCTCTTATGAAATTTTATGTTTTCCTGTTGACAGCAGCTTCAGATCAGGAAATGCTTCTACGTGGCCCTGCAGGACAACAACATGAAGTTTACATATTTTAACTGCAACCGGAGGACTCGAACACTCGTCGCCCAGGTCAGAGTCGACCTCGTTGCTCAGCGTCCTGGAAACCTGGATTATCTCCTGTCCTGGATCGTGGGAAACGGACTGAGTGGGATCTGACAGTCTGAATCACAGCCAGTGAATTGTGATGCCCGGATCAGTTCAGGACCTCTTCATATACAGTGAGGACCCGTCCTGAAACCTACTGTAAAAAACAGAGCCGAGACTGTTTCTGGAAACGGTCCTGCGGGAACAAAAGAGGATGTTTCCAGTCCACCGACCGCTTTCAGGGTCCTAATGAGGGGGTGGAGTCACAGCATGAAACACTTCACTCTCTGGATCACTACGGAGTCAAACAGTCACATGAGGCTCCAACCAGACGTCTCGCACATAAACTCACATTCGCAAGGAGGATCCAGGGCCTTCGAGCAGGTTAACGGGTCATTGAGGAGTGTTCAAGGACCCTGGAGAAGGTTCAAAGAGTTCTTGAGGAGTTCCAAGGATTCTTGAAGAAGAGGTTTTCAGGGGATCTAAGACATTTTAGGGATATGAAAACACAGAAGTGCTTAGGAAACAAAATCAAACAAAAAATTGTGTGAAGTACATTTTGCCATCTGCTCAGACGTTATTAGGACTGTATGTTCGTGCCTCCACAGAAACCCAGTGTACTGTGGCGTGAACACAAGTGTGTTTGGACCGGCTGTCCATGTTAGAGCCCAACTCCTCCTGTGATCTGTGGCCAGTTTGAGCCGTGACACCGGACCTTTCAACAGCGCCGACCTGAGCTCACAGGAAGAAGGTAAAAGTGCTTCCAGTCAAGTCTCTCGCCGGACTCTCTCGTAGCGGAGCAGGAAGGACCACCAGCCTATTTTCAAAGTTACAAAACTGGCAGAAGCTGCAGCGGCGTAAAAGTAAAATAAAGGACATTTTAATAAAATTGAAGTATAGTGAGCAAACAAGCCGGCAGAGGTTTTGGCGGGTAATGATCGCCTTCAAATGATGGTGATAATGATCCACCTGGTTACAATTGGAGGAGGAGGAGAAGAAACTTAAGAGTCTTCAGCCATGCTGAAGTGAGGTGTGATACTGCTACTACTGTGTGTGTTAGCATGCCAACGTTAGCTAATTAGCAGCAAACAGAGCAGCTGAGGCTGATGGGAACGTCATTAGTTCTGCAGGCACCGTGAAACTTCAATTAATAGCCGAGTCCCAAACAGCCGCCTGCCCCGTTTACTGGCCTAGTGTGGGAACACATTGACAAATAAACGCAGGTCTCCATTAAACGCCTGGCCTGGTTTTTATAAAAGTTCTTTGGATGTATAAAACCTCTTAAACCCCGCAGGGACGCCGCTTTAGCTGCTTAGATCGTTAATACAGATATTAATGTTTAAACGTATGATCAATATGTCAGTGTGGACATGCTGCACATCGTTAGATCGCTTAGATTCTCCACAATTCAGTCGTTCAGTTAATTTAACAGAAACAACGAGCCTCAAAGTCTGATTCTTATAGATTTACAGGTGTGACCTGCTGAATGTATCCGTTCCTGATTATTTATCTTCCTTCGGTCTGTGAGGGTCCACCGATCAAAACAGATTTTCATAAACATGAATCCAAGTTGTGAATCCTGTCATGTGTCCATCAAGTCCATCGTTCTCTGCTAACTTCTGCCACACTTCTCTCATCCTGCACCCTGTTGTTTGTTACGTTGCTGCCTTCAAAATAAAAGTGCATACGCCGTCTCTAGATCAAATGAATGACGACATTGGATAATTTTATACAAGTAATATTCTGTTTGAAATAAATAAACTGTTTCATAGTAGCCTATTTCAGTTCAATTCAAATTAGCTTTATTGGCATGAATGTATAACAATATTGCCAAAGAACAGTCAACTCCATACATTTCAATAAAAATTAATTAAAGCGTAAAGTAATTAAAGCATGTGTTTGTGTGTGTTAAAAAAAAATTAAAAATTTTAATAATAAAACGTGTGCGTATATATTTTAAGACAAAAAGTAAAAAAAAATTATTAAATATAAATAAATAAATAAATTAGTATCAAATGTAAAAACAAAACAATTACTAAAATATCAAGCAATCAAAATAATTTGAAAGTTTGTACAATTATCAGTCTGAGTTTCCACTGGTTTTCCTCACTTCATGGCATGAGGAGACATATTTTGCGGCAATTATTTGACATTTGGGGAATGTAAATAGGGGAGTTTCTGTGTGCTGATATGAATTCGAATTCGAGGTATATTTGGGAAATGTTTGCAAAGTGTTTTTGTCTTAGTGTTTTATATCGGGCATATATAGGGCATGAGGTTAGAAAGTGCAGCTCTGTCTCTACCTGTCCTCTGTCTCTACCTGTCCTCTGTCACACTGGGAGCAGAGTCTCTCCTCTTGTGGTAGCCAGCTCTGTCTGTGTCGACCCTTTTCTATGGCCAGGCTGTGTTCACTCAGTCTGTATGTTGTCAACATTTGTCTTAGTTTGGGACATTTTATTGTACTCAGGTAATTTGTCAGTGTGAATTCTCTTTTTAGGGTCAGATAAACTTTGTAAATTTACTTTGTGTTTTGGTCGTTTCTTTCCAGTATTCAATATATTTTTCTTTCTGCTTGCTGATAATTTGGTTTGGTCTGCTTGAGTTGGTGTTGCTGTCCTGAGGCTGTTGGGAAATTATTACTGCAGAGAGCCTCAGGACCAGCTGGCTGAGGGGACTCTTCTCTGGTTTCAGCTCCTGGTATGTTAGGGCTTTGTGATGATATGTCTGGGGGTTAACTGATTTTAAGTGATTGTAAAATTTAAGTGATCTTTTCTGTATTTTTAGTAAGAGGGGGTATTGGCCAAGCTCTTCTCTGCACAGGTTATTTGGTGTTTTTCTCAGAACTCAGTATGGAAAGATTCTAAGATTGTTTTTTGTTTTGTCAAATTCATTATTAAGTTTTGGCCCCCAGATTTCGCTACCATACAGAATTATTGGTTCTAGTACAAATTGGAAAATTTTAAGCCAGATTTCGAGTGGAATATATATTTTAATGTTCCTTTTTATTGCATAGAAAGCTCTCCTTGCTTTGTCCCTCAGATCTTTCACAGCCATGTTTAAGTTCCCTGTGTATGTAATGTTGAGGCCAGGGTAAGTGTAGTTTTTTGTGTGTTGTAATTTAGTGGTGTCTAAATAGAAATTGTGTGTAACCTGATTTCTGTATTGTTTCTGAAAGATCATTATCCTAGTCTTTGCTGTGTTTACTGTCAGGGCCCAGGTCTGACAGAATCTCTGCAGGAGGTTAAGGTGCTGCTGCAAACCTTCTTTAGTAGGTGAGAGCAACACTAAGTCATCTGCATACAGCAGACCTCTGATCTCTGTGTCGTTCAGGAGGAGGCCAGGTGCCGTGGAACTCTAATTCATTGATATATAGATTGAAGAGAATTGGACTGAGATTGCATCCCTGCCTCACTCCCCGGCCCTGAGAGAAGAACGATAAACGTTTGTTTCCAATCTTTATGACACATTCACTTTTTGTATACATGTTCTTAATCAAATCATGTTTTACCGCCAATACCACTTTCAAGTAGCCTATAGAAGAGGCCCTCGTGCCAGATGGAATCAAAAGCTTTTTGGAAGTCAACAAAACAGGCATATACCTTCCTTTTCTTAATGTTTAATTCTTGATCAATTAGAGTTTGGAGGGTAAATATATGGTCCATTGAATGGTCCATTTCAGTTTTATGCGAGAGAAATTAAAGGCTTGTCCCAAATATAGGCTGGGTCAATTCAGTGATTTTAGCAAATAAAAGCCCGGGCTATTAATCAAAGTTTTACGGTAATTAGTAAAACCAAAGTGTTGGCCCACATATTAACCTTATGAAGGGGCTCTATGGGAAGTCAGAGGATCAGCAGGGTTGTTAGGATTCTAGCTAAAAACACTAAAAAAAAACAAAACAGCATTACAGTGGATGTCCTTTTCATCCTCCCTGCTGGAATCAATCACAGTCCCTGCTATCAGTCCACCTTCAAGTAAATCAGATCTGCAGAGCGACCTGCCGCCTCCGTCAAACAGTAACTGAGAAAAAAACAAAACCATAAAATGTTCCGGAGAAGGTAAACACGGGCGTGTCCAGTTAATGTCTTACAGACGCAGACCTGACCTTCTATTTCATCATTATTTAACCTTTATTTACTAAAGCCATTAAAAGAACAAATTCTTATTTACTAGCAGTCTGGCAAAAGGCAAAGCCTCCTGAGGGAGCATTTTAACACAACTTCTGCTTAAAATCCCAACAAGCATCACATAAGTGACCTGCAGACACGAGCGCCTGGCAGGTGGCTGCAGGTGTGTGTTGGTTATGAAGAGGGGCATCAGGTGCGTTAGTGATGAAGAGGCTCAGACCCTCCAAATTAGAGCAGATTAGTTCGTCTCTTCATTTAATGAGCTTTAAGGACTGCAGTTTCCCCACAGAGTTCATGAGTTGCAGGTTCTCTTCCAGGGAGGAAGGTCTATGTGTTCTGTGCAGAACTTCCATCATATTATCAGGTGATTTTAAAAGGACACATTCTGTAGTTCTGCTTCTGAAAAGTTCCCGAAAAACACATTAGGAATCTCTAACCGTCCTCATCAATAAATTCACTTCTTCATAGAGGCTGAGGGTTTAGCTCGACGGGCCCTTAAAGAAAACTGGGAGAGTTTACTTCAGGAATCGAGTCAGCACACACACATATCGCTGTTTCAAATAGTTTCACTTCAATCTCACATTAATAAATACTAAAATAATGTAAGATGACAGATTGTTTCAGGTCCAAACTCTGAAATTACTGCTGCTTTGTCAAAGAGGAGGGAGGCGGGGAGGGGGGGGGGAAGCTGTTTGGGTTAAGTGGTTTACAGATTCCCAAAATGCATTGCACACACCCATTTCAGCTCTCCATCTGAGCTATTTCAGGAGGAAATTACAGTGTGACCAGCTGGGTGGAAACACACACACATGACATCAGTCATCTGAAAAAAGGAAAAAGACACAGAAAATAAAGGAGGTGGAGAGAAAAGCTGACAGCGAAGGAAACAACTCTGCAAAGAGGAGGGTGGCCTCCTCCGGCTCCTCTCTCTCCTGCTGCTTAAACAAACCCTCGCCCAGAGGACGATGTTCCAGAAGATTTTCCAGATGGAGATCAGCAGGAGGTTCATGTGGACGTAGTCTGACCACACACACAGCATCATTCACTGTTCCAGTGTGCATCCTAAGCCACACCGGGTGTAAACGCCGGCCTCCGTCACTGATAAGTCTGACAAATGCTTTTTTAAAAAGGACCAGTCTCATATTTAGCTGACATCATTCATGTGGTTCAAATGCCAAAATATCCTCAGTCGAGTGGAAAAACCTGAGCTCTGAAAACATTTGCCATCATTTATAGACTAAATAAAGAGAATATATCTATATAGCCAATGCAAATAATTATTACTACAGCTCTCATTTAACAGTGTGTCTGACTTTAACCAATCAAATCTTTAAAAATCAATAATCTTTTAATCCCAACAAGCTAAAATATAAGTGCAGGTCATTTGGAAGCCGCAGTGAAACTGAACTGGTTCAACAGCTCCACCTGCTGGACTGGACCAGTGCGACAGCCTGCTGCCATCTGGATTTCATCAAACACAAGTTACACAACAGTTTCCCAGCTGACACACAGTCTGAGTCAGTGTCACCGTTAACTTCCTGTAACGGTGAGTTCAGGCTCTGTGGTGAGTTCAGGCTCTCGGTCCCAAACCCAATGTCGTCCCTGAACCCTGACGTCACCTGGAAAGTGATGAAGAGCTCAAAATGCTGTAAACCGGGACGGGACGGCGCTTTGCTGCATTATCATGTTACCTTGACGACGCTGAAACACGTCGCACACTTTTTATTTCATGGTTTGGCCTGATTTTTAAGGTCTTGCCCTACAGAGTGGAGGAGAGGTAAATGTTAATGTACAGTTGTTGTTGTTGTTGGTCAAAACAGCATCATTAAGCAGAAACTAAAATAACTATTTGAACTAACCAAGTAATGAGGTGATGTTCGGCGTCCCATTTTAAATCTATGTTAAGAAAAATTCTAACATTCTTAACATCAGCGTTGGTTTCCATCCTCGTTTTGTCTTCTTCTCTTATAAAAAAGGCAGATTTGCCGCGATATTTCTCTTGCTTCCAGGTGTCCCCCGTGTTTCACGCCCTACTGCTATGAACTCTGGGAGATTCCCTCAGCCAAAGTCTGCAGAAATGTAGACTTAGGCAAAGGGTTTAAAAAGGGCTCAAAATGTCCACAGGAGAGCCTTGGCGCACTTGGGGACGGCGCTTTGCACCACAGTGAAGCAAGTTTTACGTTGGAGATTCTGTTTCTCCTTGCTCCTAAGTTTCTTTGTGTGGTCCTAATTTTTTTCCTTTAGGAGCACATGTGCTCCTTGGGAAAAAGGATAGCGCAGTGTTTCTCCCCACAGGTTATAATTCTGCTACACATGTACAAGCTTTCAACCCGCCTTCATTTACGGCTCTATCCAGAGCGCCGGGGACGGGACGCCATGAGCTCCTCCCACCTTGAACTGATGCTAAGCTGACTGAGGTTCTGGATCCAGGAGCAGATAGAAGGTGTTTTCTAACACGTACAGCAGATCACATCTGGAGCCTTTAACGCAGTATTCTGGACATGTAGAGATCTGATCTGGTCACACACACCTGCTCCTCGCCGCCACCGCGACATCTGAAGCTGACGTTGGTGGAGCCACACGATTGGCTGAATGCGTTTCCCGGCTCAGCTGTGCGAAAGCAGACGATTGGCTTTCTTGCGAGAGGGGCGTGACATGTGCATACAACCGTAATCTTTTGCCTTATAGGCTTTCCCCTCAGGATTCTTTAGGTGGTGTCTCTTCGTAGCTTTAGTCCGTCTCTCAGTCCTGTTCCGACTTCCTGTCTGGGACGCTCATCTCTGAGCCCATTGGTTCCTCCTGAAGAGGTAAATCTTTAACAACTCCTCTCAGACATCAAGACATTTCCAACCTGCTCCTCGCTGTAGTTCCTTTCAGACAGACAAGAGGAAATAGGGCGTGATCCAGATGTGGTGAGAGTTTGGGGCAGCAGGAGGTGGAACAAGATGGAAGCTACGTCTCGGTTTTGAGGTCATTAACAAGCACGCCTCCTCACCCACGTACACTCAACGCCGTGATCGTCCCGGTGCAACTTTCTCTCAAACTCAAATCAGAAACATTTCAGCTCGTTAACCGCGGCACCACCCAGTCCCAGCTGTCCGACCGCTGCCCCCGCCACCACGGAGCCCAGACACACTCCCTCCAGCCAAAACCTACCCCGACCACATCTGGCACTTTGGTGCCTCCCCTACAGCCATCTTTACAGTATGAACAGACCGGATGTAGAAATATCTGTTAGTGTGCACATGAGCCAGCTTTTTCAATAACTATCGCGATCTCATTTTTCTCACTAACAAGTAAATATTCAAAATATGTTTGATTTTATTCACTTGAATCAGACACAAATTAGGACTTTTTTTTAATAAAAGATGTTTAATTTTGTCGAGGAAAAAAAAAAGGATTTTACTTAATTTTAGTCACTTGAGGACGTTTATCAGACGCCACACAGAAGGCGTCAGACTACTTTAAAACATACGCAGTAAAACTCCCCCACACCTGGAAACAAGCTGAGGTGGAAAATCACTGGAGTTCAGTTTTAACTATTAAGAACAGGAAATAACACGCTGAGGCGGTTTCCGCCTGTCAGTACAATGCATTGTGGGTAATGCAGTGGGATAGAGCCATAGACTGTGTATAAGAAATGGACGTAGTCATGGTGACGTCAAGCATTGGTTTGCGGACCGCCGCTTTGAAGCCTCGAGTCCTGGCCAATAGGGCGCCACCATGTCGAGTTTTTGCAACCAGGAAGTGCCCGGATGTGACGATACGGCGGCGCTAACGGCCGTGTGTGGAGCTAGCTAGCTTGCTTAGCTAGGTGCATCTGTAACTCACGTTAACTGTCATTTTAACCGGGCTGATAAGTTTGTCCAGCGAACAACAGTCTTAAAACTAAATGTACTCAGAAAGTGAACAGCCGACTCCTGATAAGCTTTTTCAGCGCCGCTGGTTAAATTTACACAACGCCGTGGGTACGAGTCCCTCTAGCCTGATTGACAGGTTGCCACGGTAACGACTCGTCAATCGTAGATAATCCTGCCCTGAAACATACTCTGCTTTATGGTCTATTTTAAAATAAATGGGACCATAATTTACTAAATGAACATCACGCTGTGTTGAAGAAGACTTGAAACTCATCAGGAAAGTGTTTACTGAGGGAATAAATCAGCTGACAAGTAGAAACATTTTACCTTTATTTCTAATGGAGCCGGACTTCTTTTTGCAACCAGAGGAGTCGCCCCCTGCTGGATTTTCAATAGAATGCAGGTTTCAGGGACTTCCGCATCGGGTTCATATTGTAGACCGGAAGCTTCCCGCTTGGATGGAGCTCATGAAAGTCCAGGAGTGAATGAAGCCCGAGACGCACTGAGTGTGATCAGGTCAGCCAAACAACCTCTGGAGGTGCGTGACAAGTGTCAAATGCAAATGTCAGTCCACATACTACGGCTACGTGGCCGGAAATAAGTGCATTAAATAAAATCACTGGTTTGGTGGCGCAGACAGGTGGCACATCTGTACAGTGTTCTGTTTTTGGTGAACTGAACATGGTTGGCAAACCAACTGCATGACGCCGCCACCTGGACTGTTGTGTGGAACAGGCGATTGCTGCTGACCTGCCGCTCAGATAGACATACTGCCCCCACGTTCACGTGCTGAATTGCATCTCGCGGACACGTAGCGTTAATTCCTGGGGACGTGCAAAACCTACACTCCAACGGAACGCAGGATACGCGTGGCAGCCATCTTGCGTGCGCGAATGCGTAGGTAAAAGAGAGTTTGTCCAGGGCTTAAAAGAAGAGAAAGTACACGTGAACAAAGGAAGCAAGGAAACGATGGCAGGTGGAGCTTAAGTTTCACTTCCACTTCCTGGCTGAGTTCTGCATCAGCACAGAGGACGTGATGTTGGACCTGGACAGAGATCGGACCTTGATCGGATCTCATGTGGACACTGGAGACACGCGTTCATCAGGCAAAAATCATATACGAGGTGCGTATGTGTGGATTATGATGTTGTGTAGAAAAGTAGCCGTTAGCAAATATGGCGGCGGGGTGTGTTACACGACAGTATTATTCGATTCATTATGTTCATAAAATGTCAGTTACTTTATCTCTAAAAACCCGAATATTCACGTTTACTATCATTTGTGACAAAGAAAAGCCTCAGGTCTGTTCAGAGTTCTGCGTTTTCGCACAATTATCAAATTAATCGCAGTAGCTGCAGATAAATTTTCCGTCAATCAACGAATCAATTAATTGCTGTAACAAATGCGACGTTACGACAGGCAGCCCCACAACACTATGACTGGCAGGCCGGATCAGAGCGCCGGGTCTGTTTTCAGAGAACTCGTCGTCACGAGGTCACAAACTGCAGCAGCTCACATTCAGAAACCAAAGACTTTCTTCTGTTTCCAAACTTCAAAAAGAGATTAAAAAAACAAATATACGTTTGATTCAGTTCATTTTCCCACAGCTGCACACGAAGTCGTCGTCGTCTCTGAAACTCTCCGTCTGATAATGAAGCGGTAAATCCCATTTCCTCAGATAAGAAGGAACCTCGTGCTGCTGCATTCTTCACATTTACTCTGTAGCTTTCAAAGCGCACACTGAACGTCCGGCTGCAGGGACAGGAGAGGACACGCCGACTCAGTTTGGTGATAAAACACGGTTTAAACCTGCAGCTTTGACTCAGACCCTGAACTCAGCAAACACTCAGTTAATCTTTAGCGGCCTCTGAGAGCTGCAGCTCAGTGAGGACACACTGACCGCTGCTGCTTTGTTACCATGTACAGCAGAAACAGGAAGCCCAGCTGAAGGCCAGACAGGCCCACTTCACCCACGTCCCATGAACACATCACGCGCTTACAGTTACTGAGGTAGAGTCATTATGGTCGTAGCTGCTCCAGCTTTCAGAATAAAATGAATCTGATGAAACCACAACAGTATCGTCAATCACATTAAATACAGGTGGAAAAGATTTGCACTTTAAAATTCAGCTGCTAACAGGAGGAGAGACTGGGCATCATTTTCATGTTTTTGGCTTAATTTGTTGGCTACTCTAGCTCAGAGGAGGGTCGGGGACCTACAGGAGTCCATAAGGGGGGCCCCAGAAAAACAGTGGAGTAATTTATTTTCATTATAATTCCATCTGACAGGTAACACGACGTGGCACCAGTTGGGTCGTGGGTTTCATACACTTTCTGTAATAAAACATGTGAGAGACCAGACACGCCTTTGGTGTGGACTCGACTTCTGCGATGCCCTCCTAGCAGCTCTTCCAGCATGTGCGGTGAAACCCCTACAGATGGTTCAGAGCTCAGCAGCGAGTCTGGTTTCTGATCAGCCCAGAAGGGCTCCACTGGCTCCCCGGGGCCTCCAGAATCAAATCCAAGTCCCTGATGCTGCATACAGAGCTCCTCCTGGGTCTGCACCATCTACCTGAACTCCACATCCAAGCCTACGTTCCTTCTGGGCCACTGCGCTCCTCCAACGAACGCCTCAGCTCTGTTCTCATCTGTGACCCCACGATGGTGGAACGAGCTACCGCACGCCATCAGAGCAGGGGCATCCCTCTCTGACTTCAAGAAGCTCCTGAAAACCGGAGACGCTGATAGTTCTTACTAGTATTTGTCACTTGTGGATCTCTTACTTTACTGACACTCGTATGTTGTTCCTTAAACGTCCCCGAGCAGGACACTTCACCCCTCGGGGCTCCAGAGGTGTGCGACCGCTCATGTTCATGCAATTCTAAGTCGCTTCAGATAAAAGCGTAAATGTAAAACCAATAATCCTATCAGATGGGGGGTCCGCGGTCTAATTTGTGTCAGTTTAAGGTTCCTTGCTGTGAAAAAAAGTGACTGACATAACGAAAGAGGCAGACAGAAGAAGTTCCTGCTGCTTCCACGTCAGAGATCTGATCGGCACGTCCTCGGTGATGTGGCTGCTGCTCTGCTTCGGTGACACAAGAACAAAATCAGGTTTATTTATAGAAACTCTTGTGCTGCAGCGGTCAGTCTCTGCAGACACACCCTGCAGGCCGGCCAAAACACACACACGAAAACCCGGAGTGTGTCTGAATGTCCTCACAAGGACAGGAAAGAGACATAAACCCTGCAGAGAGACGGCGTCCAGCAGCGTCTTTAACGTGTTGCTTCAAGGTTTAATCTTCAGGCCTGGCTTTTTTTAATCAGGCGTGTTCAACATCTGCTTTTTAAACAGGCTGGTTTCTCTGCTGCACAGGATCTGACAGCAGCGTGTGAGCTTCACTGTCCTGTGGGAAACATCTGTAACAGCTGCTGGAAACACTGAGCCAGACAGGAAGTGAAATAAAAACCGGGAGCAGAGTTTCACTGCAACACGTCAAACGGATTCTCTTTTCATCGATTAATGCAGCATGTCAACCTGTTTGTGGCTCTGAAATAAATCAGTCAAAACAACAATTCTGACAACCTCTTAATCATTTAGTCCTTTATTAAAACAGAAATGTCAAACTTTCTGTTTCCAGCTTCTCTAATGTGAGGATTTCCTCTGAGTTCAGACATTTTATAGAATAAAATCTGTTCAGCGATTGATCAAAACAAGTAATAGGTGCAATGATTAGTCATCAATCCTTTAGTTCCTGGAGGGAAAAGTAATCAGCAAACGTTTTGATTGATCGTTTAAGTTATTTTGATGCTTTCAGATTCTCAAATGTGAGGATTTTAAATCACAGTAAGTTGAATATTTTGGGGTTTTGGACCATTGTTGGTCGGACAGAACAAGACATCTGGACTGAGACGGGCTTTATTCAGAGTTTTCACACATTTATACAATAAAATCTGTTCGGTGATCGATCAAAACAAGTATTGGCTGCAAAGATTAGTCATCAATGCGCAACAGAAAATTAATCAGCAACTATTTTGATTGATTGTTTAGGTTATTTTGATGCTTTCAGGTTCTTTTTCCACCATCATGTTATAATAAACTGATTATTTACTGGCAACAGTCTGATGAAAGTCGGGCTGCAGTGATTTATTGATTTTTCACTGTTTGTAAATGTGATTTTATTGAGTGCTGATCTGTTGGACAGACACACAAGTGGCATTATTATCACGGACCTTCAGGAATCAATCATTTACCAATTATCAATAAGTGTCACACTGTCCGCATCACAAACACATGTCTGTGTTGTGCGCGTGTGCATGTGTGGGCGTGCGCGTGCTGACCAGGTGAGGCCGCGGCTCTTTTGTTGGTCATGAAAAGCTGCGTGAAGCCGCTGGAAGCTGCTGGACGCGGCGGCCGCATGAATCAGATCTGCTGTTTGACACTTTTCTGTTGGTTCGTTTAAAGGACAACAGATAAACAACGCGGTTCCGCTGCCGGGGCCAAACAGCGTCCCCGTCATCCAGCTCAGCCGGACTTTGTGCAGCGAAAGTCGGAAGAATAAAAAGTTTGAAGGAGCCAAACTTTTTCTTACCTCTGGTCCGAAGCAGCGACTCCTCTCCCTCCTCGTCCTCCTCCTCGTTTCGCCGCTTCCTCGCAGTAAACTCCTCTCGGTTTCACTCGCATAAAGACTCCAGTTGTTAAAACGTAAATTAAGAGATAAAACTGGGCTGTTACGGTCGTCAGTGCTCAGTTTCGGCGGTGGACTCTCAGTGTCGCGCCCCACTGATCGGCTGATCTCCGCCGCTAAAAAGTCAAGACTGCCGTCTGCTGCCTTCACGGACTGTCAGACAAGTGAGGATTCAGCGGGTTTACCGCGCATGAGCGAGGGGAAAGTCGATTTATAGTGATGAGGGCGGGCGGGATTTGCAGG
This sequence comes from Micropterus salmoides, assembly GCF_014851395.1. NCBI lineage: Eukaryota > Metazoa > Chordata > Actinopteri > Centrarchiformes > Centrarchidae > Micropterus > Micropterus salmoides. Next base: position 2,481,936 of record NW_024044348.1, on the reverse strand, counting down.
ATCAGATAATTTGGCCCCCCATGAAAAATCAAGTTCCAGGATTCAAATGAATGGATTTCACATTAATAACACTTAAACGAGTTTATATCCTGTCTGAACATGGAAACTCATAATTACAAGGATCTTTACTCATGTCTGCCAGTTTATTTACTGTCTTTAATGTCCAGTACTGTCTCTAATGTACCAGTGTTTGAAAGCAATAGTTTTTTATTGCTTTCATTTTTAAATGTTCAGATGGATATAAAACTCATGTTTGTTCTAACAGTGGTTAGCCCAGTTGGGGTGGGCGTGGCCTCATTCAAGGGGGTAAGCAAGAGTTTGAACAGTGAAGCTGACCAAAGCCTGTATGGATGATGCCATGTAGGCCCAAAAATGAGCGAAGGAGCCGTGTTGTTTGGATAAGAAGCTTTTGGGGCATCTAAAAACATGATCGGCCATCAGCGACGCGGCATCGATGTTTTGGCAGGTGAGCCTCACAGACCGAGTCAGATAAACACACTGAGCCACAAGACTTCCTGTCAGTGCAGCCATGCACCAGGGGTGAGTTCAATCTCAAAACATTGTGCGCCGGTTTGCAACATTTTAGGATTGAACGGCTCTTTCTTTGCAACGCTGTGCAACGTTCCACCACGAGCTTCGAGGTGTTTTTTCTTCTGTTTGGTGGGTGTGTCACAGGTGTTACCCAATCAGCTGCAGCATGTTTGTAAACACAACAGTGTTAAAAAGGCAGGAAAATGCAGAGCGCTTGCGTCCACAGCGGGGTGTTCGAGGCACCACCGTTTCCGTTGAGTCTGTCCTCTGTAGACATCTCAGAGACGCATTTCTAATCTTTGCAACCACTAAAAGAGCCCTTACACGTCACATTCACACACATCAGATGGAAATAAACCTTCACATTCTCACACTTTGGCGTTCAGCCCAGGACAGACCCACCACAAGAGGGGTCAATGTCAACAAACCGTACAACACGTGAAAGTCAAAACTTAACACTAAACCTAGCTTAGCATTAAAAACTGGACACGGGGGAAAACGGCCAGCCTGACTCTGTCCGAAGTTCAAATATACCAACACGTTCTCACCTCAGTGCGTCAATACAGACGCTTTCAGACAGCGTGACAACGCGTAATTATTTTACACTAAAAAGTACCCTTCAGCGTCCGTATGAAACAACACCGTTTGCTACATCGGAGCAACACAAAGAAGACCTGCTAGCAGGTAGGGCTAACCGGTCGACATGCATAAAGTCAGTGACTTAGGTTTAGACACTAACTTTTCTGATGGTTATGGTGAGGGTAGGGGGCTTCGGGGGGCTGTCGACACTTAAACACGAACATAGCTAGCTAGCGTAGACCAGAGCGTCTCGTACAGACGCATCCGGGAGCGTCTCATAGAGACTATATGGTCATTTGCTTCGCACAGCCTGGTGACGTGGTTCAGGTCTTGGCCAATCAGAAGACAGTGGGCTTTGAGGGGGGGGGGCTTAAAGAGACAGGAGCATCTACATCTTGTTTCAGACAGAGGCTGAAATGAAGGCCTACATGAAGAGTCAGTGTAAGAATTTTTTATTTCACCTTTGATTCGTGCAAAGCTGAGAGTCAGCAAAGAGTCACAGAACTACGATATAGGGCTGGAAAAGCAGTTTAATAGGTCTCCTTTAAACTGACAAACATTATGTGTAATTAAAGACACAGTTCAAACTGTATCTAAACATTAGTTGTCTCTCGTTGTTGACTACCCAACATAGTTTTTTCAAAATAAGGTCCCTGGGGGTCCACCTGAGGACAGGGACTATGACCCCTCCTCTGGGAGGACCGGAGACTTTTCTCTTCTGAATGATGAAAGAGATATATCTTTAAGCCTTTTATACTTTTATTTATGTAGAGTAGCAGAGTAATATATATTTGTAACTGTGTTAATTGTATTTTGTGTCATTGATTTTTTATTTTATTTTAACTTATCTTCTGTGTATTTTGTGTCAGATTAATATTTTTATTTTATGTAAACCTCTACTACAATTGCCCTTCGGGGATGAATAAAGTATTTATCTGTCCATCCTTTATGTTTTGAGTGTTACACATTTCTTCTTCTCCACTCAGTAATCAGCAGCGATGATGAAGCTTCCTGTGTTCAGCTGCAGCTTTCAGCTCAGCATTGTTTCTGTTTTCCCGCCTTTTCTTGTTTTCTGTCTTTCCTTTTCGGCCCAGACCGACACAATGAGAGCTTCCTCTGCTTCCTGAAGCCTTTTCCTGTTCTTCTAAACATGGCAGGCGCGATTTCTCTCCCAGCCTGCACCTCTCTATTTCCTCAGCTGGAAGCTCAGCTGACCGGCGCCCTCTAGCAGCAGACAGTGACTGGACGTGTTCATATGAGGCCAACATGTTAAAGAGGTCATGTTATGCTTAATGGCTTCTTCCCTTTCCTTTACTGTGTTATATAAAAGTCAAGCAACTTAAACCTGCATCCTCTCCAGCAGCCAGCAGGGGGCGCCTTAAACCTGCGTCCTCTCCAGCAGCCAGCAGGGGGCGCCTTAAACCTGCGTCCTCTCCAGCAGCCAGCAGGGGGCGACTTAAACCTGCGTCCTCTCCAGCAGCCAGCAGGGGGCGACTTAAACCTGCGTCCTCTCCAGCAGCCAGCAGGGGGCGACTTAAACCTGCGTCCTCGCTAGCAGCCAGCAGGGGGCGACTTAAACCTGCGTCCTCTCCAGCAGCCAGCAGGGGGGCGACTTAAACCTGCATCCTCTCCAGCAGCCAGCAGGGGGCGACTTAAACCTGCGTCCTCTCTAGCAGCCAGCAGGGGGCGACTTAAACCTGCATCCTCTCCAGCAGCCAGCAGGGGGTGACTTAAACCTGCATCCTCTCCAGCAGCCAGCAGGGGGCGACTTAAACCTGCGTCCTCTCCAGCAGCCAGCAGGGGGTGACTTAAACCTGCGTCCTCTCCAGCAGCCAGCAGGGGGCGACTTAAACCTGCGTCCTCTCCAGCAGCCAGCAGGGGGCGACTTAAACCTGCGTCCTCGCTAGCAGCCAGCAGGGGGCGACTTAAACCTGCGTCCTCTCCAGCAGCCAGCAGGGGGGCGACTTAAACCTGCATCCTCTCCAGCAGCCAGCAGGGGGCGACTTAAACCTGCGTCCTCTCTAGCAGCCAGCAGGGGGCGACTTAAACCTGCATCCTCTCCAGCAGCCAGCAGGGGGCGACTTAAACCTGCATCCTCTCCAGCAGCCAGCAGGGGGTGACTTAAACCTGCGTCCTCTCCAGCAGCCAGCAGGGGGCGACTTAAACCTGCGTCCTCTCCAGCAGCCAGCAGGGGGCGACTCCAGCGGCTGCAGAAAGAAGTGTGATTTTATAGAAGTCTGTGAGAAAATGTTTCTACTTGTCAGCTGATTTATTCCCTCAGTAAACACTTTCCTGATGAGTTTCTGGTCTCAGTCACTAGTTTCAAGTCTTCTTCAACACAGCGTGATGTTCATTTAGTAAATTATGGTCCCATTTAGAGGAACAGAGACCAGGAAGCAGGGGGGGCATTAGGGCGGGGCTACAAGCTGATTGACAAGTCTCTACCATGGCGACTCGTATCCGCTGCTCTGTGAACATTTAACCAGCGCCGCTGAAAAAGCTTATCAGGAGTCGGCAGCTCATTTTCCAAAAAATGTGAATGACAGATGCACCTTGCTAACCAAGCTAACTAGCTCCGCCCTCTCATCCAAATATGGTCACGTCTGGTTGGAAAAACCCAAGATGGCAACGGCCTAAATACCAAACATTGTAATAGACACTGACAGGGAACATAACTGCGTGAGTACTTTTACTTTAGGTATTTTTAAGTACATTTTGCTGATAATACTTATATGCTTTTACCTAAATAAGTCTTTTAATGCTGGACTTGAATGCTTTTCCACCACTGTCTGATCTGCAGCTCAGTTCTGTCTGGAGGACATGGGGGGATTTAAGGTCTCCAAACTGCACCACTGCATCAATCTGAGCCTTAAATGAACCCTGCTGAGAATGAAGGCCTAAAACCCAGAACCGACCCTGACACACAGAGATGACCTGGAAACCAGTGCAGTAAAATCATTAACGTCATTAGAGCCCAGTTTGTGTCGGGCTGAGTTATCGAGCGGCTCACAGTGGAAACAGGAAACAAATGCAGACCAATCGCAGCCGGACGGAGCAGAGAAACAGAACTTTACACAGCGTTTCGTTCACATAAAACAGTGTGAAAATCACAGGTTTGCATCGTCATCACTACTAAACATGTAGCTGCTCCTAAAACATAATCAGTTAGCGGAGGCCACATCCAGAGGAAAAATCTTTTGCTCAGAATGGTCTTTTCTTTAACTCTTGAGAAAACACTAAGATCTCAATAGTATATATTTTTGAGATCACTTCCATCTGAATTGTTGCTCCTAAAACCCCCTTAGGAGAAAAGGATGAGGTGAAGAGAGATTGAGGACTGATTGTCTTTGAATAGAGTACAATTTTCCTTTACTTAAAAGAGGAGAAATACCATATCCACAATTACAGTCCTCAACTGTACTCAAGTAAAAGGTATAAAAGTATTCCATAGTGAATATACTTAGGTATCAAAAGTAAAAGTGCTTATTCTGTATGACAAATACTTACTACTACTGTATCTCAGTTCTTGCGTGCATTCGGTCATTGATGAATTAATTTCTAAACGTCATATAAAAGTATTGGCTGTTCCAGTTATGCTGGCTGTGACCTTAACAAATTGGAAAACATGACATTTGAAAGTGCATTATTTTCAAATTTTATTTTATTTTTCTCAGTAACTTGTAACAGATAATTAACAATAAATACAAAAAGGATTTGAAATTACGTGGGGGGTAAAAGTACAAACCCCCATTAAAAGAAATTACTCAACCTCAACATTTGACGTAAGTAAAGTACTTGAGTAAAATAACCCCTAAGTTCGGTCACTAAGACAAAACCGAGAAATATCTTGGAGCTTTTTTCTGATCCACATTCTGGACTGAAATGACACTTATTTAAGATCCTGTAGAGATCTCATCTTTTGATCAGAGTAAGACAGAGATGAGTTTTTTGCTCCTGGGGCCAATATGAGAAAACAAACATATCTGAGAAGAATCATGAGGTCCCAGGAGTCATAGCTGAGTTTTCTTTGAGCTCTTTCTCTGATCTCATGGTCCAACGTTCAGGAGACTTAAACTAGACTTATTTAAGATCAGTTAGTGATCTCTTGTTTTGATCAGAGTCAGACATAAATTAGATTTTATATGGTTGTTTCTCCTGAGCTGAGTTTGAGAAGCAGGAGAAAAGGCCTTTTGTCCCACTTTGGTATTAAAAACAGCTCATTTGTGTCCAGGAAAAAAAAGAAGGAAACAACTATGAGATCTCATCTTGGATTTTGCTTTCCTATGGGCAGTGTTGTGAGCAGAAGCTTGGGACTCTGGGAAAATGAGTTTCAATAAAAGTTGTTGACAACACTGAGTATTGCTCAATCCCTCTGAGCTCTCTCTGAGATTTGGTTCTCCAGAAACTGCAGGAGAGGAGAAGTGTTGCTTTGGAACAGACGGTCTTTATCGTCGTCTGCTGGCCGACTCGCTGTAGTTACACAGACATCCAATGCACAAAATGATGTCTGCTTAAGACGCTGAGATAGAGCCCACTTAACAGCAGTAGGATGTTCCTGAGTTGGCTTTGATGGCGATATTACTATTAAAATATACATTTCATACCCGCGAGGATGAAAATATCATAGTTTTCTTTATTGCATCTCCATTTGCTCTTTAATAGCAAAATAAATAGGGTTTATTTATTTGATTCATATTCCTTAGTGTCTAACCTTTCAAAGGAGACCAGAATTATGCACCTAGGCCTGATGGTTGAGGAGTTATTCCTGATTCATTTTAGTTGTGTTATTTTAGGCCTTTTTCCTGGAAAAAAGGTGGCGGTTTCCAACCAGACTACTCTTTCAGGTTCTTTTAGTCTTCCATAATTCAATAAGATGTTTTTTTCTCATGATTTCTTGTTACCTGAATCTCATCCAATGCCTGTAAACCAGTGGACGCAGCTGCCGCGATGTCAACCGTTGGTTTGTGGACTACTGTTCTGAAGCCTCCAGTTTGGCATTTTGGCCGTCGCCATCTTGTTTTGTTTGGAACCAGACGTGACCGTATTTGGACGAGAGGGTGGGGCTAGCTAGCTTGGTCAGCACAATGCATCTGTAATAGAGAGCTTAAGGGCGTACTCACTAGGCCCGGTTGCCTTGTACCGTTCCCGAGCACTAGTCCTATTTAAAATCGTAGGTCATTGCAGTGCTGCACATATACTCGCGCAGCACTTTGTCTCTCTCTCTTTCATGAACACCACTGCACAAATCTGTCCAACACAACTCTCAGTGTCGGAGACCCAGCTCAAAACAGTTATTAGCCAGCATGTAGCTGATAAGGAGAGCTTTGTTAACGTTAGATCACAGCTGGATGTGCGATAAGCGCGCTGTACATCGCTGGAAGTCAATATTGACCGTCATTCTGTGAAATAAAATGCTCTCTCTCTCTCACGGCACAGTGGAGTTTGTGTCGGGGTTCTGCGCTCGGGCACTGTTTGCGACCACACTGGTCAAATGAACCGGACTTTGGGGGTCAAACGTGCTCGGACACGGTACGATTCGCCTAGTGTGAGTACACCCTAAGTCCCTCCCCTTTCCAGTGAACCACCATGGGACCTTATTTCGGAAAAATATTGTATGGTAGTTAACGGCAAGTGACAACAAAGTGACAGCGAACTCTCTATTCACAATTACTGTGATATTAGCTGGGATGCTAATTTTGGCTAGAGACAAACAGGCTTAAACAAAATGTACTTGTCTGGTCTCTGTTCCTCTAAATGGGACCATAATTTACTAAATGAACATCATGCTGTGTTGAAGAAGACTTGAAACTAGCGACTGAGACCAGAAACTCATCAGGAAAGTGTTTACTGAGGGAATAAATCAGCTGACAAGTAGAAACATTTTCTCACAGACTTCTATACAATCACACTTCTTTCTGCAGCCGCTGGAGGCGCCCCCTGCTGGCTGCTAGAGAGGACGCAGGTTTAAGTCGCCCCCTGCTGGCTGCTAGAGAGGACGCAGGTTTAAGTCGCCCCCTGCTGGCTGCTAGAGAGGACGCAGGTTTAAGTCGCCCCCTGCTGGCTGCTAGAGAGGACGCAGGTTTAAGTCGCCCCCTGCTGGCTGCTAGAGAGGACGCAGGTTTAAGTCGCCCCCTGCTGGCTGCTAGAGAGGACGCAGGTTTAAATCGCCCCCTGCTGGCTGCTAGAGAGGACGCAGGTTTAAGTCGCCCCCTGCTGGCTGCTAGAGAGGACGCAGGTTTAAGTCGCCCCCTGCTGGCTGTTAGAGAGGACGCAGGTTTAAGTCGCCCCCTGCTGGCTGCTAGAGAGGACGCAGGTTTAAGTCGCCCCCTGCTGGCTGCTAGAGAGGACGCAGGTTTAAGTCGCCCCCTGCTGGCTGCTAGAGAGGACGCAGGTTTAAGTCGCCCCCTGCTGGCTGCTAGAGAGGACGCAGGTTTAAATCGCCCCCTGCTGGCTGCTAGAGAGGACGCAGGTTTAAGTCGCCCCCTGCTGGCTGCTAGAGAGGACGCAGGTTTAAGTCGACCCCTGCTGGCCGCTAGAGAGGACGCAGGTTTAAGTCGCCCTCTGCTGGCTGCTGGAGAGGATGCAGGTTTAAGTCGACCCCTGCTGGCTGCTAGAGAGGACGCAGGTTTAAGTCGCCCTCTGCTGGCTGCTGGAGAGGATGCAGGTTTAAGTCGACCCCTGCTGGCTGCTAGAGAGGACGCAGGTTTAAGTCGCCCCCTGCTGGCTGCTGGAGAGGACGCAGGTTTAAGTCGCCCCCTGCTGGCTGCTAGAGAGGACGCAGGTTTAAGTCGCCCTCTGCTGGCTGCTGGAGAGGATGCAGGTTTAAGTCGCCCCCTGCTGGCTGCTAGAGAGGACGCAGGTTTAAGTCGCCCCCTGCTGGCTGCTAGAGAGGACGCAGGTTTAAGTCGCCCCCCTGCTGGCTGCTGGAGAGGACGCAGGTTTAAGTCGCCCCCTGCTGGCTGCTAGAGAGGACGCAGGTTTAAGTCGCCCCCTGCTGGCCGCTGGAGAGGATGCAGGTTTAAGGCGCCCCCTGCTGGCCGCTGGAGAGGATGCAGGTTTAAGGCGCCCCCTGCTGGCTGCTGGAGAGGACGCAGGTTTAAGGCGCCCCCTGCTGGCTGCTGGAGAGGACTCAGGTTTAAGGCGCCCCCTGCTGGCCGCTGGAGAGAATGCAGGTTTAAGGCGCCCCCTGCTGGCTGCTGGAGAGGACGCAGGTTTAAGGCGCCCCCTGCTGGCTGCTGGAGAGGACGCAGGTTTAAGGCGCCCCCTGCTGGCTGCTGGAGAGGACGCAGGTTTAAGTCGCCCCCTGCTGGCTGCTAGAGAGGACGCAGGTTTAAGTCGCCCCCTGCTGGCTGCTAGAGAGGACGCAGGTTTAAGTCGCCCCCTGCTGGCTGCTGGAGAGGACGCAGGTTTAAGTCGCCCCCTGCTGGCTTCCATTATATTTGGAAATAATGCAGACAAGTGTGAACTTCAGTGCGAGTAAATCAAAATTAAAACACGTCGCATGACTCTCTTTTCCAGTACAACACCCTTTATTCACCAAACAGTTCAGCCAACGTCCCTTTATTCGTAATGAACCCAAAAACTCCAGACACCACCTGAATGAGGGAAAGCTAGCTTAAACAGCCCGTTGTCTTTCAGCAATAAACACATTTTAATTATCATTGTCATTTACATTCAGTCACATGTGATTTGAGCTATAATTATATAAATTAATTTAGGCTACTATTATTTTTTACACATTTTGAGACATTCTCTTTAGAAACTGGTTCATAAAAATTATGAATTTAAAAACCAAATATCAATACATTCAGATATAAATAACAAATTCATAAAAAAAAAAAAAAACTCATTCAGCGTCTGAGCAGCCAAGTGGACTTCCATTATGGATGATTATCCAACAGTTAATTTAAAGATCATACATCTTAATACATGCTGTATATACCATTTAAATATGTTCTGTAAAAAGACATTAGATCAGATAAATCACATGAAACACAATGTAAGATGATAAAAAACTGCATGTCGCTGAAATACGTAGTAAATATGATGGCTCATGTTCTGCAGTGTGCCAAAAACACCCCGGCACTTATTGAATGTGTTCATGTGTTCAGACATTTATCTGCTTTTAAACGGATCCAAAACGATGTGTTTTTTTGGTGTTTAGCTCCTCGTCTGCTCAGAGATTCACGTTGCTGCTTTCAGTTCTGCATGTTCGGCTTGCTGTACATCCACCTACGTTAGCAAGGCGCTACGATCAATTTCTATCCGCTGCATCACAAGGAACAAGAGTGGTGGTCACGCCTAAGCACGTATTTTTGTTCTGAGCGGCCTGAAACAAATGAGCCTCTAGCGTGAGGGGTTTAAACAAATAATCTGAAGGTCGTCGACTGGATCGGACGCTCCCTGATTTCAAATGTCTTTGATATTTATTTATTTTACCTATTGGAGAGATGGAAAGTGTGTAGAAGCAGGAAACGAGGGAGAGAGAGGCAAAGAGATGAACCCGTGCAGCTGCAGGACTCAGCCTTGTCTACCAGATGAGCTAAACCACGCCGCCATCTTTAATATTTAATTATCTTAAAATCTGGGAGCCTCTGATGAGACACCTGTAACAGCCAATGAGAGCGAGCTGAGGAAGCGTCCCCAGCGTGTTGTCGATCTGCTCTATAAAACGTATAAACCCGCTGATTCCCTCTTCTCAGCCTCGAGTTCTTCCACAGTTTGATTCACACACAAGGTCGACCAGCTGACGCCATCTTCTGTGTTTCTGTGTGAAGTCACGTTTGATCACGTGAGATTCTGTGAGATCCCAAGTCCCGGAACCGCCGCTCTGAAACCGTTTAGTGTAAATGCAGAATGTGCGGTCCTGAGACTGGACTGAAGTGTCTGGTGTGTTTGTTCTTAAGATTAAAACAGATTTGAAAATCCTCTCGTGTGCAGCAGCCGGTACTGTGAGTTTCTGTGGTTTTGTTTTGTTTTGTTCGTATATGTTCATGGTGGAATAAGTAAAGTGTGCATTTAATTTGACCACATGTTTGTTGCTCTCCTGACTTGTTCTGTTTTAAAACAAAAAATAACAGCAGAGGAAGTAGTAACCATGTGCCCTTATAATAATAATATTATTATTTGGACGGTGTATCACAGAATACAGGTTCTAAGGGAACAACACAGACTAAGCTCTCCTGCGTCTCTCCTCGCGGCTTCAGCGGGAGGAACTAACGTGAGAAAAGATGCAGTTGAGGGAAACCTGAAAAGCAAACGAGAAGCTCCCACAGATGAAGAGAAAATATGTATTTTGGAGAGATTTCAGCTTTTTTATCTGATTCGTGTTTTCGGTCTGTTTTTTTTCTGCACAAATTCAAAATGTGTTCAAAAACAGGAGGAAGACAACTGGGAGAAAATCCACCACAGAAGAAGAGAACCGCTTGTGTACACCAGGACAGAGACGAGTCGTTCTCTCTCTCCACCTCCACCATCTCTTATTAGGAGGTTGCTGAAAGGCATTCTGGGAAGCAGAATCTGTCCTGTGAGGGAGGCAGCTTCCTGTCACATCACTCCTCCCCGGTCTTCGTCTCGTCCTCCTCTCCCTCCCCAGGCGTCACCTCCACAGTGAGCACCTCCTCTCCTTCAAGTCGCGGCGTCATCCTGATGACCACCGTGGTGTCGACGGACTCCGACACTGTGTCGTCGTCGTCGTCCTGGACCCGAGCGCGAGGGATCGGGGAGCGACGGTGTACCGGAGAGGGAGGGGGGACCGGAGAGGTGGAGGTGGGAGCCTGGGAGGGACAAAAAGATGGAGGGAGGGAAACATGACAAGGAGTGTTTCTTTATCTTTTCTGCACAATAACTTTCATCTTAAACTGATGCAGTTATTCTGTCTTTTATTCTAATTTAAAATATTTGAATATTTGTTTATACATTTTCTGCGTATGCAGCGTCTCACCTGGTCAAAACCCCTGAGTGTCATAGTTCAACGCACTGGGGGAAACCCTGTAGCGTCATTTATGAACATTAGGTGTGTAATAAATAACAGAAAGGTCCGAGTAAGGAGGTGGACGGGTGGCCCAGAAACCGGACTTTCACCCATGAGTGTGTGTTTCCCGTGTGAAACAAAAAGTCAACACTGGCTGTTTTTAGTGAAGTTACGTAAGTTGCATTACTTAAAATACATAAGTATATAGGTATTTTAACTCAAATGTTGACCTTTCCCATACCAAGTAGTTTTTGTGCCTAAATTTAGCCAAATTGTCTGTTTAAAAAAAATACACCTTCATTTACAAACAAGGGCAAAACAAACCATGGACAGAATATAAAATCTGTTAGTTTTCCTATTGAAGTAAACAAAAACAACAGTCTGTTCTCCTTTCTTTGTCTACTCTCTTTTTCTCAGCCCCTCCCATCATCACCAACACGTCTTTTGACATTTAATGAGAAGTATGCTGATCTTCACTCTGGCTCAGTTTTTTAAGTGCCAACTGAGGTCATGCTGAGCATTTAGTCTGTTTCTGAACTGCTTTTTCAGGAACGCTAGAGTCAAAAAGATCAGGATGGAATCTTCTTTACAAAGAAGAAATGTTATGTCCAATTTATTTATTCATTTTAAATCCCTCATCACTGAGCACCTCCCCTCATATACACACTGAAGCATCTGAAATCTCCATTCTGAGTTGCTTTGGTGAAGCCAACATTAATAAACTGGTCCTTGTACTTTAGTTTAGAAATCATAGGATCGACAGTGACAGACAACAGACTTAAACATTCTGGATGAATGCGGACATCAGATCAGGTTAGGGAAAAAAGAGAGAGAGAAAACCTCACACAGCATCTGAGCTGAACAGACAGAAAGTGTAGCAAAAAAGATCATTCATTCACAAATTTACATGTAAAACAAAAACGCTTCCTAAAGCAGTTTGTTCCCAAATGACTTAACAACTGTCTTAAGGTCACAACATCCTCAGAGACCAGCGTGAGTTATAAAAGAGAGGGAGAATCTTTCAACGTGAACGATCTCTTTGCTTATATCTAAAACTGTGGAGATAATTTAAACTTTCATCTGTTCTGTCCTAATTTTCTGTATATTTCTCTTCGGTCTTCGTCCATGTCTTTTGGATTTTCCTTCTCTGTTTTGATTACCTGGTTTCAAGTTGGATTATTTCATTTCATACTGATGGTATTGAATTTGTTTCTTTATCCAGAAAACTGATCTTGATTAGTCAAGTGTCCGTTCACTGCCTGAGCACATGGCACCAAATGTGACTCGACCGGGTAAATTAATACGTTTAAAATTTCTATTAGACTCTTGTTTTTTATATTTCCCTATGTTGCTTTTTTGTTTTATGTAAAGCACTTTTAATTGCTTTGTTGCTGAACTGTACAGATAAACATTCCTTTTCCTTACAAATTGAATTTAGCAGGTGACTTGCGGTCAACTGAACCTGACATGAGAATCTGTTTTGCTGGAGAATAGTTTCTCTGCTCCTCACTGCCACCAGCTGTCGATCAGTGGAGTAACATGTGTCAATAAGTGCTGGTGTCGTACCTCTGCTGTGCCTTCAAAGGGTTTGTAGCTTTTCGCCAGTTTGGTGAAGGTTCCTTCCATCCCCGCCATCTCCGTCACCTTCAGAGCCGCCTTGAACATTTTGGGGGTGTCCGGTCTGGGTGGGATGACCGGCGCCGCCGCTTTACCTTCATCCTTCACGTCTGGCTTCTTATCCTTTGTCAGCATCGTCCTGCGCAAAAACACAGAGACACATACAGAACAAACACACCAGCTGTCAGAGCTCAGGAACATTTATGGTGCTGATTCAGAAAATATACTTTTTTCACTGAGTATAAACATCCTTTTCTTTTTCTTAAACAGCCAAACAAACTAAAAAACATACAAAACTTTGCTTGGATAAAAAAGAAAACTAGACCCACAAACACCATAAAAACCCCGCAGGTCCCGTACCAACTCCTGCAGCACCTCCAGCACAGCCATCCACCCTGCTGCAGCACCATGATCTGACTGAGAGCATGAAGCTCAGCAGGAGGATCGCTCCACTGGCCTGACCCGATTCTCTCACTGTCTGCACCTGGAAGATTAGAGCCGAGACTAATCCTGTTCAGGACGGGAGGAAGGCGACGAGGAAGACGCACAGAGAAGAATAAAAGAGCAAGCAAGCCCAGTGGCCGATGAAACTAATCAGGTGGGCATTAAGCAATGTTCAAGTAAACAGCCAATCAGACTCAACGGCATGAACACAATCAGACGCTGCATTTACATCCAAAGCCAGGACGGTTCCAGGTTTCTGGAGCCGGCAGGTGAAATGTTCACGCCCACTTCAGGGCCTCACGTGCACTGAACTGCAGCCAGATAAATCAAATGTCTAGACAGGAGATAAATACCTCGGGGAAGGTCTGATCACTGTGTAACTGTGTCAACAGGCTGGACACTGTCAGGGGCTGAGATATAAAGTACTGATTGTGGGCGTGTTAGTTACTTTTCGGCTTAAAGCCTTCACATTTATTAGAATACTTCTTATTTCCCTTTAGGACTGAGACAACCAGTGCTGCTTTGCCCATGTTAGCTCGCTCACTCAGCTGCTGCTGCCTTCTTTAAAGACACTACCGTGTTTGTCTTTTTAATTGGTTGGTATTTTGTTCTTTCAGACTTCAGACCCAGCTGACATCGGGTGAACAACCACTCAGGCCAATTTAATTTAATTAGTCACCAGTTAACCTGCATGTCTTTGGACTTTGGAGGAATTCAGAGCACCCGAAGAGAGTCCAGGCCGACACCGGGGGAAGATGCAAACTCCACAAAGAAAGGCCGGGACAACCGAGGTTCAGACCCAGAACCTTCCTGTTGTGAGGCGACAGGGCTAACCACTGCACCATCATGACATTTAGTATTTCTCCTGGTTTGATCTCTTCTGTTCATTTTACATTTACTCTTTTATCCAAAGCGACTTACATTTAAGGAACAACATACAAGCATCAACAGAGCATCAAATACAGATCTGACAACACATACTAGTAAGAGCAGCAATAAATACTAGTAAGAGCTCATAGTACATATCACATCAATGGGGTCCCTGCTCTGATGGCGTGTGGTAGCTCGTTCCACCATCGTGGTGTCACAGATGAGAATAGCTGGGACTGGGATTGCTTTGTGTGAAGGGATGGCGTTTGTTGGAGGAGCGTAGCGGCTGAGAAGGAACGTAAGTTTGTATTATGGGGTTTAGGTAGATGGGTGCAGACCCAGTAGTCACTCTGTATGCAAGCATTAGTGACTTGAATTTGATTCTGGAGGCCATGGGGAGCCAGTGGAGGTCACTGAGTAATGGAGTGACATGAGTCCTTTTGGGCTGATTAAAAACCAGATGCATTGCAGTAGTCGAGGCGAGAGATAACCGTGGCCTGTACCAGAAGCTGGGTGGCGTACTGAGTGAGGTAGGGCCTGATTTTACTTATGTTGTATAGAGCAAAGTGGCACGACTGACAGACAGCAGCAACATGGTCTGAAAAGGACAGCTGGTCATCAATCATGACACCCAAGTTTCTCACCACCCTGGTTGGAGTGATGGTTGCGGAGTCAATTTGTAGTTTGATGTTATGGTGGATAGATTGCTTGGCAGGAATAACCAAGAGTTCCGTCTTAGAGAGGTTTAGTTGAAGGTGGCAAGACTTCATCCATGCAGATATGTCCGAGAGACAGTCTGTGATCCGTGCCGAGACGGTGGGATCGCCTGGCGGGAAGGATAGGTAGAGTTGCGTGTCGTCTGCGTAGCAGTGGTAAGAGAAGCCGTGCGAGCAAATGATCGGCCCAGTGAGGTGGTGTAAATTGAGAAGAGAAGGGGCCGAAGCACTGAGCCTTGGGGTACCCCTGTGGAGAGGCAGTGGGAGGGGGATAATTGTCCTTGCCACAAAACATTGTCGGAACACCCCGAGAGGTAGGATTCGAACCACAGGAGTGCTTTACTCGAGATGCCCATTGCTGAGAGAGCGGATAGCAGGATCCTGTGGTTGACTGTGTCAAAGGCAGCTGATAGGTCAAGCAGGATCAGAACCGAGGATTGGGCTGCAGCTTTAGCTGACCTTAGGACTTCTGTTACAGACAGTAGAGCCGTTTCAGTAGAGTGGGCACTCTTAAAACCAGACTGATATGGATCTAGGAGGTCATTCCCTGAGAGGAATTCTGAGACCTGTTTGAATACTGTCTGTTCAATAGTTTTGGATAAAAATGGTAGAAGAGACACTGGTCAATAGTTCTCAACTTGAGTTGGGTCAAGTGAGGGCTTTTTGAGTAAGGGTGTAATCTGAGACCTTTAGAAAGTGTCGGGAAGGTTCCTGAAGCCAGAGAAGTATTTATCAGATGAGTGATTGTCTGGACCACGGTAGGAGATATGGCTTGGAGGAGATTCATAGGAATCGGGTTCAGTGGGCATGTAGTGGGACGGCTACGGGTCAGGAGTTACTTCGCTCTCTGTGAGAGGAGTAAACGAGGAGAGTGAACAACCACTGACCTGGGAGGGCAGAGGAAAAGATGTAGTAGGACTGCTACAATGGTTGAGTTTGAGTGTTTGAGAGAATTGGCTAGTTATAGCCTCCACTTTGCCTGTGAAGAAGGCAGCAAAGGTATCAGCAGACAAGTTTGTGGGTGGTGGAGGTGGAGGAGGATTTAGTAGCGCTTTAAAAGTCAAAAATAATTTCCTTGAGTCAGTGGCACTGCTACTTCTGTTATTATAAAACGCAGTTTTGGCAGCACTGATGCTTGATTTTACAACTACTACAGCTTCACTGTGTTTGTTTAAAATATTATTGTTCCTGTGTATTGAGCGGTCACAAATGTATTAGCATGCTGTAGAGAAAGTATATACACTGAACAAAATTATATATGCAACACTTTTGTTTTGATCTAAGACTTAGTATCTGTACACAAAAGGCCTATTTCTCTCAAATATTGTTCACACATATGTCAAAATCTGTTAGTGAGCACTTTGCCGAGATAATCCATGTGGCATATCAAGATGCTGATCAGACAGCATGGTGATTGCACAGGTGTGCCTTAAGCTGGCCACAATAATAGGCCACTCCAAAATGTTCATTACCATCACACAGTACAATGCCACAGAGCGTGCAGTTGGCATGCTGACTGCAGGAATGTCCACCAAAGCTGTTGCCTGTGAATTCAATGTTCATTTCTCTCCCATAAGCCGTTTCAAAGGCGTTTCAGAGAATTTGGCAGTACATCCAACCTGGCCTTACGCAGACCACATGTAACCACACCAGACCAGGACCTCCACATCCAGCATCTTCACCTCCAAGATGGTCTGAGACCAGCCACCCGGACAGCTGCTGCAACAATCGGTTTGCATAACCAAAGAGTTTCTGCACAAACTGTCAGGAACCGTCTCAGGGAAGCTCATCTGCACGCTCGTCGTCCTCATTGGGATCTCGACCTGACTGCAACTTCGCACAGCCATTGAAGAGGAGTGGACCAACAATCCACAGGCCACAATCAACAACCTGATCAACTCTGTGAGGAGTTAGATGTGTTGTACTGTGTGAGGCAAATGGTGGTCACACCAGATACTGACTGGTTTCCGGACCCCAATACAGTGAAACTGCACATTCTGGAGTGGCCTTTTATTGTGGCCAGCCTAAGGCACACTTGTGCAATCCCTATGCTGTCTGATCAGCATCTTGAATGCCACACCTGTTAGGTGGATGGGTTATCTCAGCAAAGGAGAAGTGCTCACTAACAGATTCTGACAGATGTGTGAACAATATTTGAGAGAAATAGGCCTTTTGTGTACATAGAGAAAGTCTTAGATCTTTGAATTCAGCTCATGATGAATGAGGGCAAAAACAAAAGTATTGCATTTATAATTTTGTTCAGTGTATTTATTGTAGTGCTGCAGTGTGTTTTCCACTAGTTGCCTAACAAACCCCCCTTTTTGCAGTCAGCTGCAGCTGTGTTGTAGTGTAAAACTGCAGCACTTTGGGATCAGGACATACTTGGCCTTCTTGCGGAGCAGTTTCTGGGACTCTGGGTAGTGCACCAAGATCTCTGCCAGGTCCTTCTTATCCAGAATGAAGAGGTTGGCGAAGCCGTGCGCCTTCACGTTGGCAGTACGTCGGTTCCCTCCTCCTCCTGCAAGCAAACTGACCAATCATAGACAAGAGAGAGCTGTCAGGCAAAGACTGCAAATAAAACATTGTGAAGCGATCACAATTTGGTTATGTTTAAGTACCAAACTACTTAGTTTTAGGAAAGATCAAGATTTGGGTTAGGATTACTATGTAGCTACACTGCAAAAACTGAGCTCTCAAAAACAAGAAATAAAAGCATTAAAATGGGGGAAATCTTACTTAAAATAAGCAAAATGATCTGCCAACAGAACAAGAATATTCACTTGCTACTTAAGGCCAAAAAACTTGAAACAAGTGAAATTCTCTAAAATAAAAGCCACCTGGTAAGAAGAAATATCTTGTCAGACAAAAAACAAGTATATTTTGCCTTCAGTTAAGATAATTAATCTTACTAAGATTTTAGTTTTTGCAGTGTAAGTACGATGAACGTTACATACATTATGTGACTTTTGGTTTCACACAAGACTCTCACCTCGGTCTCTGTGTTTGTTTGCAGGTTTAGATTTTTCTTGTGAAATGTGATCATGTTATGATGCTGTATGAGACCAGCTACGGTAAAATGCTACTTCCACACTGCATAATAGCGATAATAAAAAAATAATATAACACTCTGAGGTGACAGTTTTTC
>NW_024044348.1:2388275-2463561 GCF_014851395.1 Micropterus salmoides | reverse complement strand
TCTCAGTTTCATTGTCCAACCCCTGTATATGCCTGTTTTGTTGACTTCCAAAAAGCTTTTGATTCCATCTGGCACGAGGGCCTCTTCTATAGGCTACTTGAAAGTGGTATTGGCGGTAAAACATGATTGATTAAGACATGTATACAAAAAGTGAATGTGTCATAAAGATTGGAAACAAACATCGTTCTTCTCCCAGGGCCGGGGAGTGAGGCAGGGATGCAATCTCAGTCCAATTCTCTTCAATCTATATATCAATGAATTAGAGTTCCACGGCACCTGGCCTCCTCCTGAACGACACAGAGATCAGAGATCTGCTGTATGCAGATGACTTAGTGTTGCTCTCACCTACTAAAGAAGGTTTGCAGCAGCACCTTAACCTCCTGCAGAGATTCTGTCAGACCTGGGCCCTGACAGTAAACCAGCAAAGACTAAGATAATGATCTTTCAGAAACAATACGAAATCAGGTTACACACAATTTCTATTTAGACATCACTAAATTACACACACAAAAACTACACTTACCTTGGCCTCAACATTACATACACAGGGAACTTCAACATGGCTGTGAAAGATCTGAAGGACAAAGCAAGGAGAGCTTTCTATGCAATAAAAGGAACATTAAATATATATTCCCTCGAAATCTGGCTTAAAATTTTCCAATTTACTAGAACCAATAATTCTGTATGGTAGCGAAATCTGGGGGCCAAAACTTAATAATGAATTTGAGAGTCCCCTCAGCCAGCTGGTCCTGAGGCTCTCTGCAGTAATAATTTCCCAACAGCCTCAGGACAGCAACACCAACTCAAGCAGACCAAACCAAATTATCAGCAAGCAGAAAGAAAAATATATTGAATACTGGAAAGAAACGACCAAAACACAAAGTAAATTTACAAAGTTTATCTGACCCTAAAAAGAGAATTCACACTGGCAAATTACCTGAGTACAATAAAATGTCCCAAACTAAGACAAATGTTGACAACATACAGACTGAGTGAACACAGCCTGGCCATAGAAAAGGGTCGACACAGACAGAGCTGGCTACCACAAGAGGAGAGACTCTGCTCCCAGTGTGACAGAGGACAGGTAGAGACAGAGGACAGTAGAGACAGAGCTGCACTTTCTAACCTCATGCCCTATATGCCCGATATAAAACACTAAGACAAAACACTTTGCAAACATTTCCCAAATATACCTCGAATTCGAATTCATAGCACACAGAAACTCCCCTATTTACATTCCCCAAATGTCAAATAATTGCCGCAAAATATGTCTCCTCATGCCATGAAGTGAGGAAAACCAGTGGAAACTCAGACTGATAATTGTACAAACTTTCAAATTATTTTGATTGCTTGATATTTAGTAATTGTTTTGTTTTTACATTTGATATTAATTATTTATTTATTTATATTTTTAATAATTTTTTTTTACTTTTTGTCTTAAAATATATACGCACACGTTTTATTTATTAAAATTTTTAATTTTTTTTTAACACACACAAACACATGCTTTAATTACTTTACGCTTTAATTAATTTTTATTGAAATGTATGGAGTTGACTGTTCTTTGGCAATATTGTTATACATTCATGCCAATAAAGCTAATTTGAATTGAACTGAAATAGGCTACTATGAAACAGTTTATTTATTTCAAACAGAATATTACTTGTATAAAATTATCCAATGTCGTCATTCATTTGATCTAGAGACGGCTATGCACTTTTATTTTGAAGGCAGCAACGTAACAAACACAGGGTGCAGGATGAGAGAAGTGTGGCAGAAGTTAGCAGAGAACGATGGACTTCACATGACAGGATTCACAACTTGGATTCATGTTTATGAAAATCTGTTTTGATCGGTGGACCCTCACAGACCGAAGGAAGATAAATATCAGGAACGGATACATTCAGCAGATCACACCTGTAAATCTATAAGAATCAGACTTTGAGGCTCGTTGTTTCTGTTAAATTAACTGAACGACTGAATGTGGAGAATCTAACCGATCTAACGATGTGCAGCATGTCCACACTGACATATTGATCATACGTTTAAACATTAATATCTGTATTAACGATCTAAGCAGCTAAAGCGGCGTCCCTGCGGGGTTTAAGAGGTTTTATACATCCAAAGAACTTTTATAAAAACCAGACCAGGCGTTTAATGGAGACCTGCGTTTATTTGTCAATGTGTTCCCACACTAGGCCAGTAAACGGGGCAGGCGGCTGTTTGGGACTCGGCTATTAATTGAAGTTTCACGGTGCCTGCAGAACTAATGACGTTCCCATCAGCCTCAGCTGCTCTGTTTGCTGCTAATTAGCTAACGTTGGCATGCTAACACACACAGTAGTAGCAGTATCACACCTCACTTCAGCATGGCTGAAGACTCTTAAGTTTCTCTCCTCCTCCTCCAATTGTAACCAGGTGGATCATTATCACATCATTTGAAGGCGATCATTACCCCCAAAACCTCTGCCGGCTTGTTTGCTCACTATACTTCAATTTTATTAAAATGTCCTTTATTTTACTTTTACGCCGCTGCAGCTTCTGCCAGTTTTGTAACTTTGAAAATAGGCTGGTGGTCCTTCCTGCTCCGCTACGAGAGAGTCCGGCAAGAGACTTGACTGGAAGCACTTTTACCTTCTTCCTGTGAGCTCAGGTCGGCGCTGTTGAAAGGTCCGGTGTCACGGCTCAAACTGGCCACAGATCACAGGAGGAGTTGGGCTCTAACATGGACAGCCGGTCCAAACACACTTGTGTTCACGCCACAGTACACTGGGTTTCTGTGGAGGCAGGCGTGCACGAACATACAGTCCTAATAACGTCTGAGCAGATGGCAAAATGTACTTCACACAATTTTTAGTTTAATTTTGTTTCCTAAGCACTTCTGTGTTTTCATATCCCTAAAATGTCTTAGATCCCCTGAAAACCTCTTCTTCAAGAATCCTTGGAACTTCTCAAGAACTCTTTGAACCTTCTCCAGGGTCCTTGAACACTCCTCAATGACCCGTTAACCTCCTCGAAGGCCCTGGATCCTCCTTGCGAATGTGATTTTATGTGCGAGACGTCTGGTTGGAGCCTCATGTGACTGTTTGACTCCGTAGTGATCCAGAGAGTGAAGTGTTTCATGCTGTGACTCCACCCCCTCATTAGGACCCTGAAAGCGGTCGGTGGACTGGAAACATCCTCTTTTGTTCCCGCAGGACCGTTTCCAGAAACAGTCTCGGCTCTGTTTTTTACAGTAGGTTTCAGGACGGGTCCTCACTGTATATGAAGAGGTCCTGAACTGATCCGGGCATCACAATTCACTGGCTGTGATCCCACTCAGCCCGTTTCCCACGATCCAGGACAGGAGTTTAATCCAGGTTTCCAGGACGCTGAGCAACGAGGTCGACTCTGACCTGGGCGACGAGTGTTCGAGTCCTCCGGTTGCAGTTAAAATATGTAAACTGTATGTTGTAGTCCTGCAGGGCCACGTAGAAGCATTTCCTGATCTGAAGCTGCTGTCAACAGGAAAACATAAATTTCATAAGAGAATCGAAAAACTGAAGCACAATGGATTATGGGAAATGTAGGATCCATGATACTTAGTAGGATTCCTCCACCTCTGCTGCACAGATTGTGTCTCAAACTTGATGGAAGAGCAACACTAAATAATTTTAGTGCTGCTTTAAAATACACAAAGTAGTTTTACAGAGATGATATCAATTTGCTTTACACAAAAAAAATTATTAAAATAAAACGGTGTTTAAACCGATAACAGTAAAAACCGTATGTCTACATATTTAAAAGCCTGAAATAAAACTTTTAACCAAATAAAAGTGAAAGCCTGTATAGTTGCTTCTATAAACATACAGTATAATCAGTAAAATGTACTGAAGGATTCACATCTTATTAATTCTGATTGGAAAGTCGTTGGTGTCAAAGTCTCGAGTGTAAAATCAGTTATTAATCTCAACACTCATTTTTTTTTTTTTTTACTTTTATATGTAAATCAGTTCAGCAGAGTCGACCCTGGAGAACTTTACAGAAATGCATCATGAAGTATCATCACGTGTTACATCATCAGCGAGTTTTATCCTGCTGCAACAACAGATGGTCCCAGGACGGGGAGGGAGGGAGGGCCGGGCGAGAGAGGTGCACCCAGAGTGGAGGACTCTCTCTCTCTCTCTGTCATTCACTGATGGAGGTGAAGACCCGACCTGCCACGGCTCTAATCTGTTGGAGTGTCACAGAGGATAACGGGGCGGAGAGCCGGGTCGGTACAGGTCTAGCCTCGGGCCGTTCTGGACCTGCTGCTGCTCGTCCAATCAGAAAGCAAACTGAACTAACGAGCTAACGAACCAGACGGAGGAGGCAGAGGAAACACCCGGAGCTCTGCGGTGGAACAAACATGGAGGCAAAGTTAACGGACTCGATGAGAAGAGGGTTTGGATTTGTACTTTTCCTGTCGGGCTGAAAAACAAACCAGAAAGTTTTCAGCATCTTGTTTTCTTCTTCTTCTTGGATTCTTTGATAGTTCCTGAGTTAAATCACCTTTTATACAGTATTTTATACTTTGTTGTAAAGTAGAAAGATCCAACGTTACCAGATCATAACAAATGCTTCTGCCAAACATGAAGCTGAAAAGTGGATTTATTTTTACTTTGCGTTGAACTTTGAGTAACTGAATCGGTTTTAGTTATCTGTTGGTGATTCGGCCGCTTTGACCTCCAGAGGTTAAACAGCTCTCCGTAATCGTGTCTGAGAGTCGAGCTGGGTCTTGAGTTACACTGAGAAACTGAAGCTGCTGGCTCTGGTTACCTGTTACCTGTCAAATACCTGTGGACGTGACAGCAGCAGAGAGGACGGGACAAGGTTCACAGGTGTTTATCAGTTCTGTGGAAATGTGGTGTTGACTGTGACGGGGCGGGACTCAGGACAGAGGTGAAACAGGTGAGAGTCTAATACAGAGCGAGAGCGAGGGGATTATACAAACGCAGCACAGCCGATGAGCTTTGTTCAGCTGGGAGGAGAAATATCTGGAGGACAGAGTTCTGCTTCTTCACGCTGAATTTCAGCCTCACAAACTTTGAGGATGTGAACGAGACACCTGCGAGCTCCCACCTGCGCCGGATCGACACATCCACAGAGAACAACCTTCAGTCTGAGCAGTTCGACGTGAACTGGACGCGCGGGACGGGGTCATGTACGTCCTGTGCACCCTGGCGGTCCTGACCCTCCACAGCCTCCTGAAGAGCTGGAACAACAAGGCCGTGGGGCCGGGCGGGAGGTCGGAGGGCGCGGGGGAAAAGGTCGTCTGGAGGATGGAGCTGTCACTGAGGCGTTCAGGCCTCGGGGTAGTGGGGAAGACCGCAGAGGACCGAGGAGATGTAGAGCTGATGTGAAGAGGAGGCGACGAGGAGGTGGACGCAACGCCCCGACAGCAGGAGGCGAGTTCTTCAGGTGAGGACATGGAGATCACAGGATGAAGGCTTTTAATTAAAAAAACAACCTTAAAGAACGGGTGAGAAACTTCTGAACGATGGAGCGAGAAACCATCGAGGAAAATACATTTACTCAGAGATTGTACTTACATAAAATTTGAGGTACAATACGGCCAAAAATTGTGTCATGATAAAACATTTCATTTCATTCAGTATCGATTTAATTATCAGGGTAAAAGTCAAATTATTATTTCTTCAGTTTAAATTCAGATTTTTGCTCCTGAGTGAAAGTTAATGTAGTTTTAAACTTCTTTCTGGTCAGAACAAACACTTGATGCCAAACAGAGGATGACTTCACAAATCTGAAGCAGAACATTCATAACTATTCTGATAAAATCTGTTTTCAATAATATGCACGAGGAAAATTAAATAAAATCTTTTCCTTTTTATTTTTTTGTCTTTTTCCTCTATAAAATATCTTAAAAGACCAATTAAGTGCTAATTTGTTTGACTCAAATTATCAAAAATTTATTGAACATTTATGTTCAATTATTTTTAGTTAAATTATATCAATTATTTTTCCTGCTTCTAACACATCAACTCTGAGGACACAGTGTTCACCTGCTGCCTGATAGATCCCGCCCACTGACACAGATATTAAATAATCAGTGTTATTCACTTCACCTGTCAGTGGTCAGAGGGCTTATCGCTGTGTGTGTGTGTGTGTGTGTGTGTGTGTGTACGCACACTCCCATAACATACTGCATTCAAAATATTGGAAACAAAATGTACTTAAAGCATCAAAAGTTAAAAAACTCAATGGAAAAATTTTTTGACGACTGGGTCAGAACCTCTCCAAACCGGTCTGCAGGGGTCGGTACCTACGTATGTAGAATTCCCCACAGAGTGGCGGTTTTGTGTGGAGCGGTTTGTGGTGGTGTTTTCTTTGCCTGTGAAATACATTTTCTTTGCTTTTGGATGAAACACTGATTTAAAATGGAAACTCTGGCTGCTGCTGTCAATCTCGTTATTGCTGTGTTTATTTGCATATACAGTACTCTCATTCAAGGAAAGGGGAAGTTATGTCTAAACTTTTGACTGGTGCTGTAGTTTGGTGGTTAATTTTAAAAAAGTGGGTTCATGACCGGGTGTAGAACACGGACTCATGAATCCATGGGCGGGACTGATCTGAATAATAAGTCACTGAAACCCTAAACATATCGGCATCCGCAAGAATTAAGATCATCAGATTTGACAGTAGCAGTAAAAGTTGCACTGAACATTAAACCTTTCTATGCTTTCTCATTGGCTGGAAGCTTTATGTTTTTAAAATCATCTGTTAATGACAAACATGGTCCAAGTCAACAGTTTAACCAGCGCTCCAAATCAGAGCTAAAGGTGTGTTAACATGTGGGTGACCATTGACTGACTGAAGGGCAGAGACCCTGACGACGCTGTGTTCCCGACGGCCTGTTCGGAGACGGCGTGTCCCCTGGTTAGGGTCGCTGTGTTCCCGACGGCCTGTTCGGAGACGGCGTGTCCCCTGGTTAGGGTCGCTGTGTTCCCGACGGCCTGTTCGGAGACGCCGTGTCTCCTGGTTAGGGTCGCTGTGTTCCCGACGGCCTGTTTGGAGACGGCGTGTCCCCTGGTTAGGGTCGCTGTGTTCCCGACGGCCTGTTTGGAGACGCCGTGTCTCCTGGTTAGGGTCGCTGTGTTCCCGACGGCCTGTTTGGAGACGGCGTGTCCCTGTTAGTGTTGACGTGTTCCCGACGGCCTGTTCGGAGACGGCGTGTCCCCTGGTTAGGGTCGCTGTGTTCCCGACGGCCTGTTCGGAGACGGCGTGTCTCCTTGTTAGGGTCGCTGTGTTCCCGACGGCCTGTTCGGAGACGCGTGTCTCCTTGTTAGGGTCGCTGTGTTCCCGACGGCCTGTTCGGAGACGGCGTGTCCCTGGTTAGGGTCGCTGTGTTCCCGTTAATCTGATGTTTCTGGATCTCAGCGGTTCTCTGTTGGTCAGCAGAGGAACGTGAAACATCAACATTTAATCCTCCGACCTTCTGACACGTTGCATGTATACGTTTTGGTTTGAGTCTCTGTCAGGCAGATCAGGAGTTATGAACCAGAGATTATCATCATCTGATAATCTGACCACTGAGTGCCGACAGGAGAACTCTAACATACTTACCTGCTGCCGGACGGTTCAGTCCAAATGGTCGGGTGGTCAGGAAAAGTCTTCTTGACATTACTTTCAGCTCAACAAAAAAAAAAATCATTTGTCTTAAATTCAACATTTCATCTGTTATTGATTGGGGACAAATGTCCGTTCAGAATTTGAAAGATCTGGACTGTGTGAAAGTGTATTTGTAATATTTCCAAGCTAAAGGCTTTAATATAATTATAATATATTAAAGACAGCTGAGTGTGCATAAATTTACTTTTGAACCCTACAACGTGTTACTGAGATTTTAGGATTTGTTTGTCTTTATATTCTTGACTTTAAAAACTGCTCATTCAAGGCTGTTTTGGACTAAAGGTGAGAGGCGTGTATCAAACACTAACTCAAAACCAGTAATCAAACTGTATAAAAGTTTATTAAATCAGATTTTATTATTTTATATCATTGTTCCTTATTTAAGTCGGAACTTTTCAAACTTTAGACTATATTTTATTACACTTAGATTTATTTCCACCGATGCATTGATAAGAACGTGTATAAAAGTCATTGTTAAACGGACCCGCCCAGCTTGATGGAATGAAACGGGTGTCTGTTTTGTTGTCTGTCCACAGTGAAGTCAAATTTAATCTGCGTCTCTTCACCAGACAGTCGGTGCTAGAAGTTTGGTTGTGACTCCTCACAGGGTCGACGGCTAACGCGCCAGGCGGCAGGAATCGTGCTCGTTCAATAAGCTGCATCAGCGTGACGTCCTCCCGACAGTTTCTACTCTGACAGAGGAGCTTCATTAAACCCTGATGGCTAATAAGCTACGACAGCTGTTAGGACGGTTTGCTGAGCTGTTGGAGTTTGCTGTAGCTTTCTCTCCTTTTTGGCTTGTTTTATTTTTGGCTTTTTGTGTCTGGCGCCGCCGGCCTATAAACACAGGAAGTGTTTGTTGTTTCAGCACTTTCAGAAGCATTTTACCTCCTTTTAACCACAGTAGAGGGGGAAAAAAGCATTAAATAACATGCCAAAATCCTGCTGCTGCTAGAGTGGATGCACAGAAAATGAATCTGCAACTATTTTCATAATGAAATAACCTTTTGGAGCCAACACGTCCTGGCTCCAGCTCCTCCAGTGTGAATATTTACTGGTTTTCTTTGGGGTTTTTTTACAACCGTAAAATAAATACCTTTTTGCTTTTTAGACTCTGTTGGACAAAACAAACAATTTTAATGTGAGAATTTGAGCTGTGAGAAATTGGAGAATTTGATTTGGCATTTAGATCACTAGATTTTTTTTAACCCTAAAGGGAAACTGCAGTTTTACAGCTACATAACAAAAACACATGAAGTAGGTGTGATTTTTAAAAGGCTGAATTATGTGCGGTAACTAAAATAGACTGAATGAAATTTAGATGTTCCTTTTAATGATTAGATTTATTAGAGGACTGTAATGTTACATTTATAGACCATGATATATTGAGAAATAATTACACTCACTCAGGGCTGTTGAATATTTCAGTGGGGGAGGAGCAGCTCCTCACGCTCCAGTTGAGGCTGAAATATTTATCTGGCGACGGGTTGGAGGGAGGAGGGGCTGGAGGAGGTGTGATGCTGCTGTGCTGTTGCTAGGGGAACAGAGGGAGGAAGCTGTGTGTGTTTGAGGGGGTCGGCGGGCGGCGTTGACACTGATCCTGCTGCTGTGTGTCGCTGTGTGTCGGTGTGAAGCTGCAGCAGCGAGCGGCAGGATGCGGCATGATGCGGACGGCGAGGCCGCAGGGAGGGAGGTAAGAACCGAGCCGGCGGACACAAAGAGGGAGAGATGGAGGGATGGCGGTCGGGGGGGGGTGGTGGAAATAGAGGCTGCAGAGGGACAGACATGTTGAATAGAGACGGGGAGACGATCCCGTGGCTGTAACCTGATGCAGAGTGTCGCGTTTCCTCTGGTGACCTGAATACGTGCCGCCTCGTGTGAGAGGACGGCTGCCTGAAGCTTTATTTCTGTTTTTATTTCATTCCCTCACTCGTCCTGATAATCCTCTTTTGTCTGGGTAATGTGTTTTTCTGTTTTTATTCTGCCTCCTGTGATCATCAGCATCCCACAATTCATTTCTGCTGCAGGATTTAAAAAAAAAAAAAACAACCCAGCATGCAGAGGAGAAGGAGTTTGTCTGCACGCTGACGTTAGCAAGCTCCAAAGATTTTCATTGATGCAACATTTCAGTCTTCAAGGTCTCGGTCATGCAGCGCAGGTGTGGGCGGAGCTACAGGCAGGTACTGTTAGCGGCCAGCAGGCCTCAACATGTGTGCAGATAAATGAAATGTGAACGTGTGTTGCACCAAAAACTACAACGGATGTCATTTTCATTTTATAAACTGCCCACGTGAGTCCGAAAGGTGATGAATTTAATCTGACAGTTATTTTCTTCGTTAATCGTTTGGTCTGTTAAATGTTACCTAAAATCCAAGGTGACGTCTTCAAAATGACCAATTATTAATTCTCTGTCACGTAAGTCGTCCTCACAACTCTGCAGCCTGAACTTGTTGAGGATTCATTTTCTTTTCCTTAATCGACCGATGGTTTCATCTCTAATCAGAACCCAGGAAAGCTGCCGGAGCTCCGAGTCCTCAGGCTGGTCATATTTTGGTCCGAATGTTGTTTCAGAGGCCTTTTAACCACGAAACGATAAATCTCAAAGGTCCGTCTGAGAGGTTCCAATCAGGAAGCCGCTTCACACAGACGCATCGGATTTCTGCAGATCCTCTGGGAAAGATTATTTGTTTTTGTTTTGTTTTTTCAGCCTGATTTGATCGAACAGTTTGCTGCTGCAGCTCGTCGACGTGTCTGTGCTCTCAGGAGGAGGAGAGGAAACCTAGAAGAGCTTAAACTTCAGAGAGATATTAAAAAATAACACAAACCTCTGAATGTTTGACCTGATAATTATATTTAGGCTGTTTTAAAGAAACTTTATACAAAGGTTTAAATGGGATCATAAAGTGTCTGTGTGTATTACATTGCTGCTGGTTGTTTATGAACTTTTGTAAACATCCAAATCAGTTTACAATTTTTTTCCATCGGCGCAATAATGTCACACAAATACCCTTGGACATTTATGCGGCAAAACTAAACTGTAGTTGTGAACTTTACAGGACAGACGGAGGAAAGTCTGCAGAGGAAACAGAACAATTTAGAGGCACTAATGGAGCTCAGGATTGATCAGGAGGACGGCTGCTTAACTCCAAACAGTTTCTCTGGACTGTGTGTGAAACCTTGAGGATGTGAGAAGAACACAGAACATTCATTAATGTTAGATTCTGATTGATCCTTTCGGCGGTTCGGGAGATTTAAACATTGAGTTATTCTGCTGTGCCTCGTGCATAACTTCCGGTTCACGACAAACAACCAATGCAAAGTTGAGGAATAAGATGTATACACTCGTATTTGAATTTCCGATTTCTATCTATAAACATGTCAAAGAAAATCGGATAACGAAATTGTTTTTCGTTTTTCTGTTCGTTTTTGTGGTTCTTTTTTTCGTTTCAAACCGAAAATCCGTTTGCCGCAAAGCACACGTCCTATGTCCGTGTGGCAACTCGGAATTTACGTATGTTCCACACAAAACAAGCCTAATATATGAGGTTAAAGACGTGCGCACCGGACCGTTCCGAAAGTCCTGTACCGACTACTGTACCGTTACAGCCCTATAGACCTACAGATAGTCGTGATGGACGATTAATCGAAAAGTAATTCGAAAACCTTTAACCGACATAATTTTACCGTCCTGTTAATATTTCCCACACTGTGTGCTCATGTACTAAAAACAGGCTACGGCGTGTGTGGTCACGTGACTCGGCCCCTGAAGCTCGCCTTCACTTCCCAGCAGTTCGGGAAACGACACACAGACTTTTACTATCACACTGACAACTAACTTGCTCGCTCGCTCGCTCCAACCGCCGAATAAAGAGGGAACATGTCTCGGTTACGTGCACAGACCTCCTGGCGCTGCTGAGTTCAGCCTTTTACTTTCTGTTAACTGTACGTGATCAATTAACACAATCTCACCTTTTTAGTAGCTGTGAGCATATTTACAGTACAAACATGAGGGCGAAATAAACTAAAACAAAATAATCGTTCATCAACTGTAATCGAGGTAAAATGTTCAATTAATCAAGATTTTAAATTTTAGGTCATATTGTTTAACCCTAACAGAAATATATATCGTTCTGTACATTTCTATCTCATAAACTCTTATCTGTCCAGCTACAGTATGTTTAACCTAAAATGACTGTAATGCATCTCTCTGTGTGATGGTTGGTTGTTCAGTCGTGTGTGTTTGAGCACATGGAGACTGAAAACATAAAGAGCTGATTTGACCCAGTTTAGAGGAGGAGGATTGAGTCTCCCCAGGAGGTAAACGGAGCAGGAGAGGGTGTGATGTATTATCAGTATTTTAATACTGCGACGGGGTGTTTTTCTTAAGCAGCATGAGACTGTTGCTGCTGAATAAAAAAGATCCTCGACCTGCCTGCTGCTCACCATCATCATCTATCTGAAATATGAAGATAATTAATCATTAATAATAAAAAATATGATTGAGGGTCAAATGTAGCTGAAGACTGAGATGACTCTGCTTTTATTCATGGTTGTTTCCTCTTTATTTCTCTTAATTTTGTGGCGTTAAAGCAGAAATCAGCTGTAAAATATTGACATAATATTGACATTTGAGGTTTGTCCGTTTAAAGTGCTCCGCATGAAACGTGTAGCTCGATTTTTGTGAAGGGTGTGAAGCCAGCGTGTTGACTCAACGTCTCATTCAGTCGCTTTTAAAGTACAAAGGCGCTAATTGGCGAAAGCTAGCACGCTAACATTGCTAAAGCAAGGTTCAAAGGCTCTTTCTCAAACGGCTGGATCCTTCGCAGCCCCAGGTATCCCGACATTCATTGTGCGCCGGTTGATTGTCCCGGCGTAAATAATGGCGTCGGCTGTGGCGTTGAGCCCCCCGGATTTTACCTAAGTAAGTATTGGATTTCAACTAACTTCAAAAGCCAACTACACAAATGTAAAAACTAACAAGAGGCATAAAAGCGCAATGTGTCGTTTAAAGAATAGGATTTTGGAAAAAGTGAGTTAAGTGATTAGCTGGCGAGCTAACATTACCTGAGGTTATTGATGTGCTAACGTTAAATGCAACTCGGCTGGGCGCAAGTTACAGCCTAAAAAATAAAGCCTTTAACGTCTTCACTTAAAATCGAGTCAGACATACGTCGTACTGAGATTGTGGCGGTATTATACATCACTTATACTTCATATTATGTACATAAAAATACCGCGTAACGTTAGAATAATTTAACCTTAGACGGGTTGTGAACGTTGGTAATGGTTACAAAAACCTTGGGATGTAGTACACGGTTAACGTAACTAGGTACTTCTGTGATTTATTCTGCTTTTTGTTTGGTTATGTGAAGCAAAGGAGCAAACTGGCCTCTTTGATGGGGAACATTTATGCTTTTTGATGAATCAGTCTGTTGATTTACTCATTAGTGTAATTAAAAAAAATAAAAATACTCACGTGAGGTACAAAGGTGTGGTGCACCTCCAGCGCTTGCAGGAATATGGCCCAGAGCCTGGTCTTCTTCATCCTAAAAGCACGCTCTATAATGGAGCGTGCCCTGGAGTGATGGCTGTTGAAGCGCTGGGCTCCCACACCTTGTATTGGCCTCTTGTAGGGAGTGATGGGGGGGAGTGGGTGTTGGAGGCACGGGTACCCTCCGTCTGCTAGGATGAAGTGCCCTGGAGGAGGGTAGAGTGAACTCCTGTACAGTGGGCTGTAGCGGAGCACTCTGGAGTCGTGGTCCGACCCAGGCCGGCCCACGTAGGTGTCAATGAAGCGGCCCTGATGGTCACAGACAGCCTGCAGGATGATGGATGGAAACAGTTTCCTGTTCCTGTAGCACTGACCATCAGGGCCGCTCGGTGGCTTGATGCGGACGTGGCAGCCGTCGATTTCTCCACCTGCTTTAAAAAAGGCTCTGTGTCCTACCAGCCCTGCAAACCCACGGGATATCGGTTGTAACTCATCCTGGGTCTTCGGTAGGTGGATGACCTTGTGGCGAATGGCCACCACCTCCTCAGTGACTCTGGACGATGCGGTGGACAGTGGAACGAGGCATTGCAAACACTCAGGAGACCACCCTGCATGATGCCCCGATTGCCAGCAAGAAGAGAAACACCAGGGTCTCAATCGTGGTTTAGGAGGCCCAGTAACACTCCCAGGGCCTCCCTGCTCAACTGGATATCCGGCCGTGTGTCCTGCTGGCTAAAAAACCCGTCCAGCACAGGAACACTAAGATTTATCCTGCAGTACAGGGCCGGGCCTGGTTTAGGGAGACGAGTATGAAGTGTAGAGGCTTGTATATCTTTCTATTCAACTTGCTTTAGCTGATCAATGACAAAAAGTGTCAATATTTTAATATTAAAGTAAGGTTAGGTTTTCTTTAAATATGAAATTATGTTGTTAAAGTGAAATGGCAGTAGCAATAAACTACGTTAACTGTGGTTAACATCACTGTTGGCTTTAGGAAGCCTATAGTGCCTAAATACATATAAAATGTAACGTTTCTTAGTTACTTTCCCCACTATTTACCGCAGACAGTGGAGACAGTAGTTTGTGGAGATCTGCCAGTAACGTTGTTGTTCGTTCACTATAAATGTTCATTTCACCCCCCCCCCCCAGATCAGAGGCTTGGGTGCTAAGTCGATGCCAAAAATCTGACAGCATGATTCGTTTTTCTAGGTACCGTTAGTAGCTTTAATATTTGTCAGTTTTGGCAGCCGTTTCCTTCAGCAGCTCAGAGTCACAGCCTCGATCTCTCCCAGTTTTGGGATCTGTTGGAGACGTTTCACAGTTTGGATCAAATCTAAATCACCATAGATGACGGTGCAGTTTGCAGCACTAAGTACTGTGTTTTTTTATTTTTTATGCTCCTTTTTTATAGTGTCTCATTAGAAAATGTTGATGGAAATTATTGATTTTGCAAAAGTTTTTACGCTCGCTTGAGGTTGTTTTTGTTGAAAAAGATAAAATGGGAGATATTCCCATAATGTGCGGAGACATGGACGTTAGCAGTTTGCCCGCTTGAAACACATTCCTGAGGACCTCTCTCCATATTTCTCAGATCCTCGGTCCTCAGGTTCCTGCGACTGGTTTTGTTTCTGGTGTGGAACCCAGACGTCTTGTTTATTACAGCTATGTGTAACGGAGCTAAGTCAGCTTAAAATTTGCATGACGACTAGATGAAACCGTGTCTGTTCAACGCACCTGTCTCTGCAGGAGGAGTCGGGGACCGTCTGAAAAGATCACTGTGACCCATTTCAATCATCAATAACTGTTTTGTTTTCCAACATAAAAATCTAAAACCACTGCCAGTACAGATGGAGACAGACCGCCCTTGAACATTTCACACCTGTGAGTTTGTAAGAAAAAAAAAAGATTTAATTACCTAAATTACACCCTTGCACCGTAAGGGTGTAATTTAAACAGCCTGCTCACATCAAACCACCTCATCTGACCTGAACATCCTCTCACAGCTGTTTAGTTCTCTTTAATGTTTATTAAATGATTGCATGTTGATTTAATGTTTTTGTTTTTTACCGTGGGATCGAATTGGGTATTGAGAATCGTGGATTTTTTTTACTGGTATCGATTGAACCACTGGAGAAGAAGCGGCGTCTGTCGAGCAGTGTGTCTGATTATTAGTTACTGAGGAGCATTTTAAATTAAGCCAACAAGTCAGGTGTCATCGTTGGAGGTTATTTTTCTGATGCATCCAAATTTAAACATGCAGCACGACTCTTCTGCAGTAAAACATTAAATATTCTTATTGTTACTTGACTTGCATTGCAGAACACGCTGCTGTGTACAGAGACAGGAGGGTTCATGGACCGTAATAGGAGGCAGTTACCACAGGGGGGCGTCATGTTGCTCTGGCTTTCCCTGTTTTACCTGTTAACAGGTGTGAGCTGTGGTGTTCAGAGACCACAGAGGACGTCGGTAAACCGTGCTGAGTCGGTGTCGAGTTTTCCAGACGAGGCTGTTGGACTGTGAAGGCGTCAGACTGCAGCAGATGGCCGTCTGCTGCTTTTACAGCCAGGACACAGTCGGCTGCTGGAAGCTGGATGGAAGATTCACTTTAGGAAATCTAAACTGAGCTGTGAGACACAACTGGTCCTGCATGAAAACGCGTTGAAACAACACGTCGATTAACCGAACCAGGACCTGTTTCCCTCCTCTCTGCCGGAGCTGTGAGCGTGTGATCACAGGCAGTGTGAAAGGTTGACCTGAGCTCTGCAGTCTGCACGGACAAATGTGTCAGCAGCTGTCAACATTAATAATACTTTAATATACTGTGTGTGCAGCATGCCAGCATCTTACTCCGTCCTCTAATCCACACTTTCACAATGCTTCGTGTGTGTGTCAGCAGCTCCAGCAGTTTAATGCCTTCTTATCCTGGAGGTTTTTAAATATCAAAGGAACGTCGATGTGAGAATAAATCGCTGGTTGTGAAACGCAGAGAGCTCAGATTCCCTCACGTGTGTCTTTTGGACCGTTGGTCGGACGTAACGAGACGCTTGAAGACGTCACTTAAGACTCACCAAGTTAAATGAACATCATCTTAGTAAAAGCAGAATCTAACACGGGGGGGGAATCTAACACAGTGGCCACTGGGTTATTGGCATCAGCAGGGCAGTCTTTAAGGTGCAGTGTGCACGATGTGAGGTCACAGATTGCAACCAGCTGAATACCCCCGCAAATTACTGGAGCCCTGAAAACCGCAAAATCCTCTCACTAGTGAACGTCTGACCTTAAACCTGCGTCCTCTCCAGCAGCCAGCAGGGGGCGACTTAAACCTGCATCCTCTCCAGCGGCCAGCAGGGGGCGACTTAAACCTGCGTCCTCTCCAGCAGCCAGCAGGGGGCGCCTTAAACCTGCGTCCTCTCCAGCAGCCAGCAGGGGGCGCCTTAAACCTGCGTCCTCTCCAGCAGCCAGCAGGGGGCGACTTAAACCTGCGTCCTCTCCAGCAGCCAGCAGGGGGCGACTCCACCGGCTGCAGAAAGAAGTGTGATTGTATAGAAGTCTGTGAGAAAATGTTTCTACTTGTCAGCTGATTTATTCCCTCAGTAAACACTTTCCTGATGAGTTTCTGGTCTCAGTCGCTAGTTTCAAGTCTTCTTCAACACAGCATGATGTTCATTTAGTAAATTATGGTCCCATTTAGAGGAACAGAGACCAGGAAGCAGGGGAGGCTTTAGGGCGGGGCTACTGTGTACATTTAATGAGCCGTTAAACCCGTCTCAGGGTTTTGACCCTCTCGCAGCGTGTTTTCACTTCAACATCTCTAACTGAAACACTTTGGTCCTAAAAAACATCGCGTTCAGCAATCTGTTTGCACTAAAAGGCTTTTAAGTAGTTCGCTGGAAAGTTTTTTTTCCAGTAAGTACATTTTGTTTTAAGCCTGTTTGTCGTTTAACTCAAGTTAACCTTTTCCAAAATTAGCATTCCAGCTAACGTCACAGTTAACGTGAATAACGGCTGCACCTTGCTAACCAAGCTAGCTAGCTCCACCGCCTCCTGCAAATATGGTCATGTCTGGTTCCAAAAAAAACAAGATGGCCGCCAAAATGTCAAACCTGGCCTTAAAAAGAAGTCCACAAACCAACGGGTGATGTCACGGCGCCCACTTCTGTTACAGTCTGTGACGGGAGAGGATCTGCTCCCTCCGTACTCATTCTCATTATTTTCTGCTAATGACGAATGCTTATAAACATTATATTCCTTTTCTGCTAATAGATCTCCTGAATCCTCCTCACTGCTCCTGTCACACTCAAGAGTGACAGTTTCATTAACCACTTAGAGAGATCTGATGTAGGCGGGGCTGAACCTGCGTCCTGCAGAGGCCATCTGCTCTGAGGATTAGCAGATTACTTTCATCCTGACCGGCTCATCAGCTGGTCTGGGTTCAGGTGTAGGTAATCCTGATGTGAGGCAGCACAGAGCGTGCAGGTGGGTTAACTGACTCCAGGTCAGCGTCGCGGCGGGTTATCTCGGCTCAGCAGGTCACTGGGTCTGTGTGACGGGCTGAATGGGACTAGTTTGGAGGGCCGAGGATGTGAGAGTGCAGGATGCTGGGCTGGGTGGGAACTCTGATCAACAAGGGCTGGCTGGACAGGGAGCGCCACGGCCAGCCTTCAGCGCCAAAACCTCGCCGTGTGCGTGGACGGGTAAGAAAAGAGGGAACGGGCTCAGTTTAGAGGCTGTCGTCTGATTGGTGGGATCTTACAGGTGAGACCGGACGGGAGACCGTTGAGGATCGAGACTGGTGGAGAAATTAATTTCACAGCACTGACTTTACCTGGATCAGATGTTTGTGCTGCGCGTGTTGGCAGGTGATTCATCCGACTCAAAAAGATTTTCCTTATTTATTTCTGTATTTATTTTTGATTTTATTTTCTAAATAATTAAAGTTCAGGTTTGTCTGACCGAGTGGCGCGTTCACGTGCAGTCGTACCGTTTGTGGCCGAGCTGGCAGCTCTGTGAGGCCCGCAGAGTGACCAGACTAAACGCGGTGGTTTAATCTTCGCACCGCCAAACCCAACCTGCGATTTCTCACACTGTATGAACCAGAGTATAAATTTAATAGCAATAAACGGATCAAACTGATGCAGAAATAACTACAATGTAATGCAGATTTGTTAAACATATGATATTCATGCTTTGTCAGGTCTGTCAGCAGGACAACAACTTCTAAAATGTTTGTTTTCTGAAAGTTCGGATCGATCAGGGCTATGCTATGCTAACCTGTTCACAGTACAAAGACAGCTGGAACAAAGTTGGACACATATTTTCTGAACCTTTTCAGCTTCCTCTCTTCCTTTTCTCCCAGTAATGTCTGTTTTTATGTAAATAGAAAGTAGTAGTCCAACAGAGCTGTCTGGGTGCCAACCGACGCTAACAGCAACAGTGGAGGTTGGAAACAAAGCAGCTCGCTGCTGAGAACTGCGAGTGCAGCTAAATCAACGTTTTAATCCCAAAAGTAAAAAGTTAATTTATGAAAGCAGAATCTCCGTCACTCAGCAGCTGTCTGTCGGCCAACAGAGACTCACTCTGAAGCCGCGCAAATCCCTTTGCATCGCGGCCAGCGCGTCCTCCACATCTTTCATTGGCTGTATGTAATCAAACGCTTTGGTCTGAAAGCACAGTAAGTTGCAGAGCAGCGTGTTCAACCAAATGAAGGAAAATAAGAATATGGTTTGACCTGCAGAGGAGTCCTGCGGCAGGTTTTAATTTAACCTCCAGCGATGACGCCTGACCACTTGGTTTAAATTTAAAATGCTCCTCAGTAACAAACTACAGCTGACAGAGATGGGATTTTAAGACTGATACTGATTTTGATATTTGAGGATTTTTAAATCCGATATCTGCTGATCTCCTGGGGTTTTTTTTTTTTCAGAAACTTTATTTATGTGTAGTTATGAGATCTCACCAAGATAACATGCCGTTTTAAAATTAACTTTTCATTGTTATAAATAGCACTTAGAACTGAAGAACAGCTGATCATGTCAGCTGATTGCTGTGCTGCTGCAGAGCGCCCTCTGGTGGACAAACAGTGCAACGACAACACTCATAACGTGATTGAATTGGATCCGTCTTCGTCTCTGTTTTGTTTGTTGTCATTTTATCTGCTGTTATCAACACGATACTGATTTATATTTATGTCAGCCGATAATATCTGCACACTGATGTATCGGTCGGCTTTGTTCCAAACAGAAAGCATTTATGGAAACGTGTGATGTCAGCACGCCGTCTGGCGTCTGTACTGGTTGTCGGTTACTAGCCTTAGCGTCAGGTGTTTAATAGGCAAATGGACGCCTCAGAAATCCTACTGAACAAACTCGGTTGGTTAGTAACCGTCACGTCCGGATATGATGAGTCCAGTGTTTAGCTCCCGCTAACTTTTCAAAAATCAAAGTGAAAACTTTATTAAAAACTTATATTTGTAGGCTGAATTCGTCTTTTTTTGGTTCGCCATCTTGCCCATTCTCCGTGAGCTACTGTAGGCGCACAGATTTATGGGTAATAGGCAGCATCGATGCTGCCTTCAAAACTGACCGTTACAGGGTCGGTTTGAAGGCATCGCAAGAGAACAGCGCTCGCTGCCTCGCTGTCCTGTTAAACGCCTTCTGAGACGCCGTATTTATCCTTTTCGAACTCAGCCTAAAAGTCTGTCCCTGACTCCATGGCAACAAGACACTTCCTGTTTTACATGCACAAAGCATTGTGTGAATTGTAGTTGTAAGGGGGGTGACGGGAGGCTCTTGGGGGGACGCAGGTGTTGTGATTTTGTCGGACTTTGACCCCTGGCTCAGAGGGAGAAGATTCACTCTGCACATGTGAGCAGATCTATTTGCAGCCGGCTGATCGATTGATAATCCTACCAGGCTTTTCACAGCCAAGTCCTTTACGAGCACTTTCCCTCTTGGTAAATTGATTCCGGTTTTATTGTGAAAAGACGGGTCTAATGCTCTTTCTGCTTCCTGTGTTCCTGCAGCCGGTCCAGCGGTCCAGCGCTCTGCTCAGCCCGGCGGTCATGTTCAGCACAAGAAAGACCTGGGACCTCAGCCACGCCCCCTGCCTGCAGGAGCTCTGGAAGACAGACATCTCATTGGACGGTGAGTCAGACGTCTGTTGTCGCAGAGGAAGGGAAGGAGCTTTAAACCAAAAAAAAAAAAAAAACTCCACCAGCGTGGCTGCATTTTTGTTCTGACATCAGAGAGGGAGGAGAGGTGAGTCATACCTGAGAGGAATGAATGGAGCTCGGCACCGAGAGGAAGCAGGAGTGTGTGTGACGGTCGAACAGGTGAGCTGAAAACCAGTTTCTTTATTTCTGCTCGCTCTGTTTGCTTTTCTCAGCTGATCGTTTTACAGCCGGCGTCCCGAGAGACGACAGATCAGGTGAACAACACTGGAGCTTTTGTCAGAGAGAGAGAGAGATTCAGTGCTCATGCTTTTCTTTCTACAGCTGAGTTTCTTCTTCACGGTGTTTTTCTTACATCTGCAGTTTACCATAAAAACCACCAGCATTTATGCCAAAATTTAAGAAGTTCAGAGCTGCAGCAATTAGTCAGCAGCTGTTTTAGGAATCAGGTGTTTCTCAAATTTCTCGGATTTTCTACTTTTCTGTGTTTTATATCTCATTAAACTGAAACTGGTCTTTGGGGTTTTGGGCTGCTGGTCGGACAGAACGAAACCTCAATGGACGTTTCTCTCTGTTTTCTGACAAAATGATCGGTTTGAGACGATAGTCTGCAGAAAATAATCGTTAGTTTGAGCCCTCAGTTGGATTAGAAGTGGTGACAGAGCTTTACTAGAGGAACCTTTTTACATGTAGGGGAAAAATAAGAGCCTTATAGTTTTAGTTTTAAAGTTTCTTAATGAACTGAGTCTGGTTTATGATGAGGGATGAGTTGGTGCCTACATGTGCAGGTAAATGTTGAATTTGTTTCCTTTAGATCTTGGTTATATTTTGTTACTGTCCTCGTTGATTAATGAGCCGATTATTTTCTCAATTAATCAGTTGGTCGAAAGTGTCAGAAAGTCCAAGATGGCGTCTTAAAAGGACTTGTTTTGTCAGCTAACGGCGTCTGTGAGTCTGTTCAAAACACCAGCCCGTTACAGCGCTGCAGTACTGCTGACGCTGCATTGATCCGCCAAACCATCTCGCGCTCCACTTCACCCTCGCTGGTGAACCAGACCCCGAGATGCTTCAACTCCTTACTTTAAGGCTGCAACCACAGACTCTATATGAGAAGTGGACGTAGTCATGGTGACGTCACCTGTTGGTTTGTGGATTGCCGTTTTGAAGCCTCGAGTTTGGCCGATTGGTGCTGCTGGCTGCTGGAGAGGACGCAGGTTTAAGGCTCTGCAGCGGCTTCACTTCTGACTGGAAATATTTTCCTCTCGCCTTTTTTTTCATTCATCAAATGAAGCTGAAAGTGATTCCGTCAGTAGCAACCTGATCAAAGGCTGCAGACTCAGTTCATCCTCAACTTTTAAGGTCCCTTACCCAGCCTTGATTAGCCTTGAGAGTTATTGATCATTTGTGATCATAGAACAGTAGTTTCTTTAGTTCAAAGCGACGTCTTCACACCACTCAGTCTGGTTAAAGGTTGAGGAAGGTGACGGTGAAGAAAACTTTTAGAGAAAAAAAACATTCTCACATCCGTGTTTTTCAGCATTTTCTGTGTAACCTAGAAACGGTAAACACACAGCGTTCTCTCGTGTGTGTGTGTGTGTGTGTGTAATCCTGTGTGGCGGCTTAGTTCAGGTTTCCCCTCAGTTTGAGTCCACGTGTGCAGGTCTGAACACTGCTGGTAAGTTAAGTCTGTTTAATGCTCAGATTGTTCCCACAGAGGGCAGATTGTTCTCCGCTCGATAAGATTTGAGGCCTCGTAGAAAGCGTGTGACCACACACTGAAACACACACATACACAGCTTCAGCAGGTTAACGTGTCAGCGGCTGTTATCACCTGTTATCTGGTAGGACTGGTTTCCATGGTATTCAGGAGGAGTGCAGGTTTACCCAGGACCAGAAGGAGCTGGGAGCAGATTCAGGAACGGATCTCAGGTTGCAACCTCGCTATTCACTGATCACAAATCTGCTTATGGATTCTGTTGGTTTGATTTCTCCTTAAGAGACTTGCATTTCTGTACATCAGGAGGTCCGTTAAGTTCAGCACATTTCACCGACAACGCTCCACCAGCGTTTTTCTTTAGTATATTTTTAATACATTTTTTTATTCTCCTATTTTATATTCAAGTTCATATTTTATATTTAAAGGTTCAGTGTGTGAGATTTAGTGGCATCTAGTGGCGAGGGTTGTGAATTGCAGCCATCTGTCCAGCCTACCACTGCCCTCTAACCTTTCAAAGAGCGTAGGACAGCTACGGTGGCTGACACAGCACAAAATATGTCTCTTCTGAGACAGCCAGTCAAGAAATTAGGTTTCTTTAGGCAGATTTATTAAGAAATTATATTTACTCACTAAAACCATATGTTACTGTGACTTTGCCTCTGACAGTTAGCCAAGAGTGTGAAACACTGTCACTGTTTCTGCACCACAGTCCATCATAAACCACACGTTAGATAAAGTTTATACATACATTGACAATGGAAACACGTTCATTCTCTCTGTGATTATGGACCCTCGCCAAAACTGCCCGCCAACAGTAATATCAGGCCTGCTGCCAGATTACGTTACTTTGATAGCGGCAGAATATATATAAATATAAATAATAAATAAATACTTTGATGGCTGCTGAAATAGATCTCAGTCATGACAGCAACAGTTACTCACATAATCACTTCCTCTTTAGTGGTTTTGCCTACAAAATAAAAACGCGGGAAAGCTTGTTTTATTGCAATCTTCTATTTGAAGTTGAACTGAGCTTTTACTTTGAAAAACTCTGAACAACATTAAAAGAGTCTGTAGCTGCTTGACACACCTGTGAAAGAGCCCAGAAAACGTGATTCCTCTAAATGTCTGGAGACACTGGGGAAATGCAAAAGGCGACGTCCATGAAAGGGGGGACCCGCGGTTATTGAGATATAAATGTCTCCTTCTAAGGTAATGAAAACATAATGCTTTATTATGTAAGGTCTTTACGCACCACTGAAAACATAGTTATGGATCTTAGATTGCATTTCTGTCGATAGATCCTCAGAAATATTTCACACTGAACCTTTTAAGAATCTTTTTTAAGGTTATGAGTAAGAACATTTCTCGTGGCTAAGTGCAATAATTGATGACCAATGACCTCTGTACTATATATATATATATGTGTATATGTTTTACTCTATCTATTGTTACTATAAGCGGCTAAGATGAGATCGCTTCAACAGAATTTCTTTGTATGAACACATGCAATGACAATAAAGATCTACCAGCGTCTCACCCTGCAGTCTTTATGTTGAGTCGGCAGTCGGACGTGGTTAAAGGGCCAGTCTGTAATATTTCTGAGGATCTATTGACAGAAATCCAATATATAATATCCATAACTATGTTCTCAGTTCTTACACAATGACCCGTTATGTTTTTATTACCTTAGAATGAGACATTTCTATCTACAGACACCGCGGCTCCTCTTACATGGAGGTCACCATGCTGCACCGCCGTGTTTCTACTGTAGCCCAAACGGACAAACTGCGCCACAGAGCGAGTTTCGTAATAGAAGTCTTTCACTAATGTAATTGCAATGTGTGATTTCTGCAAAATCACACATTGCAATTACATTTTTAGCAAATGTGTATTCTGGTTGTAACGGTTAGTTCGCTGTCCATGCAGAGTGAACTGGATGTCTGCGTGTTGTTTATCTGCTCTGATCTAATCCAACACATCTTTGTAGCAGCGTCCGTGTTGATTCCACATTCTGACTTAAGAGCACATGAACACACACTGAAGTCAGACTTCACAACAGGAATTGGGACCATCCTGGAACCAGGTCTCTGTAGACAAATCCATCACATTTACACCGACAGTGCAAACAGGTGAAGGTCATCGTTGTGAACGTTGAAGTTATTTGGTCTGGAAACACTCGTCTGAATCTGAGGTCGCGACACCATAACTTGAACGTAGCGTTTCTGTAAAAAAAACAAAAACAAACATGTGATCAGAAGTACGTTAAATCTGATGGTGTAAAATTGGAACGTCTGCCTGGAAGCATGAAGTAGAAAGGTTAACAGGGTGGCAGCTCGCCGTGTAGGCAAACCGCGCTGTCTTTAGTGGCCCCTGGTCGGCCCTCTGTCAGCACGCCGACATTCAGGAATGTGGTGTTAAAACTTCAGTTTGTTTTGCTTTTGATTTGTGTCAGTTTGTTTGTGGAGCAGCTGATAACGGCACAGGACCGTCTGATAAAGCTGACGAGTTTAGACAGGTGTTTATAGATTATTACTTCTATGATAACGGCACGTAACGGGTTCCACAGCATCTCCGAGTCGTGTTTGAATGAATCTGAATGTGTTCGTGGGTGGAGGTCTTTATGGGTCCGCTCGGTTGCCAGAAATGGAGACTGCAGGACGGACCGGGTCTGGTTTTAAAAGAGTACTTCCTGTCTCCAGAGCGGGTTCAGAGGAGGAACAGTTGGTTTTATTGTTGCTATCAGAACCCTAAAAACAAACTCTTCAGGAACTCGCTGCTGCAGGAACTCTCCGGCTGTCGCATTCAAACTTTAACTGAAAGCTTTGCTGTCTCTGTGTGTCGCAGCGAGCTCAGTGGACTTCCTGATGAGTGATGGTGAAGACGATGGCTCTTTCCTGTCTCTGCCCACCGCCGCCTTCTCACAGCGCCCGTCTCTGACCGCAGAGCTGTCCGAAACAAACGCACCCAGCCAGCAGCTGCTCATCCAGGTAACAACGCGCACACACGCTGTTCACCCTGCAGATACTGTGTGTGTGTGTGTGTGTGTGTGTGTGTGCTGACCTCAGCACAAACTGTGTTTACCCCTCGGGACGACTTCCTGTCGACCTGCTCATCACATCTGGGACATCACTGTTGATCCGCTCTGATGTTTTAGTTACTCTGCATGATGTTCCTCACACACTCGCTGCTGCAGCACTCGAGCTGTAAGATCTGGTTCACGGTACCATGTAAACGTATCGGAGACCTACAAGCAGAGAGACGACGCTGAGTGACCTTCTTGCCAAGTTTACTGAATTGAATTCAGTGTCAATATTGACTTAAAGTGACCTCAGAGCAGCCTCGCACTGTGATTGGTCAGGTGATGTTTGTAGTAATATGTGAAACTGCTTATTGAGTCTGTTCCTTCTATCTGTCCATCTGTCTTGGTCGCTTCCTCTCTTTGTGCTGTCCTGCATCTCTTCACGCCGTCTGCAGAGGGTCACCTGGTCTTGCTGGTGGACTAATGCCAACGTAAAAACCTTCATTCTGCTTCTCGCTGCCTCGTAGTTTCTGCTGCTTTCACTCAGAGCTTCGTGTCCTCTTCCTTCTCTTTCTTACCGGCTGTCGTAGAGCTGTAGATGTGTGCTATCACAATATCTTAGCTCGTCAGTCTGAGATCCACTCGACTGAATAAATGTTTCTGTGTGTTCAGACTCTACAGGACAAAGTGTGTGAGTTTCAGGCTCGTCTTCGCTCTGAAGAAGTCGCTCGTCACCTGCTGGTCCAGCAGCTGCAGCAGCAGAGCGTTCAGGAGAAGACGTGTGTCGGTGGAGGCGTTCAGACGTCGACTTCACCCAACGGTGAGAGCAGATCCAGCTGTGCGGTCAGTCTGAATCCATCCACATGTTCTGTAGCTGTGTTGAGGACAGACACC
Organism: Micropterus salmoides; assembly: GCF_014851395.1. NCBI lineage: Eukaryota > Metazoa > Chordata > Actinopteri > Centrarchiformes > Centrarchidae > Micropterus > Micropterus salmoides. The sequence continues at coordinate 2,437,601 of NW_024044348.1, read as the reverse complement.
GACAGGAGGTCTTCTGCCTTTGTTGGCGAACTAGTGTGTCCATCTGGCGCCAGCTCATGTCGCTCCTGTGTGCGCAAAAACACAGGTTACGTTGTTAAGTTTATTCTCTGCTAAACTTACTGTGAACTGTTGACAATAATGGTGTGTGCGTGTGTTTACAGGTGTGAGGGCGTTGCAGCCAGGTGACCAACCCTCAGCTCGTCTCAGCTGTCCAGAAGAAGAAGAGCAGCTCGTTACTCGGCTGCGCACACAGGTACGTCGACAGGAAACGCGTCTCACCTGTGTAGCTGCAGACGGGAGTGTGTGATGTTGGTTGTTCGGATTCTGTGAACAAACACTGATTGAACCTTGAGGCTGTGCAACAACTTTCACTGTGGTGAAGAATCACAGGTGATGCATCACCTGTCAGACTGATCAGCATCACATATGAAACCAGTTTGACAGATTTATTGTATTAGTGAAACCCGTCCGTCAGTCTGACCTGCAGCTACCTGTTTTAGGTTTAATTAGGTTTGTTGAGAAGTGAACTGTGTGTTAAAGGTTGAACGTGTCGGAGCAGGTTTACTGACGGCAAGAAGACGATGTTTTTTTCTAAAACTGCATTAATTAAGGTCAAATTGCAAACTGGAGTCCTACAGGTGTGATGAACTGGGTGAGGGTCAGTTAAGTACACAGCACGAGTAAGTTTTATTAAATGTTGTTATGTTTGCAGGTGGAGGAGCTGGAGGAGAAGCTGTTGAATCAGACTCAGGAGGTGGAGAGACTTCGCTCTGAACTGGTGAGACCCTGCTGGACCACATTCCTGAGGAACCCTGGGAAAAAAAACACCGCCTGAATATGAATATAAATACACACTCACACAGACACATGCAACTGCGATGCAAGAAATAAAATATATCTATCCGGCAAATAATTCAAGTCATACAAGACCACAGGTTGTTGTGTTCTGTTACGATGGTGTAAAAGGTCTTAAAGTGGAAACCAGTAAATTTAGAAGACTAATAAAGAGCGTGTGTCCTGTAGGGGGCGACAGACCTGGAGAAGCAGCTGGAGCTGCTGGTGGTGGAGAACCAGCGTCTGAAGCAGGAGCTGAAGTCATGCAGGAGCTCAGAGCTTCAGAGCCTCGACGCTGCTGCAGAGACCTGCAGCTGCAGCCACTGCCCTCACAGCCAGGTAACGCAGGCAGCCAGGTAACGCAGGTAACGCAGGCAGCCAGGTAACGCCAGGTAACGCAGGCAGCCAGGTAACGCCAGGTAACGCAGTCAGCCAGGTAACGCAGGTAACGCAGGCAGCCAGGTAACGCAGGTAACGCAGGCAGCCAGGTAACGCAGGTAACGCAGGCAGCCAGGTAACGCAGGTAACGCAGGCAGCCAGGTAACGCAGGTAACGCAGGCAGCCAGGTAACGCAGGTAACGCAGGCAGCCAGGTAACGCAGGTAACGCAGGTAGCCAGGTAACGCAGGCAGCCGGCAGCCAGGTAACGCAGGCAGCCAGGTAGGTAACGCGGGTTACAGGGGTAACGTAGCCAGCTGGGCAACGCGAGTTACGCAGGTATCGCAGGCAGCCGGGTAACGCAGGCAACGCAGGCAGCCAGGTGGGTAACACGGGTAACGCAGGCAGCCGGGTAATGCGGGTTACACGGGTAACGCAGGCAGCCGGGTAATGCGGGTTACACGGGTAACGCAGGCAGCCAGGTAGGTAACGCAGGCAGCTGGGTAACACGGGTAACATAGGCAGCCAGGTAGGTAACACAGGCAACGCAGGCAGCCAGGTGGGTAACACGGGTAACGCAGGCAGCCGGGTAATGCGGGTAATGCGGGTTACACGGGTAACGCAGGCAGCCAGGTAGGTAACGCAGGCAGCTGGGTAACGCAGGCAGCTGGGTAACGCAGGCAGCCGGGTAACGCAGGCAGCCAGGTAACGCAGGCAGCCAGGTAACGCAGGCAGCCAGGTAACGCAGGTAACGCAGGCAGCCAGGTAACGCAGGTAACGCAGGCAGCCAGGTAACGCAGGTAACGCAGGCAGCCAGGTAACGCAGGCAGCCAGGTAACGCAGGCAGCCAGGTAACGCAGGCAGCCAGGTAACGCAGGTAACGCAGGCAGCCAGGTAACGCAGGTAACGCAGGCAGCCAGGTAACGCAGGCAGCCAGGTAACGCAGGTAACGCAGGCAGCCAGGTAACGCAGGCAGCCAGGTAACGCAGGCAGCCAGGTAACGCAGGCAGCCAGGTAACGCAGGTAACGCAGGCAGCCAGGTAACGCAGGTAACGCAGGCAGCCAGGTAACGCAGGTAACGCAGGTAACGCAGGCAGCCAGGTAACGCAGGCAGCCAGGTAACGCAGGCAGCCAGGTAACGCAGGCAGCCAGGTAACGCAGGTAACGCAGGCAGCCAGGTAACGCAGGTAACGCAGGCAGCCAGGTAACGCAGGTAACGCAGGCAGCCAGGTAACGCAGGTAACGCAGGCAGCCAGGTAACGCAGGCAGCCAGGTAACGCAGGCAGCCAGGTAACGCAGGCAGCCAGGTAACGCAGGCAGCCAGGTAACGCAGGCAGCCAGGTAACGCAGGTAACGCAGGTAGCCAGGTAACGCAGGTAACGCAGGTAGCCAGGTAATGCAGGCAGCCGGCAGCCAGGTAACGCAGGTAACGCAGCCAGGTAGGTAACGCAGGCAGCCAGGTAGGTAACGCAGGCAGCCAGGTAGGTAACGCAGGCAGCCAGGTAGGTAACGCAGGCAGCCAGGTAACGCAGGTAGCCAGGTAACGCAGGTAACGCAGGCAGCCAGGTAGGTAACGCAGGCAGCCAGGTAACGCGGGTTACAGGGGTAACGCAGGCAGCCAGGTAACGCGGGTTACAGGGGTAACGCAGGCAGCCGGGTGGGTAACACAGGCAACGCAGGCAGCCGGGTGGGTAACACAGGCAACGCAGGCAGCCGGGTGGGTAACACGGGTAACGCAGGCAGCCGGGTAGGTAACGCAGGCAGCTGGGTGACACGGGTGACGCAGGCAGCAGCCTAGGAAATAATCGACGTGATAAAGTAAATAACTGTTAGCTGCGTATGTTGTTTTTGACCAGGTAGAAATGTCCTCGCGTCCTCACAGTGAGTGTTTTCCTGTGGTCCTGCAGGATGCGGAGGCCCTGCGGAGGGAGGTGTCTCGCTGGGAGAGCCAGGGCCGGCAGAGGGAGCGGCGTCTGGCCGAGCTGGAGCGAGAGCTGCTGGAGAAAACCTCCAGGGTGGAGAGTCTCCGCCGGCAGCTGGACGAGTCCACCCGGCAGCTTGACGACGGCCGGAGACAGCTGGAGGAGTCGAGGCGGAGGCAGGGGGAGGCCGAGCACAAACTCACCCTCCGACTGCAGGAGTGTGAGGAGGAGCTCGCCAGGCGGGTGGCCACTCCCCCCAGAGTCAAGGTGAGGAACTAAATGACAGGCGAGATATGAGGGTCATTGGGACAGACACTCGTATTCTGGTTCTGATCTGGTTTTGGGAGGATCCAGTTCCTGAACATTGTTAGTTGGTTCAGAACATCGAACACCTGAAACAACTTCAGCCGAACATCAACCTGGAGAGGAAAACAAACACCCGGGTTTCTCAAGTTCCGTGTGAAAACCACATCCCGAATACGATCAACAGCATGCACGGATTAAGCGGGGTGGTGATGGCGTATAGATAAGATGCCTGCCTTTGGTGTGGGAGACCTGGGTTCAATCCTCCACTGTGACCCATCCACCATTGTGTCCCTGAGCAAGACACTTAACCCCTCGTTGCTCCAGAGGCCTCTGACATGTACAGCAATTGTAAATCGCTTTGGATAAAAGCGTCAGCTAAATGAATAAATGTAAATGTAAGCCAATGTCTGCAGAGTCGTTCAGTCCTTCACGTTCTGGGCATTAATCAGACAGTCAGATGGATTTTTGGGAGATCAGAAAACTGAGAATTTGTGTATCAAGACGTTGAATGAACATGAAATCCAATCAGAGTTCTTGTTTTGTCGTTCAGTACGTGACTCAGGAGGTGGAGTCGGCCGACTCTCAGAGAGCTCTGGCCGAGCTGCAGACGAAGAACGCCGGCCTGCAGGAGCAGCTGTCCGTGCAGAGGCAGCTGCTGAGAGAGCTGGAGACGCAGCTGCACGAGTCTCAGAGGACCTGCGCTCAGCTCAGGACGCAGGTAATCAGTCAGTCTGCTGCACACCTGCACGTCTAATTTCCAGCCTCACAGGGACTCTGCCGCCGGGGACAGGAACTTAGCAGGCAATGCTTTTAGAAATCCTCCCGTTCGGTCTTCTCCAAAATCAGGTGTTTGTGTCTGTATCCAGTACAAACACCAGGTCCAAGATGTGTTTAGATTACTTAGCACAAAGACTGGAAGAAAGGGGAAACTACTATCCCAGCTCCATCACAAGAGAAAACCATATACTGTCGATGTTACAGGCAGACGCTCCCTCAGTGTTTTCACATCTGTTTCCTCCTGCTCAGACTCAAAAACCACAGCCGGCACATTTTGTAGAGCAGCAGCAGAGCTCAGGTTTTATTAGCTTGTTTCTAGTTTTAAGGAGAGTTTAGAAGCGTTTTGCTGTTGGATTAATGACGTGTTTCAGGTAAAAGGAGACGAGGAGAAGCAGAAGTACAGCCTCCAGGATTCTAACATGAGCACACTGTAGATTTTACAACGTAGATAAATAGAAAATTACGGCGCCCCTGAAGTCTCATAAGATGATTTTTTTAAATTAAATTTTTTTAAATCATCTTATGGGACTTCAGGGGCGCCGTAGAAAATAAATATTACACAGGTGCATCTCCAAAAATTTAAATAGCGTGGAAAAGTTCCTTGTGAGCCAGGTTCAGGTTTCGGAGACTGATGACGACCTAACGAAGCATAGTTTATTGAGCCCGGCCAAGGAGACACAGAGCCAGAAGACAACATGCCAACACCAAATCTGAAGGAGAACATCTTTTATGTTCCTGTAGGTTTCCCTCGTAGCTCTTCTTTAGCTGGCCTTTGTCGTGGAAATTATATTCCTGGTGAGGGGTTGAGCAATTGTTCTTTGAAGAATTTATTTAACAAAAGAGAATAAACAGAGAAGTGCTACAACAGAATCAGCTGCTCCAGAGGTTCTGTCTCCAAAGACAGTCACTAACGTCTGGCCCAGAGCAAAGGGCTGCATGATCATTTACACAGTCTGAGCATCTATGTTTTGGGGAACAAAAGATCCTTGACTGGTCCCAGATTTAAAACAATATATAAGGCATAATAAAAGGAGGAACAGCACTCTTTATAAGTACTTGCATAAAAGATTATAAGTGTAAGAAGAAAACTATTTTCTGCTGTCATAGCCTTAACCTAGAACAACAAATCTATCGGATGTTTGGACTCCAATGCTTCGTCGTAGTGGAATCTATTACAATCTGTGAGTTGGACTCAGTGAGTTCCCAGAGCACACAGAAATCTGCTCGCCTGAGCTGCTGTCTCAGTCTGTCCCAAGAAAAATTCTACAACAAGCACCAGAACCAGACTGAGTGTTTACAGGCAGGTGTTCTGAGCTAATTAGCTGATTAGAATTTGATATTTCTTCATTATAAATTCTTTATTCTAATATTTAAATACAGTTTGAGTTACTGGAGGTTTGATTTCCATGAGCTGGTTTGAAATATTTTACTTTAAATGTAATAAATCAGGAAAAGTTTCACTTTTTGACTTAAATTACAGAAGTTTAACATTTAAATTTAACTTTTTTTAAACGGTACCTTTATTTATTTAAAAAAATACTTAATGTTGGGGTCCTAGTTGTTAGTTTGGAGGTCAGAGACCCCCTCAAAACGGTTTCTTTTAGGGCGGGTTCACACCTAAAGGTCCGATTCTGACTCGAACCAATGAGAGGATGATGCCTTGTTTCAGATCTCCAGCTGCTCCAGTTTGCGTTCACAACGACAAAAACTCAAACGGTCCAGAACTTGTAAACAAAAGCCACGTCGTGGAAATATCATTCAGTCAGCAGGTAAAAAAAACAACAACAAATCCCTCCAAATACGCACATTCAATTCAGCTTTATTGGCATGAATGTCAAACAACAATATTGCCAAAGCTACAAATAAATTACAAAAGAGCAATTAATTTTATGCAGTTCATTAAATAAAGTAAAAGTTTGTGTTAATTAAAAAAAAATCTATCTCAAAACGGTAAGTAAAAAAACCAAATAAAGGAACAATTACTAAAATAACAAACACTGAAAATACTAACACATACTGCAGTACTTTGATGTGTTGGTGACGCAGTTTTCTTTCACGCTGCTCAGCAGGTCGCTGGAATCCTTTTCTTTATCACCTCAGAGTTAATATTATAAATAAATAATAGATATTCAGGAGGCAGCTCACCTCGTCTGAGTCCAGGTTTGTCCCCAGCTAGGAGACATTTTTAACCAATGAAATGACACACAGAACTCTTCCCCTGATTGGTTCAAGAAAAAATTGTAAAATGTTCCCTAAAGTAGGAAAAAAAAACATGGAGGGTTAATAAAATCTTGTTTGTTTAAACGCCACGAGTGACTGAGAGCGTCAGCAGCCGGGTGGAGAGGCTCACCTGAAGCAGGTGATGAGATGAATGGATGAATGTGAGATGGTGATAGACGGACCTGAGGTCAGTTTAACCTTCTTCTCTCTGCACGCGTTTGGCTGCAGCTGCTCGCCGATCGAGGCCGTCTGTGCGACCTCCTCTCCAAGGCCGTCGGCAGGGGCGACAGCGAAGTGGTTCGCAGGTTGTCCAAGGTTGGCCCCGCCCCCTCCTCTCTAATTGTGGCGAGAGTGACCCTCTCTGCCGACCGAGAGCTCAGGCTCCAAAGCTGCCACGTAAACCACACGTATTCCTTCAGCCAGCAGAGCGTTATTGATCACAAGGGTCAGGTTTGATTTCAGGAGTCCAGAAACACATTTAGATTAACAAGCAAATGGCAAATTTGTAACGTTGGCTGTGAAATGCAGGAAATAATGGGAAACCCCTGTATTATAATTTTGTACTTAATGGAAACTTGATACTTTCTAATAGATAATTACTGCCTTTACTCCAAAGGGATCTTTGCTTTACTTATTTTAACAGATGTTCAGGTCTGGTGTCATTTTAGGAGAAATCATATTTTGGAAATCAAAACATTCACTTAACAAAATTATAAATGCAACACTTTTGTTTTTGCCCCCATTCATCATGAGATCTAAGACTTTCTGTATGTACACAAAAGGCCTATTTCTCTCAAATATTGTTCCCAAATCTGTCAATCTGATGCTGATTAGGTCTTTTATCGTGGCCAGCCCAAGGCCTTTTATCGTGGCCAGCCCAAGGCCTTTTATCGTGGCCAGCCCAAGGCCTTTTATCGTGGCCAGCCCCATGCTGTCTGATCAGCATCTTGATTTGCCACAACTGTGAGGTGGATGGATTATCTCAGCAAAGTCTTTAGATCTTTGATTTCACCTCAGGATGACTAGTGGCGAAAACAAAAGTCTCCAGCCGTAAGGCAGAGCAGCCAGTATTTAACCTGAGGGTGCGACGAATATACATGGATTGATTGATGTAAGTGCGGCATTAAGCCAGTGGTTCTCAAACTGGGGGGAAGCAGAGCCAGTTCAGGGGGGTCATGGATATAGAGCGGACGTAAAGTTGCATGAGTATAATTCACTGGTGACATAAACAAACAAAAGTGCTCAAGGCTGTTCTGCTAACCTCAGTGTTGCTTATTTCAATCACCTGTACTGTTAATTGAAATATGCTGTTTACAGTAACGTCAGTAGAGCTAACGGGCGTCTGAGCTCGGCTGGTTTCACTGCATCTCTACATTTTTAACAGCCCGAAAATAAACTGCAGGCTGACGAAGCCCGACTGGACAGAGATAGAAAATAATAGAAAGTTAGTAAATAGAATATAAAGAAGCACAGGATCTAAAAATATAAATGAGTGCGGAGAATATTCAGTGTTGTTTCAATTTGTTTTATTTATTTATTTGATCAAGTTAAAGTCAAACAAATGATCCAAAACAAGTTTTGTAAAGTGAACCAGCTCATCTGAGCTCTTCTGAAACAGGTTTACTGCTGAAGTGGTCATGAAGAACATCAGGAACTGGTTTAACTGGGAAGCTTTGGAGCCTGTCAGACTCGGATGTTCCAGTCTGTGATATGAACCCAGTGAATCCCTCCCAGTGCTCCCTGTAGGGTCCCATTTAGGCTGTGTTCACACTGCCACCATGTTTAAAGCTCATTTTATTCAATCTATTCTCTTACGTGCTCACATCATGTGTTTCTATGCGGTGCTAACCTAGCTTAGCACAAAGACTGGAAGACTGGGGAGCTAGCTAGCTGCTAGCATGTCTGATCTACATGTTGTACGTGCAGCTAAGCAGTTGGTCAGCGTCCCGCTCTGTACTCAGCTGGTCACAACATCCACCGTTTCATTAGCCTAAATAAGTGATGAGCGTTGTATTTGTCCTCAAGTTAAACCAGACGTGATCCAAACTCCTTTTTTAATTTGGCTGAATTAACTGTATTGGTGTTAATAAACTGTAGAACAGCCTCATGTTTTTAGTTCTTCTGTAAATCTAAGTAGGTCAAGTCGAGTGAAAAACCTTACATGGTTCAAAAGTTAAAAATGTTTGTCACCAAAACAGACATTTACAGATCTAAAATTAACATTTAAATGAAGGAGTTTTATTATTTCACTGTAGGATCAACCGATGACCAGCTGCTCTGTCTGCTTATTATTATTATTATTATTATTATTATTATACAACAATAACTTGTATTTCTACAGCGGGACCCAGGGACGGTTTACACATAACTACAGACACAGAACAATAAGTCATTCAGGATTGAATGCCTTTGTGTTAAAATAAAAACTGTCTGTCTAATAATGTAAATTGAAGAGATTTTCAGGGATCAGAAATGAGTTAAAGGCTAACAGTTTCCATCTGCTTCCAGTCTTTGTGCTAAGCTAGGCTAACCCCACCTTGGGCTCTGCCTCTGCGCTGGACACAGAGATGACGTCTGCTGCCAGATTAAAACGTTGGAAACAAACATTAACCGTCGCTTTCGGCTGCAGTGTGAATGTGGCCTTCCTTCCCGTGTTTCAGGCTCCGCCTCCTCGTACACCTGTGTGATCACCTTTACCTGTGTGTCCACCAGTGAGACCAGCTGGCTTATTGTAGCAGCTGCTGTTGTTGTTAGATGTGTATATGATGTTTGAAGTGTAGAATATAAATAATGTACTAGCTGATGCACGGCTACATTTTGTTGCTCCACTCTGAGAAAATGACTTAAAGTGCGTTTTATTTTATTTTTTTATTTGTCTTCATGTATTAATCCGATGATCAACGTCACTGAAGCCTGACATGTTGGTGTTTATTTACTGGGTTCAACATGCATCAGAGTGTGTGTGTATATAATCCATCAGTAGCTCAGTCTTTAAACGCCACCTTACAACATGTTTAATATATAAAAATCTAAAATGTGCTCTGCTCTACCGTCACGCTGTTCTTGGTCATCAAAGTGTCTCTTCTGCTCAGGCAGTGTGCTACAGATACTCGAGGCCGAAGGCTTTAACAGGTTTCTAAAACCATGAGTCCGTTACGCAGGTGAACTGCAGAGTTACACCGATGCTGATGCGGAGTCGTCTGAATGCAGCCGGCGTTGCGTGTCCTCTGTAAGCGTGTCTGTCCTCTCTGATCACGTCCTGCTGCCTCCTTCAGATCCTGGTCTACGAAGGGGAGATGGAGCGGGCTCAGGGTCAGCTGGAGGTGGAGATGCAGAACCTGGAGGAGGAGAAGAACCGCGTGATCGAGGAGGCGTTCATCAGAGCCGAGAGCGAGATGAAGGCCGTCCACGAGAACCTGGCGGGTCAGACGCTGTTTCCTGTTTGCCGTCCTGCGTCACATGGTTTGGGCTCGTGTTGCTGACTGTTGTTGTTGTTGCTGCTGCGTTACAGGAGTGCGTATGAACCTGCTGAGCCTGCAGCCGGCCCTCCGGACCCTCACCTGTGACTACAACTGTCTGAAGAGGCAGGTGCAGGAGTTCCCCTTCATGCTGGACAAAGCTATCACAGAGGCCAAGCAGGAGGTGAGTGAGCATGCTCAGAAGGCGACCAGCTGCTGCTGCTTTTCCTTCTGCTGGTTCTGCGTCTGTTAAAAGGTTTTTTTAGAGTTAAACATTTTGATTTGAATGGCTTTTGATGACCATGTTTTTGACAGGAAACAGATTAAAAAGTGACAGCAGCCACGTTCACGTCTGTGTACAGCTCAAAGTAGTCGACAGATATTCAGAGACACACGTTTGATCAGGTTATGAAAGTCGATCCTTCAGGTGGAATTAAAAGAACCAGTTCTGTCTGATGGGAGGGTTTACATGTGTTGTGTGTGTGTGTGTGTGTGTGTGTGTGTGTCAGATCTGTCAGGTGATCAGCGAGGTGAGCAACAACAACCAGGAGCTGCTGCGTAAATACAAGCGAGAGATGAACCTGAGGAAGAAATGTCACAACGAGCTGGTGCGACTCAAAGGTCTGAAACTCTTTTCCCGTTCGGACGTCAGCGTTTTGTGTTTCCCTGTGTTTTCTGTTTGAAAACGGTTTGACAGGATGTTAGAAGCAGGGCAGCAGCCAGGGGTTCAGACGTTCTGAGGTTTAATTAGTGCCAGATTTTAAATAAACCCCTCTGGAAGTTGTCTATGAAGATTCTCAGTCATCCAGGTCATAGTTATCCAACGAAAGGGCAACTGGACTTGGTTGAAGATACTGGAAGACGTTTCGTCCCTCATCCAAAGGACTTCTTCAGTTCTGACTGACTGGCAGGGAAACTCAGCTATTTAACCTCAAAAAAGTTACAGACTCATAATATAAAATGGATGTTTTGTCCCAACATGAAGAGCTGCATGCTGGTTCAAAGCCTTCTCCAGACTACAGGAGAGCACCGAGTCAATACGAGAATAAATGCCAGGACCGGCCCTAAAATGTGGAATATTTTAACTGTAGTTTGGTGTGAACACGTACACAGGAAGGTTTTGTTGAAGTCAAAAGAGAGACACTAAAGCCCTGGCCCATGTTTCTGCTCCGTCTCCCAGGTAACATCCGTGTTTTCTGCCGCGTCCGGCCGGTCAGCCAGGAGGAGCAGGACTCCGCAGACGCCAGAGTCATGCTGAGCTTCGACTCGGACGACGACGCCGTCCTCTACCTCTCCAACAAGGGCAAGAGCATGACCTTTGAACTGGACAGAGTCTTCCCTCCTCACGCCACACAGGAAGAGGTGGGTGGCGTTTACATGACAACACACACCTGTGCTGATTTACTCGCTTAAGCAGGGCAGGTAAATTAGACCGTGGAGACTCTGTGTATTATAGTCCTGGAGATGTTCTGTTAGAACAGCGTTTACTGTTGCAGCAGCTCAGGTGCAGCAAGTTTAAAGGTCCCGTGTGGAATATTTCTGAGGATCTATCGACAGAAATGCAATATAAGATATCAGCCAGCGTAGCTGTCCTGCGCTCTTTGAATGGTTAGACTGAACACAACCTTCACCACTAGATCACACTAAATCTCACAGACTGAACCTTTAAATTAGGAGTTTTAATCGTGACCAAGTCTAAAAAATATAAACGTGCTTTACTTGGTTGAACCAGGATTAAAACATTTCAGGTGGCAAATAAAAAAATAAAAAAATACCAACAATAATATTAGATAATGATAATCTGTAGAGCGGGTTGCCCGTTGATCAGAAGATCGGTGGTTCGATCCCCAGGCGCTTCAGTCTGCGTGTCCCAGCATGGCCACCAGCGGCTGTTCCATCGCTGTGAGTGGGTGAATGTGCTGCAGTGTGAAAAGACGCTTTCCAAGCACAGAACATTAACGACAGACAGTAAGAAAAGTCTAATCTGCTTCGTGGTAAAAGTCAGAGCTTAGTAACATGTTGAGGAAGCCTGAGGGCCGGACAACAAAACAATAACAATAATCATCGTGATAGAATTATTTTTTCAATAATGATAAATGTTTAATTTTATTCACTTGAATCATTCACATTAGGACTTAGATGTTTGTTTTTGTCGAGGAAAAAGAACAGAAACGAGCTTTAACTTAATTTTACTCTTCTACCTTTAAACTTGAAAGAACTAACGATGATAATTATCGATATCGAAAGATATAAAACTTTTTATTGTGATAACATTTTTGGCCGTGTCGTCCAAGCCCTACTTGTGGTGACGTCGTCGCGGAGCTCTCGGCCGTCTTTAACTGGAACGTCTGTTGTCGTGTCGTCGTCCGACCGTTGCCGCAGACACAAACGGAGCATAAGAGTACAACACTGAGAAAACACCAGAGGTTTTACTGAAACTGTAGGAGTAGAAGCTGCAAAAACCAGAAATGCTCAGGTCTCAACAGCCTCTCTGCTCTCTGATTGGTCCATCAGGTGTTTCAGGAGGTCCAGTCTTTGGTCACTTCCTGTATCGACGGCTTTAACGTCTGCATCTTCGCCTACGGGCAGACGGGCTCGGGGAAAACCTACACCATGGAGGTAAGAAGAGGTTCCTCCTACTGCTCCCCTCGCCACACTCTGTTACTGCTTCTCTGAAATAATAACTGTGTGTGTGTTCAGGGCGTGGCGGACGACCCCGGCATCAACCAGCGAGCGCTGCGCCTGCTGTTCTCGGAGGTGACGGAGAAAGCTCCAGACTGGGACTACAAGATCACCGTCAGCATGGTGGAGATCTACAACGAGACGCTGCGGTGAGGAAGCTGCTAGCATGACGCACCCAGCTGTCAGAGGCAGAGTTGCATTGTGGGTAATGTAGGCGTCACGTTTTTACCAGGAAGAAGAATGTGTGGAATAAAACCGTGAAGCACCGAATGTTCGGCCAAAGAAATTAATGGGCCGAAAATAGCAAAATAAGATCTTTCGGCCTAATAAGTCAAAAGACAGATTAAATTTTACCGAACAGTCACGTCGACATGTCGGCAGTGTGGAAGCATTTTAAACTGGCTCCCAGTGTGTTTTAGAATGGATTTTAAAATTAGATTGATTACTTTAAAGGCTCTTCATGGCCTCTATACTCAGAGGGTGTAAAGGGACGAAGCGTTTGCAGTCGGGGCCCCGAGGCTCCGGAACAGCCAGAGTTTCTGTTATTTTTCTTCTCTTTTAACTGTATTTTATTACTGTGTTTTTATCTTAAAACCTGATGGTTTCACGACTTGTGTGTTTTATTTTCCGCGCTGGAGAAAAGCTCTTTTGTAAGGTGGATTTTGTGTTTCTGTGACGGTGGAACACTTGAGAACAAACCGGGCGCAGATTTCCTGCAGCTTCAGAGCGGTTACGTAAAAGCTGGGTCGTGTTAAATGTCATCTGTTTATCTCCAGCTGTTGTGTAACACAACATCTGTTTAAAGCCCCTCGGGGCTCAACATCTGGGCGCTGGACGGACAGATTTTGGCAGAAAAGGACCTGAACTCTGAGAACTTGAGTCAGATTAAACTGTCAGGTCATCAGTTTCAGACGGCTTCATCTGTGGAGGAACTGGATCTGACTCTGCTGCAGCTCCGGCCGAGTGTCGTCATCACTGAACTGCCGCTGTCCTGAGTTATCTGTACATGAAAAACTGCAGGTTCTGAGTATTCAGTAAATTTTCTCCAGCGAGTGCAGTTTTTAGGTATTGCACGGGTTTTATGGGTAAAATAATAAGCGTATAAATATTAGGGGTGTGACTCTCCAGAGGTCTCGATACGATATTACGATATTATTGCGATTTTAAACACATGTATTGGAATTAATTTTTCCAGCTTCAGATTATGATTCCAAAGGAAAACTTTTTCTACTGGACAGAAAACGCAGAAAGTAAAATTCTCAGGTACAATTTATATAATAAAAGATCGATACTTGGCGTCCGTGTATCGATACAGTATTGCCACGGAAAATATTGCGAGATTATGCTCTATTGATATTTTTATTTTTTCCACCACCCCTAATAAATATGTATCTGCTGGTGGTGTGTTGTGTGAGCCCTGCGTCAGAGTCTGCAGGCTGTAAACGTCTGTGTCGTTGATCAGGAACCTGCTGGGGGAGAATCCCACCGACAAGCTGGACATCAAGATGAACCCTGACGGCAGCGGACAGCTCTACGTCCCCGGACTGACCGAGTTCACCGTCCAGAGCCCCGAGGACATCAACAGGGTGAGGACTTCCTGCTGCGCTCGTCCTTTCAGTGTAAAACGCCTCCAGTCAGCTGCTGGAACCTGGTCTTTGTCTGATAATCGATAAACCTAAAGTTCATTGTTGGACCTCGGAAACATCATCTTTCATTAAAGCTTTCAGACAAAAAGGAAGGAAGAAAATAACGTTATCAAAGAAATAATCTGGCTGCAGTTTTGATCGACTATTACGTCACTTTTTCAATGAAAAAGTCCAAAAAGTCCCAACTGCTTTTAATGTTTTGGACTTTTGGTCAGACAGAATATTTAATAACTTGGACGTCGTCCTTTTATGGATCAAATAATTTGTTGATTAATCAAGAAAATAATGTTACCGATGACTTAATAATGAAAATAGATGAAAAAAGTCACAGCTGTGTGTCCGCCTGTCCTCAGGTGTTTGAGTTGGGTCACGTGAACAGAGCGACCGCCTGCACCAACCTGAACGAACACAGCTCTCGCTCTCACGCTCTGCTCATCATCACCGTGTCGGGATTCAACACTGCTACTGGAAACCGCACGCAAGGTACACGCACGGTTACTCGCCAGCTGACGCAGGCAGTTTATTCCAGGAGGATTTTCTGTTGTACTTTGGTACTGAGCCGTGCTCGGTGTGTTTCGTTTGCAGGTAAGCTGAACCTGGTGGACCTGGCGGGCTCGGAGAGGATCGCTAAGTCTGGGGCGGAGGGCAGTCGCCTCAGAGAGGCTCAGTGCATCAACAAATCTCTGTCGGCGCTCGGTGACGTCATCAACGCGCTGCGGAGCAAACACTCCCACGTGCCGTTCAGGAACTCCCGCCTCACCTACCTGCTGCAGGACTCTCTGAGCGGAGACAGCAAGACGCTCATGATGGTGCAGGTGAGTCCAGGCCGCCGACGCCGAAGGGTTCAGATCCACGAAGCCCGTTCACGGGTATTTAGTTTTCTAACTTCCAGCTCTGGTTTCAGTTCAGAGGAAAGAGTAGCTGTCTGAGACGCACGTGAACATGTGACGGTTAGTGTTTCAGGGTTTAATCGCCAAGAAAAGGAGGCCTCGCCAGCCCAAAATATTTTTTTTTAATTATCAGACAAATTAGACAAAACTAGAGAAAGATTATTTTCATTATCAAACAAAACCAGAAAATATTAATTATTATTACATTTAAAATATTTATTTAGATTTTCTGACAAATTAGATAAAAACGGCATGTGAATTAAAATTTACTAAATTACAAATATATTTTTTTCTGTGCTTTTGTCTCATTTGTCTGATAA
Source organism: Micropterus salmoides (assembly GCF_014851395.1). Lineage (NCBI taxonomy): Eukaryota > Metazoa > Chordata > Actinopteri > Centrarchiformes > Centrarchidae > Micropterus > Micropterus salmoides. Next base: position 2,422,169 of record NW_024044348.1, on the reverse strand, counting down.
TAAAAATATTTAAGATAAGATTTTAAATGTTTGTTTTTCAGAGATTAAATGACAAAATAAATTTTTATTATCAGATAAGTTTGATTTTAAAAACTGAAAATATGATTGAAACATTCATAAATTTAAAAGCTCTCCTCTCTCTGGGCCCTCTGACAGGCTCATGTGAGGTAAACCCCGCCCTCTGAAAGCTTTGCAACCAATCAGACATGAGTAATAACCTGTACAGTGAACTGCTGGAGTTACAAACGAGTTTCCGCGGCGCTGCTTTGACATGTGAGCCTCAGTTTCTGTCTGATGGATCTCTGCAGAGTTTCAGAGACCTGATCTGAAGGGAAATCAATAAAAGTTTACAGGATTTGAACTGACAGACCTCCTGGGTGTGTGGGCGCTCCAGGTGATGATGGTGATGATGATGCGGTCCGTTCCAGCTGTTGGTTTCTGACCGCTTCCCTCCGTGTTGTGTTCAGGTGTCTCCGCTGCCCAGCAACATGAGCGAGTCGGTCTGCTCGCTGAAGTTCGCTCAGCGTGTTCGCAGCATCGAGCTGAGCTCCTCGTCCTCCAGGAGACACGAGAACTCGTCCACCTCGTCCTCGCCCACCCACGACAGCGTCGAGGTAACGGACGCCGGCTGGTGTTAAATTGTTAAAATATAAAGTACAAAAAATGAAACAAACAAACAAAAAAAAGTACTGAAATTAAAATAAAACATCAAAGACTGAATGTCCTGTGTGTCGACCTTTGACCTCTCCTCAGCTGGACTCTCCCCGGTGACCCCCGTGCCGCTCCCCATCTCTCGGGCCAGCAGCGCCGGCTCCACCCTCTCCTCCACCTCCAGAACTCCCAGCAGCTCCCGCAGGAGGTCCCAGTCCCAGCTGTCCACAGGTGTGTGTGTTGTAATGTTAAAACCTTTATCCAACTCGTCCTCCACGTTCACCTGTTTTGTTGACGGTGTCGAAAACAACAACACCGTTTTTATTCATAGATTATTTCCCGCTTCTGCTTCATCAACATTAATATAATATTTTAATGAGTCTGTAGCTCGACACATTATAGTGCAGGTATTTACACCTGGGAGCTGCAACTAATTTTATTTTTATCATTAGACGGAGAAAATACAATTTTATGAAAAAGGTTTTAAAAAAAATTAATAATTGAATTAAAATGGTAATTTTTATTATCAGACAAATTAGACATAACCAGGAATATAATTGAAAATTACTAATAATAATTTATAATTTACTCATTTTTAAATAAAATCTCCTGGTTTTGTCTTATTTGTCATGTCAACAAATGACAAATAAGACAAATTTGATTGAAAAGGGATTACGTGAAAAATTCTCATTTCTATCATCAGACAAATGTGAGACTGAAAAAGAAAACTTATATTACAAAATGTTTTTTTTCAGACAAGACAATAACAGAAAATATGAAAATATGATATATATATTTTTTAATAAGACAAATAAGACAGAACCAAAAAACATGACTGAAAAAGGATTACATGAAAAATTCTCTTTATTTTTAAATTTTCGTAAAAAAGAAACAGAATCAGAAAATATGATTGTAAAATATTTGTTGGCATTTTTCTCCCAACACGAATCTGCAGCTGTGAAATCAAAGCAGATAAAAAGGAAACTATAAGTAAATTATAATCAAGAACTCCTGAACGTCACAGGTCTGAACTGTGAGAGTGGAGGAGGGTTTTCCCAGCAACCCCTGCTGTCAGTCTGTCCTCCTCCTCCTTCTTCTTCTGTGTCCTCACTCTGTGGTCTGATTGGTTGGTTTGCAGACAGACAGGTAGACAGAGCCAGCCCATTGGTGGGGGACGGTGGGCAGGTAGGTGGGGGTGTATACTGATTGGTGGATAGCTTGGCATGGAAGCGCTCAGCATGGCATGGTGCCTCCCCCTCCCTCCATCCATCTAACACCCCCCACCTCTAACCACTGAGCTCCACCTGCTTCTGTCTGTGTGCCTGCAGGGCCGTGCGCAGGGCCCACACAGCCCGCGGACTGTGCTGTTTGTGTCGCCTGTTCGAATCCTGCTGTCTCGTCCTTATTAAACCTTCTGTGCACGAGTTCGAGTCACAAGGAAAACTGTCGACGTTGCAGCCTTTTAAAGGGACAGTGCGACGTTTTGTTTAGCTTAGCTTAGCGCAAGGACGTGAACGGGGGGGAACCGCTAGCCTAGATCTGCTGATTCAGTTGTTGTGAGCTGACCAGCTAGTCTGCAGTCCGTCCTGCGGTCACCTGGTTTAGTTCAGAGATCAAACAATCAAACAAAGCTTCTGGAAGGTGGATTTTTTTCTCTCTCTCTCTTTAGGCTAGCAGTTTCCCTCTGCTTCCAGTCTTTATGCTAAGCTAGGCTAAACGTATCCTCTCTGTGAACTGAACGCACAGAAACTGATGGAACGTTTTTTTTTTCTTTCTATTTAATTCCTGAATCTTTTCCTTGTGACTTCGGAGTGTGGTGGGTGATGTGAGTAACTGGATGGATTGTGGGATTTGAACCTCCATGTCCACACAGATAAATCTGAAAACACTGTTGGTATTTGTTTAAGTACAACAGGATAGTTTAACTGTGCACACTGTGTGTTAAACTGCAGGTAACCATAGCGATATATATATAAAAATAGAAAGTATTTGGGTCATGTGAGTCTATTCTTGTTTAAACACGCCCCTCCCCCCTTTTTAAACCTGAAATACATGGATTTTAGTTGTGAATCCTAATATTTCAGGATTTAAACTTCATCAGCAACTATTTAATCACTACCAAATACAGTTGGAATTTAAATCCCACTGAATTTATAGAACTGGAATATTTCACTTTGATAATTGTTTCACTTTTATCGATTAATGTTAATACACTTTGTTAATGTATGATTTACCAGTAATGTCAGCATGTAAATAAAACTTGTTGATTTGTAGTACGACTGAAGCTGAGAATGAGTTTGTTGCTCGAGAGGTTTTTAGATTTTTCACAGAGCGTGACGGAGACACGTCTGCAGGAGGTTTTAGTATAAACGTTAAACTGACTGCCGGCGTGGAGTTTTCACATTTATCGGCAGCAGTGTGGACATGCTCTGACCGTGTGACAGGTCACGTGACTACTGACTGACTGTCTGGTTTTCTCTGCAGGACGACTGAAGCTGACGGCCTGAGTGACCCGGAAGACGACCGCGGGGCGTCAGCCAACGCCCCGAGGCTTCTCCCTCGCCGGGACGCCACCTCTCTCCTCCCTCGCCGGATGTCTTACCCTCGTCGCCCCCTGACGGAGGCGGGATTAACCCTCTCCTGTTGTCGTCTGTCAGCAGAGAACGTGGCCAAATGTTTTGACTTGCGAGTCTTCTTGCTGTGATGACGGATGTTTTAAAAAAACTGATGAGAAACCACTGAAGCCGCGGACGTTTTCGAGCTCCTCCCGTCTGAACTGAAAACAGTATACGCTTTCCAATCACAGTATTTCTTTTATTGTTTCTTTGTAAAGTTGCACTTTAACTTCTAGATTAATTCCTAACCAACAGATTCCAGATGTGGTTGATTATAATATATGGTTTTATATTTATATTTGCTTTAATCAGTTTTTTTGGTGGAGAAAACCACATGAACGTTTAATCTTGATCAAAATGAAGATTTCTGTTTTTAGATTTTTGTCTTTGAATCCTCTGCTGCAGTTTCCTGACAGAGGCTGTCTTTGTGTCCTCGCGGTCCTCCTTTAACCAAACAGGGTACTCCACTGATCCCGAGCTGTCCAATAAGACGCGAGCAATACGAGGACACGCTGTCCTGTACTCGATTGTTGTTCGTTTTCATGCCGAGCTGGCGTAGCTTCGTCTTCCTTCAGCTCGTTAAAGTTTAACAGAAAGACGCTCAAAGTTTCGTCGACTGTTTCTCCTCGATGTGCTCCTGCTGTCGTCCGGTCACCTCTGTTAATAACCTAATGTAGGACGCCACAGGTGACCTTTGACCTCAGACAGAAGACACCCGGTGCTGAGCGTGGCGTGACGCAGGTGGAGCTGATAGTTAGCCGTAGTTGTAACAGGAATGCTTAGAAACGTGATGCGCTGCTGTGTCTGCTTGCTTTGTTGCAGCTGTAGATTTCTACAGTTGTTGTTTTTTTTTGTATTAACTTTTTAATAAACACTCCAAAACAAACAAACATGTAACTCTGGCGTCTGTGTTGACCAACCGTGAAATATTTAAAGGCTGGTTAATAAAACTTTTTGGGAAATGAACCTCATGTCTGTGTGTTTTTAGATGCGTATTAAGTCGTGAGCGCTGGAGGTGTTGGCAGGTGTGTTTTTTAACTACCGGTCTTTATGCTAAGCTAGGCTAACCTCGCACAGACACGAGACTGATCCCCGTCCTAACACTGAACTGTCTTTCAGCAGCAGCAACAGGTCTGTGTCTGACGTCGGGCGTGTTGCAGCCTCATGGATCAATATGGCCGCCGTGAAGAAGAACGCAGCGGCTAGTGGCGGGAAACTCCAGCGCTCGACCGACCACAAAAGTACTTTCAGTAAAGTAAAAATACTCCCTCACTAGCTTACAGGGTTGAAGGGTGGCACAAAAGTACTTTCAGTAACAATGAATTTAAAGTAAAAGTGACTTTAAATTGTAAGAGCTGTATCTTTTTTTAAATCCGACCCTGAAACTGACGGCAGCCGTCAGATTAATGTAAAGTTTATCTACTGAAGAAACTGTGTGAAGTGGTTTCTGCGCGGCCCTCTGCCGCCCCCTGCTGGTACAGACGACTCTGAACCCCAACATTAATCCCAACATGTACAACTTTATTTAAATAAACAGGACAGTTAAAATAGAGGCTCTAACTGTCTGGAGAGCTGAAAGTAGAAAAGAAGAGGGAAGGAAATATCTGAACATCAGAAAGTTCTTTGTGTCTGTTTTGGACTAAATGTGTCGATCACAGCGTGTTGGCGCTTCTTCTGCCCTCAGGTGAACTCAACACCTGAGACTTGTTTCTGAATGTCAGTCCGTGATGCTCACCAGCGTCTCTTCAGTTCGACTTCCCGTTTCGCTCAACGTTAATATTCCTGATTGTCTTTTCTCTCTCAGGGAGGAGAAGCGTCTGAGACATAATTCCCTCTGCCGTGTGATGGGCAGAGTTTACCTGCTCGCCACAGCAGGGCGGCGTCCCACCTGCCTTCGCATTACTCAGCATCGTAGTTTCACCTTGCGCCGCTGTCTGCTGCTCAAAGTGATTTAAGAGTACAAGAAGGTTAACGTCTTAAAATAACACCTTTTATTGACAAAGTCCTTCCCAGGCCGTGTGACGAGGCCTCTGAGGACGTGTCGCGCGGTGCAGGAATCTTTAAACAGACGAAGCTTCGGCGCCGTCGGTCTGCGGTCCCGTCAGGAAGCTGCCGAGTCTCAGAGCGAGTCGTCCAGCGGCGCCATGAGCAGCTGCAGCTCCTTGAAGACGCTGCCGTGGCGGCCGACCTGCGCCGCCTTGTTCTTCACCATGTTGCTCAGGTTCTTCAGCTGCTTGCAGCACGCTCTGCACTTCTGGTGTCTGCAGCGACACAAACATCATGAAAAGCAGAACTTAGAGAGCTGCAGAGGACAGCGGGGTCAGCGACCACTTTACGGAATCTAATCTTAATCGGTTGATCAGATTTGTTTTAGTGGCGTCCCGAGTCCGTCACTTGACTCCACTGAGTGAAGGAGGACACAGTCGTTCAGCTGATGCGAAGCTTCAACAGTCTGAGTTCATCTTCCAAACTTCTTCTTCCTCGGAGGAGGAACTCAGACTGTTGAAGCTTCGTATTTTCTTCAGCTGAACTTCAGGACGACGACTGTGTCCTCCATCTTTTAGTGTAGCCGAGTTATTAAGAGGAACAAACATTTGCTTACCGACGTCTGTCTTCATTAATGTCAGAGGGGTTTTTAGCAAAGTGGACTTTAAACTTTGACTGAACCAAACTGACAAGAGTCTGGTTCTTTTGCATGACGCAATATTTCCCTCCTGCTTCTGACACATTTCTGAATCCAACAGAAATAATGTGCAGAAAGCATCAGATCTATACGTCAAAGCCTGTTGTGTTCATTATCAGTAAGTGTTAGCAAATCAAACGTGTCGACAGCTGTGAGATCCGCCGGCGACACCAGATCCAGACTCACCGCTCCTCTCGCGTGATGTCGACTCCGACAGAGGGCGTGGCCTTCAGCGTGTCTGAGATCAGCATCCAGAAGTGTTTCATGATGAGCTTCAGGGACGTGCAGCCGGTCTGCATGTAGCTAAACACACACACAGTCAGGACAGAGCAGAGATATGGTCGCCTGAGCGCCGGCAGAAGAAGACGGCGTTTTCTTTTCCAGATTAAACAAAGAATCAATGAGGCTAAAAGTCAGGGGAGTGAATAATGACCCCCCTTAAAGGAGCAGGAGAAGCCTCAGGTCTGATTCTCTTCAGCTTTATTGGCATCAAAGTCAAACAATATTGCCAAAGCTTAAAATATAACAAAAGAAAAATTAATTTCATAGCTCACTGAATAAAAATAACGGGAAAAATGTGTATTTAAAAAATAAAAATGGAAAAATTAACTTGTGAATTTAATTCACATAATAAATAAAAAAGAAAAAGCGTTTGTGTGTTAAAGTAAATATAAAAATAAAACACTCACCTCTCATATTTGCTCTGCAGCAGTTTTTCGATCTGAGGAAGAATGGTCGTGCACAGGTCCAGTTTCCATAGAGACCTGAAACATCAACAATCATCGTTTAACGACTGCTTTAACGCGTGAGCTTAGTGCGCAAACGTTTAAAAATACAGAAATGGCCCTTTACAGAAACGGCTCTGGCGATACAAAATATATCGTGTGTGTTTGACTCACGGTTGAAGGTTGATGATGTTGAGGATGTCCACAACAATAGACAGGTCATTCATGGAGACGGCGGCGTCCAGAGCGCTCTGCAGAGAGGAAGCACACGGGAAGTGAAGAGGAGGGAAAAGGAAGAGGTATCGTGGCGGCTTTTCATTGGCTGCTGTGCGTCGTCGCTCACCTTGACGTCCTCTCTGGCCCACACGGCTCGGACCGTCTCCAGGTTCTTGTGACGGCTGCTCAGCATCACGCACATGGTGTCGTGACCCTTCTTGATCTGAGACAGAGCCTCCTCGTCGCTCAGAGCTCCGGATCGGTTGTTGGGCGAAGACTGAGGAGAATAAAAAAATAAAAAATACTTTACACAGCTGAAAACACCGAACGCGCCAGGATCCAGGCAGGAGCTTTAGTTGGCGACACCGACGGCTGCAACTACAATTATTTTCATTCTCTGTCAAACATCTTCGGGATGAATCGGTTGGTTGTTTGGTCTATAAAAATGGTGATCAGTGTTTCCCAAGAGGACGTCCTCAAATGTCCTTTTTTGTCCACAAGAGATTCAGTTTACTGTCACAGAGGAAACCAGGAAATATTCACAGGTGAGAAGCTGCAATCAGAGAATTCTTTTTTGTTTTAGTGGCCCAAAAGGATGAATCCATTATCAAAATAAATGAATAAATTAATTAATTTCATAGTTGACACCCAAGTCGCTCTAATCCACAGCTAGTCAAAGTTTTATTTACTACTTTGTGCATATTTCAGCCAACAGCCGACCTGCGTTTTAAAGGTCTGACTGCCTGAAGGCGACTGACTGAATACAAACTCACAGGCAGGAAGTCGGCCACGTTCAGGCCGATCGGCTCGTTCCTGTTGCTGAGGATGATTTTAGGTTGTGGTTTAGACTTCGCCGTGGTAACGGGAGGCTGAGTCTGAGGAGGAGGAAGAGGCGGGCCGGAGGCGGGGGTGTCGGAGGGCGCCGGGCTGATCACTGATGGGGCGGGGCGCTTCCCGGAGGAGACCACTGTAGGCTCCACCCTCTGGACAGGTGTGGAGAAGGCCAGCGGAGGAGCCTGTAACACACACACACACAACAAAAGGTCACATGACCGTCTTTATTACAGCTGGTGAAAGGTGCAGACGCCTTCACAGACTGACCGACTGCTGCTGCGTTCACTCACCTGCTGCTTCTCAGGAAAAGGAGACATCATGTCCTTCAGCTGGCGGCCGATCGCTAATATTGTCTCTAAGAAGAAGAAGACAAAGCAAACGGTCTTCACTGTGTCCTCCATCGCTCGGGACACCCTGAGCAGGAGGTTTAAAGATGCCACCGCAGCAGAGCAAGAAAACACCAGCGAGTGGTGGAAGACGTACGGAGATCCTTCAGTAAAAGTAGTAATACCACAATGTAAAAATACTCCGCTACAACTTCTGGATTCAAGGTGTTACTTAAAGCTGCAGTCTCTTCTTTGTTGGTTTACTGCGGGCAGCAGAACAAGCTGCAAACACACCTGACAACAATTTAATAGTTGACAACAACTCGATTAACCGCCGCAGCTCTGGGCTGTAAGGAGAACAGGAAAGCAGCAGTCGGACAGATAAACGCTGAGCCGAACGTCACTAAGAAGCGCCGTAAAGCCGAGAAGCTGCAGATTCAGCTGCTGATTCTCTCCATTGTTCATGAGCAAATATTGATTATAGCTGCTTTAAAGCGTGCAGTGAATGTGGTTAATGAGACGAGAGCTGTGATGGACTCACCGTCCTCTGGAGGAGCGGGGAAAGGCTCCGATATCTTGGGAGGAGTGCGAGCTGGAAGACAGGAGGACTGAGTCACTGACGACCAACTCGGATAAACGGCTGAACTGAGATCAGAAATCTGAAACATCTTGTAAAACTAAAATAAATCACATTAACATTTAAAGGGTATTTAGTGTGCAGCAGAAAGAAAAGTGAACCCTGATCCACACCGGAAACAAACTGAAGTGGAGGTCAGTAAAACCTGAACCCTGAACCAAACCGTTTGTCATTGTTTTCATTGGAGGATCAGCTGACTGCAGGTGTGACGCTGTGGTCGACCTACAGATGGCGTTCTTGGGCTGGAAAATCTCCTTGTAGTCTTCTGCGTTGTGGATTTCAGCTGACGACACCTTCTCGTCCGCCTCGTCCTCGCTGGGGCTCCGCCTCTCTCCTTCGGGGCTCCGCCTATCAGCGTCTGACCTCTGCCCCACCCTGGTGACATCACAACAGGTGACCCAAACCAGAATTTTACTTCTGTTTATTGTTTTTTTACTTTCCTTTGATAATATTTTTGTCGATTTCAAAGGAGACTGTTTCAGTCTCAACACAAGCTGCTCTACAAAAACTGTCAAAGTTATGACTCAAATAAAAAATATCTGATCAAAGGAAACGTAAAGACAAAGCAGTTAGCGGCGCCAATAACTAGTTTTGAGTCAATAATTAAGTCAATAAAATGTTAAATGTTACAAACGTGTCCAAGGTGACGTCAAGTGTTTTGTTTTATCCCAAAGAGATTTACTTCTTTAAAAAACTGGTCGATTACAACGGTTTTATTTTTAAAGTTTGAGCTACAACCGCTGAGCTGAGGATTTATTTACTGACGGCACTCTGTGACATCACTGCGTCGTCAGAGCAAACATCGATGCACGTGAGACGTTCGGCTCGTCTGGTGAATGAAAGAGCTTTTTTTACGCCCAGATTAGGGTTGGTCGATTGACGATGCGATCATCCGTCGGTGACGGCTGACAGACATCACCGCGTTGAGCGGGCATCGTGATTGTAAAACCCCGCCCCCTGCCGAAAAAAGAATCAAAATTTTTCTCACTATACCTCCATGTGAAAGCAGGTTTTCATCACAACGAACCTAATCATTCTAAAATTTAAATCCATCAGCAGCACGTTTTATAAAGTCGCCTAAAAGACACAGAACTCCGTATTTTTCCTCCCGCGTTATCACGGCAGACAGAACGCCGCCTCGGACTGCACAGGCGGCGTTCTGTCTGAAGGATGGTGGATCGTCGTACCTCTGGGAGCTGCAGGTGGTTGTGGGTCTCTCGTAGTTCCTGCGCAGAGCGGCTCCCTTGGGATCCTTCGGCTCCGTGAGCGGCTGGTTGTCCTGGATGATTCCCTTGATCACGGAGCCGCCGCTCTTCTTCACCCTCTTCAGATCCACCACGTAGGACGACACGCTGGAGAGCTGGTGAGACACGCCGATCTGACGGGCAGAGAGGTTAGAGATGAGGAGTTTTTATTACAGCAGTGAAGTTTTTCTCCTGGAGGCGGAGCTACGCACCAGCTGTTGGTTGCAGACGGCCAGGTCAGAGACTTTTCCCCAGCCCACCGGCACCACGTCGAAGCAGCGGTCGGGCTCCCAGCCAAAGACCCGCAGAGAGTCGGTGGACCCGCTGAACAGACAGCCGCCGTCCGGGCTGAAAAACACACACCTGAACACACAGAGGTCAGAGGTCACATTCCAGCAACACGCCGGCCAACCTGCTGCACTGAGAACACTCACCTGACTGGAGTCGTGTCGCCCTCCGTCGAGCCGATCATCGTGAACTTCTCCAGATCCCACAGCTTGACGGTCCTGCAGACAACACAGAGACAAACTCGCCGTCAACATCCGGCAGAACGCATCGTCCCCGCGGCGTCTGAAACAGATCCGAAGGGTGGCGTCCTACCTGTCGGAGCTGCCTGACGCCAGCAGGTACTCGTTGGGGTGGAACTGCACGATGTTGACGGGGCCGGTGTGAGATTTGAACTCCGTGATGGTCTTCCCCTGGGTCAGGTCCCACAGCTGAGAGACCAGAGAAATCACACTTCAACATTCACCGCTAATGTCGGCGTCACGTCAGCCACACGGAAGCAGAGAACAAGTCAGACTGCAGAGGACTGAAGGACGAGGTCTGTGGATTTGTCCTCCATTTGTTACAGACGTAAGGAGATTAGAGATCACTTCACGGCAACCAGGACAGCAGGGGTGATTACACACACCAACAACTCTTACAGCAGACAGAAAATACAGCCTGAGAGCTGATTTGCAGGACAAGTCTTCTTCTTCTTGTCCTCAAATCTCATGTTCAGACTGAAACAGACTTCCTGTCTGTGGCTCTCAGCTGTGAGCCCATTGGTTCCTGCTGAAGATGTAAATCTTTAAACAGATGTATAGCTGCTCTCTGTTGTTGGGGACTACTTTCAGCGGCGGATGAATCCACATGTGTGGTGAGTGTTTGGGGCAGCAGGTCGTGTCTGTGGGACCGAGTCTGAACATGAGATTTGAAAATAAAGTGGATAAATATGGATTTCATTTTCTTCACTTTGATTAAATTGTTTGAACTCTTAAAATGTGTGGCTTGTAAAAAGCGTTTGAGCCAGTTGAAGTCGCGGTGCGCTTGTGATCAGGGTGGGAGCGCCTCACTCTGAGTTTCTGATACTTCAGACACAGTTTGACGGCCGGCTCTCTCGGCTCGTACCTTGACGGTGCAGTCGTCGCTGGCTGAGGCCAACCACTTCCCATCAGGACTGAAGGCCACACTTCTCACCGCCTGAGTGTGACCCTGCAACACAAACACCAACACGACTTATAAGATATATCAAAGGGCATCGCACAAAACCTTTCTCCTGGATTACACTCCTTCTGTTTCAGAGGATGTTGACGTTTGATATGATAAACCTTTTACACATTTACACGGCTGTGACTTCTTTCACACATGCGACAACTTGAGGAAACTTTTATATCTTAAATATTATTAAACTATATTTTCAAATGTGCTTTGCAGAAAAGTATTTTGTCTTATTTAACACAGAGTGTACCCTTACCGTGTACCTGAACACATATCCTTTCCTGCGCACATCCCACAGCTGACGGACGGCACCGAGAGACAGAAATATTTCATCAGTGCAGATTCAGAGTAACATCACATCTTTTTACGCACAGGTTTGAACTTCTATACGTGTGACGACCGTCTTCGGCAAAACTGTAATTGCTCCTCACACAGACAGCCATGTAATCTCACACACTCCCGTTTGTACTTCTATACTTGCCCCAAACCTAAACAACTAAATGCCAAACCCAAACCCTGAACTGAACCTAAACCAAAATCAAACCTCAACCTTCAAACAACAACATCTTACCCCTCAAACAGTCCTTTTTGAGGACCGTGTTTGAGCTTTAGACCTTGGAAGTGAGGACATTTTTTGGACCCTCAAAGACACGCCTACCTTGATGTTTGTGTCCATGGAGCTCGAGGCGAGGAAGTCTCCAAACGGGTGGAAGCCGAGGCTGGTGATGTTGGCTTTGTGTCCCATCAGAGTCCTTAAAACTGGAGAAGACAGGAAGCGTCACGCCAACAGACAGAAGGACCGATGGTCGAAGAGTCAAACGGCCAGTTTGAGAAGAAAGAAAAAGATGTCTCCTTCAATCCCTCCTACATACTTGTCAGTGTTTCCCACACATAGACCTGGGCGGGCCGCCGGGTGCATTAACGACCGCCCAGGTATCTCTGTGACCCATTTAAGCATTTTGCATAGAAACACAAAGAGAGCGGTTGTCTGATATCACATTACAAGACGGGGACACGGTGGATGTTTAGGTAAAGCAACAGTGAACACACCAGAGCAGGTGTCACTGGGTACAACGCTGGTTTCACCTTCAATCTTTTCGATAGAATCTTTATGTCAGGGCTCACTGTATACACCTTATAACAGCTTTAATGTTAGAGCACATCCGTGTTTTCATGTTTTCCATAAGGTGAAACGCTGATCCTTTTGGTTTCTATGATCCTGATGTAAAAATGTTCATACAGTTTCATCTGCAGCACAGTTACTTTAACGTGGAGCCTGGCGTACAGACGGTGAAGAAAGCTGTTAAAGGATTTCACACTAAGAGAACAGACTGAGTCTCACTCTTGGCAGCCTCCATGTCCCAGACTCGTATTGATCCAGACTGTGAACCGGTGACGATCTGATCCTCCGACACGTTGAACTGGACACACTCCACCGGGTTCTTGTGACCGGTCAAACTCTGAGAGACAACAAACACACAAACACACGGTCAGGATACACTGCGGCTGTAGACTCCTTCTACGTGTGGAGGCTCATTACAAAGTCACAGGTCAGAGAGCTCCGTCTGTTCTAAGGTTTGCTGGTGGCGTTCAGAGGTGTCGTCGTGTAGCTGAGCTGCAGGGAGGAGGTCTCACCATGATGCAGTTGGCCTTGCTGACAGCCCAGAGGTTGACCCTGCAGTCCTCCCCTCCTGTGGCCAGCAGGCGGCCGGAGCTTTTGCCCAGAGCCAAACAGGAAACTCTGCTGGAGTGAGCCTCGAACTCCTCTGTACAACAACACAGGAGGACACATTTAGTTCTGCTCACGGCGGCTACGCCCTCTTCTTTTAAACTGGAGCTAAAGATGTTCTGTTAGTGAATCCAACATGAATTAAAACAGCATTCTTCACGTCCGGTGTGAAGAAGTGTCTGTGTTGGATGACTGCAGCAGTCAGTTTATCAAACAGTATATGAAACAGGAAGAACAAAGTTTGTACTCACGCAATCGCCACGAGATCTTGGTGGTGTTGGCGGCAGCCATACTGGTCACACTGTTTGAACTGCTGGACCGCCGCTGAGGTTAATTCATGAAGTTCAATCAGGATCAGCGAGGACACACATCAGCTTCACTCTCTGCACGGAGCTTCATTCACCTGCAGACACACAAAACACACAACGTACGAGTCAGATACGTAAACCTGCTGACCGCCACGTCAGGAAACCACAGGGAACATGTCCCCTCTTTCACACTGGAACAGTATTAGCACATTCATGCACTTTACTAGGCTGGTGAAAAAAAATTGATTCTTAGATGCATCGCGACGCAGACTATTCTGAAGCGATTCACAAATGTCAAAAATTAAGCGTAATACTGACGTAACGTAAAAGGCGGAACTCTGAAGTGCAGCGCCTGGACAGTCTGTGACGTGCAAATAGGGCTGGACAATAACACAATATCATTTCTTTCAATAACAATGTAAAAAATGTTCAATAAATGTTTGATTTTATTCACTTGAATCATACATGAATTAAGACTTAAGTTTTTTATGAAGATGTTAATTCTGTTGAAGAAAAAGGACTGAAAAAAGCTCTTACTTAATTTAACTCGTGCACATTTGTTCACAAAGATTTTATCATAATAGTTTTGAATGTTCTATGTCAGATTTGTAAAGTGTTCTGACCATAAAGAAGAGTTAAAACCACAATTACTTTCCCTCAGGAGCAAAAATCAGCCTTATGGTGATAATTATCGATATTGAAAGATATGAAACTTTTTATTGTGATACCATTTTTGGCCGTATCATCCAGCCCTACGTGCAAATAACGACACTATAATGCACAATAATGACAAGATGGCTGAGCGAGAAGTCTGACCAGCGTCCTTTGCAATAAAGCTGGCGTATGGAAGGACTTTGGAAAAGAGCCACACTGTATGCAAGTTGAGTCAAACTAAACTAAAATATTTTGGAAAAGCAACAAACACGTCTGGTTTTAGCTGCTGCCAACCAGAGGACCATCGAGCACGCCATGTCAGAGCTTCCACCTGACTTGGGAAGGGAAAAGCGAATCACAAACTCTATCGCAGCTTTTACTGCCAAGGACTTCTGTCCATACTCAGTCGCTGAGAAGCCGAGCTGTCACGCACTTACAGCCGAGATACGACGTCCAGTCTCCAACATGTACGCTGCTGCAGGCACAATTTTCGGTTCCTGTTAGTTCTCTGCTATGCTGCGATTTATGCTGGCAAACGTAACCTTCCACTGCAAATGCTTCCATTTGTTTTATTAAAAAAAGATAGTAGCGGTAAATTCATTAGGGATCATTACAAATACTTTTCTTTAAGGAGTCACACAGTGGGAAAAACGATTGCTTTATAAAAGGGGCCTCTGAATCGTAATCGAACCGTAGAGTGTCTAGAGATTCACTCCCCTACTTATTACTAACTTCGCTTCTTCCCTTTCCTGTAGCTTTGTGCTTCTCCTCTCTCCTTCTGTCGCTTTCTGCAGGTGTTTGCACATGTGGCAGGTTTCCTCCTGCTACAATTATTAATATTAGTCCTATTATTATTACTATAATTATCTATACCATTATTGATTTTCAGTCTGTTCAACTGTTACCTTTACTGTCTGTACACACTGGCCACACAGTAATAAAATAAACGTAATACTGCGAACTTTCTGCAGCATTCGATATGATACTGTGATAACGGAACTGAGTCAAAGTGTATTATTGTTTGTAATGTTATGTACATGCATAATATACAATGAAATGATTTATTCAAAAGGTCACACATTTTCATAGATTTGGGTGTACAAATATTTCTGACCTGCCAGATTCTGTAACACCAGAGGACGAAAAAGCCAAAGTGTTGAAAGATACGAATGTTTGTACTAAAACTATCTGAATATATAAGCTCAGATGGTTTTGGTTTAAAAGCTTTCCTCTTTTGAGAACCTGTGTGAAAGAATTTTGTCAACCACTTGTTAAAATCAAGTGATAAACAGCTGACAAGTTAATTAAAGAGAGATTCTCAAATACACTAACAGCCTGGCAGGAGACAAAGGCCTGCTGTGAGAGAACAGGATGAAATAAAACAACATAAACAACAGACCGAAGAAGCAAACAACAACAAACCTTAAAAACCAGGTACAGAGACACCCGGAGAGAATAACAAAAACTAATCTACAGAGCGCAGACAACAGTTCCTGCTGCTCAGCTCACAGGATAAACGGCTAACTTCAGCTAACTTGATGCTAAGTTAATGTTTAATAAGCTTATTAAGAAACACCTTTGATCTTAACGTCACTTTACAGATTAGCTGTCGTTCAAAACAAATTAAACGACGGAGAAACAGCTGAGACGTTCAAGTTAGCTGGTTTTATTAATTAACTTAAATTAAATTTAAGGATTCTTAGTTTAATGTCACTAATCTCTGGTGGTGAACTAGCTAACGTTAGCCGCTTAGCATGGGTTAGCCTTAGCTAATTAAAGCTAGTTGTTGTTGTTGTTGTTGTTGTTTCCGGTAGAAACGCGTTCACGGTTTACCTTCGTCTGTCCGCCGCGAAGCATCTGACCGAGCGGGTTAAAGTGTGAACGTTAAACCGGCAGCTGGTCGGTGTCTCCGGTGTCTCCGGTGTCTCCGCCGCTGCTGGCAACTTGTTGACAGTCCGGTTGCTCCTCAGCTGCAGCTTAGCAACTGAGACCCGTCACTTCCGCTCACGTCATATATTTACAGTTTGAAACAACTTTATTAACAAATATTTTTTTTAGACCAAACATCATTAATAAACCTTATAAGCTGAAAGTAAACAACAATAAAAGCTTTTTCTTTTTTTTTTTACTTTTCCGTTTGAAACAAATTTAAAACAACAATCAAGGTAGTTTATTAGTCATTATCTATTTTTGCCCCCAACTTTCCTCATATTTACACACATATTACTTAACAAAGCTGAACAAACATAAATAGAAGCTGTTTTTGAATTACGGTTGACGATGGATGGATGTTTCCGCTGACGCCATAAACTTACTGTTTGAAATAACTTTATTGACGACTACTTTTTTGGAAGCCTTTTCTCCCATTTTATTCAAATAATAAAAAAAAATACTTTACAAGCTTAAAGTTAACATAAAAGCAGCTTTTTTTTATTGCATTTAAAAAATATTTTTATAAAATTATTGTTTTTATTGCCCCAAATTATTTGGGCTCATCTCCGGTGGGGATGAGACTGAGCGTCTGGTGACCTGGTGCAGCCAGAACCACCTGGAGCTCAACGCTCTGAAGACTGTGGATTTTAGAAAGAGTCCGGCCCCACCCTCCCCCATCATCCTGCGTGACTCCACGGTCGCCACTGTGGACTTTTTCAGCTTCCAGGACCTCAATGGGCAAAACCATGATGGTGCACTTCTACACCGCCATCACTGAGTCCCCATCCTCACCTCCTCCATCACCATCTGGTTCCTGCTGCTACTGCAGGGACAGCGGCAGGCTGCAGCGTCTCAGACGCTCTGCAGAGAAGGTGATCGGCCGCAATCTTCCATCTCTTCTGGACCTGTACGCCTCCAGGACCAGTACCCCTCCAGGACCTGTACGCCTCCAGGACCAGTATCGCTCCAGGACCTGAACTGCTCCATGACCTGTAACCCTCCAGGACCAGTACTGCTCCATGTCCTGTAACCCTCCAGGACCTGTACGCCTCCAGGACCAGTTTTGCTCCAGGACCTGTACCCCTCCAGGACCTGTACCCCTGCAGGACCTGTAACCCTCCAGGACCTGTACCCCTCCAGGACCTGAACCCCTCCAGGACCTGAACCCCTGCAGGACCAGTAACCCTCCAGGACCAGTACCGCTCCAGGACCAGTACCCCTCCAGGACCTGAACCTCTCCAGGACTCTCACTCCCTTCTGAGGCTGCGGGCCATCAGGACCAGAACCTCACGCCACATACTGGCCACACGTTCCTTATTATTCTATTATTATTTTCTGACCATGTTCTGTTCAATGTTTACAGGAAACCCTGTGACGTGTTTGACAGCAGGGGGCGGTACCGCTGCGGGTGGACGCACAGGAGGAAGGAGGAGGAGAAGAACCCGGACGTGGTTTGTCAACACCGCCTCTGGAGAACTAACTTTCTGACGCACCGTGACGTTACAACCCGGTTTAATGAGTTAACGCGTTTCTCTGATAAACCGCTGTTATTCAGAACCGGATCCAACATGGCGGCGGTGGACGTGGAGGACGAGAGCATCCTGGCGTCGATCTTTAAGGACAGCTTCCCGGACAGCAGGAGGGACAACCCGGACTTCGCGGCCTACCTGTCCGAGCTGAGCTCCTTCGGGCTGGACAAGCTGGTCCGGGAGCCGGAGCGTCTGGCGGAGGAGCGGGCCCAGATCCTGCAGCAGACCCGGGAACTGGCCTTCTCCAACTACCAGACCTTCATCCGGACCGCAGACTGCACCGAGCACATCTACCGGGACTTCGGCCGGGTGGAGGGCAGCGTGTCCCGGCTGCTGGACAAGCTGCCCGGCTTCGGGGAGAGATGCAGGTGGGTGCTGCTGGTGAACAGGTTCAATAAGGCGACAGTTAAATTGTTTAATTGTAAACATTAATTATTGTTGATGAGCGCCAGATACATTTAATCTGTGGGTTTATTGTGATAATAACCAGACATCATTTACAGAACAGTTTATCAAAATGTTGTTGTTTTTTCATGGATTTATTCAGAATATACCACATAAGGAAAAAAAAATAGGAGGATAAAAGATTTTGTTTACTTGCTTTTCGAGAATAAAGTTAAAATTTCGAGATTAAAGAGACATTATTGTCTCATTTGGACTTTATTCTTTCATGAAGGCTTTTTAAGGTAACTTTTAGATTTAAGGGGGAAACTACCTGGCAAAGAGCTCCAGGTTCAATAGTTGGTTATTAGTGTTTTTGCAGATCTGTTTTATTACTGAACTGAAATAAATTAATGGGGCATTAAAGCAACACCTGCATGACTGCCTGATTTTGAGGCCCCCTCACATTCTGCAGTGCATTTGTTTTAAATTTGCATCTTGGAGAATGGAAACCGCAGCAACAAGACGATAGTCTGGTTTCACCTTTAAGTTAAAGTCCACTTCCTCTCATCTCGCCGGAGTCTTGCTCTGACAGCTCTGAACATGGACCACCTGCCGAGCGTGATCAGGTCTCTCTAAAGATGTCGGCTCAACAGTCTCTGACTTCAGTTGTTTGGCCAACATGAGTCCCATTTTGTCCAGACTGGACCTTTAGGAGCAGCCTTAAGTCCAAGGTGGACCAACATGGCTCCTGTCCCGGCTCTCTTTCCTCTCCTCTGAGCGATCACCACGCCGTGGTACCTGGTCCAGTTGATCTTGTTCCCATACTTCTTTTTTTGTCTTTGTCTAAACTGAATATCTTGAGACAGCGGGGACCCAGTTAAATGTTTCCAGGGGCCCACTGAGTATCTGGGAACCATGAATTAGTTTGCCATGTTACAAGTTAAACAGGAGCACAGAACTGTGTTCAGGACGTTACCTCTGTGACCGAGGTGGAGGGGACACCAGGGCTCAGATTAGAGGTGTGACGACACTAAACTCACGAGACGTGATGATCCACGATATTGGATTCATGAGAACGAGACGAGAAGATAGTTTAACACTCTATTCAGTGCTGGGGGTCCTCTCATAGAAAATTTTCAGCATTAAACACCTAATTTTCAGCAATCTGCACCAATTTTTGGTGAAAATGTTTTTATTTCTGTAAAGGGAAACACAAAATTTAGGCCGCAGGTAACAATTCAAACTCTTAAGTCAGTGCAGCTCTCGGCCATTCTGTGCTGCTTTCAGATCTGTCTCTCCTGTAGATCAACTATCATCCCTGGTGTGTCATGAGTTAGTCTTCCCCTCCGGAAAGCCAAAAAGAAACTGTGTCAGGAAGAAGTTACTGATCAGTGCACAAGTCATCAAGTCAATTTATAATAAGTATCTTGTTTTTGTTTTTTTAGCTTTTCATTTCTTAGTTTACATTTTTTTTGTTGTTTTTTTTCCAGAACACTTTTAACTATTTATGCTTTCAAAAGTGACGGCCGTGTCTCAAGGGTCCCCAGTGTAAATGACACCTATCTCTGTGACAGTCAACTTCAAATAGAAGCTCTAGACCAGGGGCCCCTTAACCCCCTCAGGCCCCTCGTTTCTGTGCCCGGTAGGCCCGTTCGGTAATCCATCCATGGACGCAAAACACGCCAAGACTGAGATTCCCAATCTGGTCCCAGAATAAGTCGAATGTGCTTTGAGTGTGAAACTATAGGTGTTTGTGTTCAGGGGGTTCATGAAGGAGGCGGAGGAGATCGGGGTCAGTCGCCGGATGAACAGCCTCACGCTGAACCGTCACACCGAGATCCTGGAGATCCTGGAGATCCCTCAGCTCATGGACACCTGCGTCCGCAATGGCTACTACGAGGAGGCTCTGGAGCTGGCGGCGTACGTCAAGAGGCTGGAGAGGAAGCACTCCTCGCTCCTAGTCATCCAGGTGAGTCCAGGTCCACCTGAGAAAGTGTTGTTATAAAGATGAAAACTTAGAGGTGACAGAAAATTAAGAGAGTGTCATCTGCATGGAAACTGAACATCTTTGAGTTTTGGAATTTTGAAGACGTCACCCTGAGCATTTTATGAACTCAGTAATTAATAGACATAAAGAATTATATAAATAAAATGATGAAAATAATTATCAGTTGCAGCCGTAGAAGGAAAAAAAAAAGATCCGAAGCTCTTGTTGCTGCTTGACGTCGTCAGACATTTAGTTTTGTTCAACCAACAGTCCAAAACCCAAAGATTCAGTTTACTCAGACGTTGGAAAAGCTTCCACCAGAGAATGTTTTTTACGGTTTTAACTTGAAAAATAAAATTATCAATCGATTATCAACAGTTGCAGATAAATTTTATGTTGACGCACTGATTAATCGACCAATCACAGCTGATCTGAGACGTCTTGTATCCTCAGAGTATCGTGCGTGAAGTGCGTCAGTCGACTCAGCTGATGCTCAACCAGCTGCTGCAGCAACTGCGCAGCAACTCGCAGCTTCCTGTCTGCCTGCGCGTGATTGGCTACCTGCGGAGGATGGACGTGTTCACGGAGGCGGAGCTGCGGGTAAAGTTCCTGCAGGCGCGCGGCACCTGGCTGCACTCCATCCTCGCCGCCATCCCTGAAGACGACCCCTACTTCCACATTACCAAAACCATCGAGGCCTGCAGAGTCCACCTCTTCGACATCATCACCCAGTACAGAGCCATCTTCTCTGACGAGGACCCGCTGGTGCTCCCCGCCAGCGGACAGATCGCAGTGAACGAGGGCGCCATTTTCCACGGCTGGGTGGTGCATAAGGTGTCTGAGTTCCTGGAGACTTTAGACAGGGACCTGCAGCGGGGCGTGGGGGGCCGTCTGGACTCCCTGCTGGGTCAGTGCATGTACTTTGGCCTGTCCTTCAGCAGGGTTGGGGCGGACTTCCGCGGGCAGCTGGCGCCCATGTTCCAGCGCGTGGCGGCGGAGACGTTCCGCAAAGCCGTGCAGGAGGCGGTGGAGAAGTTCCAGGAGGACATGAACCTGTACATGCTCACCTCCCTGCCCTCGGTGCTGGGAGCGACCATCCCCCCCGTGGCCCCCGGCACCCAGCCCGGCACCCTGCAGCCCCCGATGATGCTGCTGGACTTCCAGCCGCTGGCCTGGTTCCTCAACAACATCCTGACCGCCTTCAACGACCTCAGACTCTGCTGCCCCGTCGGACTGGCTCGTGACGTCACCACGTGTCTCGAAGACGGCCTCAAGATGGTGAGATAGGAAGTAAACAAGTTCCTGTCAGGTGACCAGGCATATCTGTACCGGTGTGTTGAGTGTCGCCTCTCTTGTTTCCTGTCAGGTGACCCGTCAGATTCTGGTGTTCCACCGGGCGGAGGAGTCGGCCTTCAGCAGCAGGGAGAAGGAGCTGTTCCTTCAGTTCTGCTGTTCGTACGCTGACGACCTGCTGCCGTTCCTCAACCGCTGTCTGCAGGTCCTGTTTCCTCCGGCTCAGATCGCTCTCATTCTGGGTGAGGATCCTGGTTGTTTCTCTCTCTGTTCTTTATTTTCCTCAAAACACTAATGGTTACAGCGATCTGGAGCCACACACAAACAGAATCCAGACCTCAACTTAAACCTCAGGCCGAGGTCCAGTTTGATTTAGAGGGTCTCATAAAGCAACATGTTCGGATAATATTTTCAGTTCTTCAGTCTCTTATCCCACATTAATATCACATCAAAACACAGTTTTAATCAGAGGGAGACAGTCTGTTTATATTTATAGTGAACTTTCTGATCAGCAGATGTCTGTACAGATTCCTTCTTTTAGCTCAATAATCTAAATCCAGATTATCCTCTGGACCCCTCTGGTGCTCAGTACAGCTGACAGCAGAACCTAAAGACCGAGACCTCGGTCTGTTCCGTGGGTATATTATTAGACGGAGGCCAAACCCAAAGATGGCGCATATTCAGAGAATTGCTCACCCGGCACATACGGCAGAAATGAAAACTTCCATGTTTATTGGGGGCGGGGGGGGGATACGCTGCAGCCTGACACAACTGGGAGAAATCCAGGATTTGACAAAGAAATGGCTGCGAAAACCGACCAATGTTAAATATTAAACTAACTTCACCCCGGCTTCCATACACGATGGCGTTGTGACGCAGCTGCATTTGTCACCGTCTTCCACTTGTTGGATCTCCGTTAGCTAGAAAAACGAGTCATGTTGTCCCAAGTATTGGATCTCGTAACAAGTGTGAACTTGTAGTTTTAGAGAAGAGCTGTGTGCAATTTGTCATTGAGCTAATTGAGTCTTTATAAAACTACATATTACAGGTCTATCGTTCTATTCTTTCAAAAACGTGACCTGATAAGTCGTATGATCTGCAGACTCAGGGGTCTTCTGGACCTCCATCAGACCAGAAGCTGAGGAGCCTTAAACATTACTTTCAGGAGTTTCTCTGAACTCTAACTGAAGATGTTTTACGAAACACGGCAGCAGTTTGCTGTGACATTAGTAGATTTTCCTGCTCCATCCAGAGCATAAATCCTAATGAGTAGGACTGAACGATTTTGGAAACTCATCTAATTGTGATATTTTTTTTAAACAATATGCAATTATTTTTTAATAATTGACATAAGGGAATAAAATTCAGCTAATTTAGGCACCATTTAATGTAATAATGTTGTCATTCAATGTTCGATATATTTACACAAAAACATTACATGCATGATTGCATGAACAAAAAGGACCCGTGTCTTTCAGTACATGACAATTACTCCACTTTACTTAACAACCAGGTATTTCAATTAAAGATGCACGATCGATCCGGTTTTATTACTGTATAAGTCAGCCATGATAAAATGGGTTGAATTATGAGCAATGGTGGAGAAGTAGTATCAAATTATAATAATTTCAGAGCAAGATAATTTGAGTCAAGTCACGTTATTAAATAATATAATATTAACAGGTAGGAATAACTACAGACCAGAAGATAAACAAGTTCAACAGAGTATTATAACATTATAGTAAGTGCTCATTACAAAACCCACAATTCTACCTCAAATTAATGAGTCCTTCTCGTTTTAATCTCCACGAGTCCATATCTCAACAAAAACCTCTTTTCTGGATCCCAGCAAGAAAAAACCTCAAGTTTGAGGTTTAATTCAGAAGTTGGCCAACGGAAGAAAACCAAGTGACGCTTCTCACGTCTAATAGACAAGCTCTGTAACTCTCCGACAACACCGGAGTCCCCCCGTAGTCGTCCGATGGTGCTGGTTAGCAGCGAACTGTAACTCGGGACAGACTGGGTCTCTTTCAGACTTGCGAGTTAGGTTTGAAACGCCGTTTCACAGATATTCCCCTGACCTGACTGGTGTCTTTCTGTTTTGCATTTTACCCACGGGTGGTGGGTACTAATTTTATTCCCTGTTTGACACTAAAGCTTCTGTCAATCCTGCAGACATTGTACAACAACTCACGGTGCAGCATAACCAAGTTGATGCTCCCTCTGCAGACGGCTTTACTTCCGTGTGTCATGTGACCATAATCGCAAATGCAATTAATGGTTCAGACCTACTAATGAGTATAGTGACCCAGAACCTTTGTAGTACCACAGGATGAGAAAAGAGAAAATGTATTCATCAAATTAGTTTTAGCCCCACAGCTGGTAGGAAGAAATCATCATCTGTATGTTCTTTACGTCCCAACACTGGTCGGCCACAGAGTTAAACATAAAGGCGTGCTTGAACCTGTTCTGTTGTTCTGCAGGTGTTCCTCCGACTCAGCTGCACAGGTACGGCAGTTTGGGCTGCATCGACCTCCCCGCAGTCCTCGAGCCTCTGCAGTTTGTGCTTCCACCAAGGGAGGTGCTACAGCCAGTACCAGATGTCGACATCGCCAGCGAACTGGGCAGCCTGACATTTGAGACACAACTCAAAGAACCAGTATCGGATCCTGACGTCACCGTGGAGGCAGGACGTCCAGACCCGGCGTCAACCCGGTCCGGCCTTATAGACTCTGAGCCGAGCGCTGAACTGACGGAGCTGAAGTCTGAGGAACGAGACGAAGAGTCGCTACAGGACGAAGACTTCTCTTTGGAGTAATAAGTTGATGGTGACTCTGGGATCTGGTGATGGATGCGTCTTATTTTGTGGACATTTAAATAATAAATTGAAATTCCTCTCCTTCGCTGCTCCGACCCTTAATTCAAGGTTTAGGACGGTCACTGTTGTCTGAGGCAAAATCAACAGAAATGGATCAAACCACAGCAGCAGGAGATCACCTGTGTGTTCGTCTACACAGGAAGCATTTCAGTTTAATCGTGATTTCAAGTCTGTTTATTTCCATTTTACACTACAGTGATTAACGCAGGTGAGGTAAAGCAAGATATTTTCTCTCACTCACCTTTTCAAGTGCCTTCGTTGATGCAGGTTGTAGTCCCAAACAAGTGTTCACATTCCAGTCAAAGAAACAGCGCTTTAAAAAGACTGACTGTGTTCAGACCAAAGAGCTCCAGGTGTGTTTAGCCTAGCTTAGCACAAAGACTGCAAGCAGGGGGAACTGCTAGCCTAGTTACACGAAGAGGAAAAACAACTGCAAAAAAACTCCTATTTTCTTTTTTAAGATCTAGATTGAAGGATAATCTGAGAATCAAATGTGTTTATGTAAGAGGGGTAATATTTAAATAAAGTGATTCAATAAAAAGACAATCTGCAACAGCTGAAGTGGATTTTAACATTTATTTGGGAAGAATATAGATACATTATATTGATACGTCAACATTCAAAGCTGATTTAACAAAGTCTCGTCTGTTGAAAATCTTTTGAGGGAGAAAATGCTGGTTTTGTATTTTAAGGACTGTTTCTGCATGTTTGACCTAGAGTTTGGAAAGCAGACTACACTCTGTAAGGTCCTTTAAATTTAATGTCAAATAACTCAGATGATGCGTTTTTATGTGTCCAAATCCAAAAGCTCTCACTTCTTCTTGACAAACTTCTTGTGAGTGGCGTTGGGGTTGGCTCGTCTCCTTCCACCCCCACTCTGGCCGTCTCTGATCTGCAGGTTGGCCGCTCGACTGTAGATGTCATTCTCGCAAAAAGGTGACGCTCCGGCCACGTAGTCCGGGTTGAAGACGTCGGTCTTCTGACGAGCTTTGCGGGAGAGTCTCTGCTGGGGGGCACGCTGGTCCTCCACCAGCTGGGGGTTGTTGCCGTGTTTCCCTCCCTGAGGCAGAGGCAGCGAGTGCTGAAACACACCACACAGAGGGGGTCAATAAGGCCAAAAAACACCACACAGAGGGGGTCAATAAGGCCAAAAAACACCACACAGAGGGGGTCAATAAGGCCGAAAAACACCACACAGAGAGGGTCAATAAGGCTGAAAAACACCACACAGAGAGGGTCAATAAGGCCGAAACACACACAGAGAGGGTCAATAAGGCCGAAAAACACCACACAGAGAGGGTCAATAAGGCTGAAAAACACCACACAGAGAGGGTCAATAAGGCCGAAACACACCACACACAGGGGTCAATGAGGCCGAAACACACCACACAGAGGGGTCAATGAGGCCGAAACACGCCACACAGAGGGGTCAATGAGGCCGAAAAACATCACACGGGGGGGGGTCAATAAGGCCGAAACACGCCACACAGAGGGGTCAATAAGGCCGAAACACAGGGGTCAATAAGGCCGAAACACGCCCCACAGAGGGGTCAATGAGGCCGAAACACACCACACAGAGGGGTCAATGAGGCCGAAACACGCCACACAGAGGGGTCAATGAGGCCGAAACACGCCACACAGAGGGGTCAATGAGGCCGAAACACGCCACACAGAGGGGTCAATAAGGCCGAAACACAGGGGTCAATAAGGCTGAAACACGCCCCACAGAGGGGTCAATGAGGCCGAAACACACCACACAGAAGGGTCAATAAGGCCGAAAAACACACAGAGGGGTCAATGAGGCCAAAACACGCCACACAGAGGGGTCAATGAGGCCGAAACACGCCACACAGAGGGGTCAATGAGGCCGAAACATGCCACACAGAGGGGTCAATGAGGCCGAAAAACATCACACGGGGGGGGTCAATAAGGCCGAAACACGCCACACAGAGGGGTCAATAAGGCCGAAACACAGGGGTCAATAAGGCCGAAACACGCCCCACAGAGGGGTCAATGAGGCCGAAACACGCCACACAGAGGGGTCAATAAGGCCGAAACACAGGGGTCAATAAGGCTGAAACACGCCCCACAGAGGGGTCAATGAGGCCGAAACACACCACACAGAAGGGTCAATAAGGCCGGAACACGCCACACAGAGGGGGTCAATAAGGCCGAAACACACCACACAGAGGGGTCAATAAGGCTGAAACACGCCCCACAGAGGGGGTCAATAAGGCCGAAACACACCACACAGAGGGGGTCAATAAGGCCGAAACACACCACACAGAGGGGTCAATAAGGCTGAAACACGCCCCACAGAGGGGGTCAATAAGGCCGAAACACACCACACAGAGGGGTCAATAAGGCTGAAACACGCCACACAGAGGGGTCAATAAGGCTGAAACACGCCACACAGAGGGGGTCAATAAGGCCGAAACACACCACACAGAGGGGGTCAATAAGGCCGAAACACACCACACAGAGGGGTCAATAAGGCTGAAACACGCCACACAGAGGGGGTCAATAAGGCTGAAACACGCCACACAGAGGGGGTCAATAAGGCTGAAACACACCACACAGAGGGGTCAATAAGGCTGAAACACGCCACACAGAGGGGGTCAATAAGGCTGAAACACGCCACACAGAGGGGGTCAATAAGGCCGAAACACAGGGGTCAATAAGGCTGAAACATGCCCCACAGAGGGGTCAATGAGGCCGAAACACGCCACACGGGGGGGGGGGTCAATAAGGCTGAAACACGCCCCACAGAGGGGTGAAAGAGGCGAAAACACAGGGGTCAATAAGGCCGAAAAAACCACCCGGGGGGGGGGTCAATAAGGCCGAAACACACCACACGGGGGGGGGGGGGGTCAATAAGGCTGAAACACGCCCCACAGAGGGTTCAATGAGGCCAAAACACAGGGGTCAATAAGGCCGAAAAACACCACACGGCGGGGGGGGGGGGGGTCAATAAGGCCGAAACACGCCACACAGAGGGGGTCAATAAGGCCGAAAAACACCACACGGGTGGGCGGGGTCAATAAGGCCGAAACACGCCACACGGGTGGGCGGGGTCAATAAGGCCGAAACACAGGGGGTCAATAAGGCCGAAAAACACCACACAGAGGGGTCAATAAGGCCGAAAAACACCACACAGAGGGGTCAATAAGGCCGAAAACACCACACAGAGGGGTCAATAAGGCCGAAAAACACCACACAGAGGGGTCAATAAGGCCGAAAAACACCACACAGAGGGGTCAATAAGGCCGAAAAACGCCACACAGAGGGGTCAATAAGGCCGAAAAACACCACACAGAGGGGGTCAATAAGGCCGAAACACGCCACACAGAGGGGGTCAATAAGGCCGAAACACGCCACACAGAGCGCTCCTGACTACACATGTCCTGGGTGTAAACTCTGAGTGTACATGAGTGTGTGTGCATGTCTCACCCTCAGCCCTCTCGGGTTCAGCACTTTGGGGTTTTTGGAGAAATGCATCTGCACGCTGCCGTCCTCGCTGAGCGTCACCGCCAGCTTCTTCAGCGTCTTGTTTCCACAGTGAGGACAGAACACTTGTTCATGTTGCTCGTCGTCCTGAATTAAAACACGCAGCTTTGAATGCTGATCAACATGTAACAGCGTCTATTTTATTTCACTCAGTTTCACTTCAATAGCAAAATCTCAATTCTTCTGTTTATATTTCACTTTTCATTATTTAAGTTTCTCTTTGAATTTCACATGTACTCACTTAAAGCAGGCGTGACACCTCAGGATGTAGTTCCTCGCCTGTTTGATCACCATCCCGTTAACAGAGAGAACGTGAAGTCCGATCTGAATCAGGACGTTCTGGAAAGATCAGAGAAAAGAGCTGAAATGATTGGCAGAATACCTGCAAGTATTCTAATAACCGTCAAACAGACGGCACTCTGGGAAGCATTTCACCTTTTTATGACATTTATAGACTCAATGATTAATGGTAAAAAATATAAATATATCCATCTTAAATTAAATAACGTTAACAGGATAACTTTAGTGGTGACATCACCGACAGGTTTGTTACCTGCATGGCGAAGTCGGTGGTCAGACACCCGACGATGACATCAGCAGGAGCCGTCCAATCAGCCGACTCCATCTTCACCTGTTTGATGTTACTGGGAGTGATCCAACCACCTCCGTCATCGTCATCCTCCTCCTCCTCCTCGTCTGATTGGTCCTCTGGTTCCTCTGTCTGCCGTGCTGCGTCCAGCCGGCTCTCTGATGGCGAGACGCCGTTCTCTTTCTGCGAACAAGAAGAGGTCAACAGTCAGGCGCTGCTACTGTCAGCCAGTCAGGGCCCAGACCCACAGTTTCTCTACAGTTTAAAGCTGCATCAGGACATTAACGTGCTGTAAACCTGCCGCTTCCACCTTCAGCAGACGCAGACCAGCAAGATCTCACCAGAGTCGTGTTTGTGTCCTGATCCATGCGGAAACTGACTCTTTCTTAAACTCACCAGTAACTCCAGCAGGTCGCTGTCAATAGACGGCAGCGGATCTCTCCAGAAGTGAAAGCTGTCAAACTCGTCACTGCTAGAAGACGGCTGGCAGGTGGTCGTCGGTTTCTGTTTGTTCCTCAAATTCAGAACCTCCACCGGATCCTGAAGAGCAAGAGCTTTTAAGTCAATTTTACTAGCGACCAATCCAGTGCTGTAAAGGTGGAGGCAGAAACCAACGCACAAGTAAAATGTAAACATTCACCGGCCACTTTAATAGGTACACATGTTGTTCACACAAATAGCTAATCAGCCAATCACATGGCAGCAACTCAATGCATTTAGGCACGTAGACGTGGTCAAGACAACGTGCTGAAGGTCAAACTGAGCATCAGAAAGGGGATTTAAGTGACTACTGGGATTTTCACGCAGAACCATCTCCAGGGTTTACAGAGAACGCTCCGAAAAGAGGAAACATCCAGTGAGCTGCTGGAAACGCCTTGTTGATGTCAGACTGGTTCAAGATGACAGGAAGGCAACAGTAACTCAAATAACCACTCGTTACAACCAAGGCATGCAGAATACCATCTCTGAACACAACACTCCAACCTCGAAGCAGACGGGCTACAGCAGCAGAAGACCACAGCGGGGGCCACTCCTGTCAGCTGAGAACAGGAAACTACAAAACTGGACAACAGAAGATTGGAAAAACGTTGCCTGGTCTGATGAGTCTCCATTTCAGCTGCGACCTCCAGGTGGTCGGGTCAGAATGTGGCGTAAACAACATGAAAGCATGGATCCATCCTGCCTCGTGTCGACGGTTTCAGGCTGCTGGTGTGTTAAGGCCTTTTCACACTTCTCTTGAAGGCGGAAGGCGGTCAATAAATAGTAACCATGGCAACGGCTTCTGTATTTCTTCATAGCCTAACGTTAGTCGATTCATATTCCTATAGCTGATAAATCTAGTCATGGAAACGCCGTCCGGTTAATGTCCCGATAACTGTTCAGTGAACACTTTGGGCCCCTCAGTACCAACCGAGCATCGTTTACACACGACAGCCTACCTGGATATTGTTGCTGACCATGTCCAGCACTTTATGACCACAGTGTACCGTTTTCTACTTCCAGCAGGATAATAAGCACCATGTCACAAAGCTCAACCATCTCAAACTGGCTTCTTGAACATGACAATGACTCACCAGATCTCAGTCCAATAGAGTGCCTTTGGTGCAACAGGAGATTCGCATCATGGATGTGCAGCCTTGTTTATATTTAGAAAACAGACTGTAGCCTATAATTAACATGAGTTACTGTTGCGTTATATTTAAATAAATTTGCAGTTATCCTTATGACCTTTTGATCTTTTTACCTGTTGAAGTAAATTTAAATGGCCAATACAGTCTATGTAATGCATTATTCTACTTGCCAGAAAGTGAAATGACTTGATTATATTCATGAGGGTTAGTTATATTTGACAGATTATAACTCACCTAGTACTTTTTACCTCTTAAAATACCTTCAAATGGCCAAACACACACAAACATGCAGTATTCTACTTGCCAGAAAGTGAAGCCTCTACTTATTGACTGAATGGTAGTTTCTGCCTCAAAGTTATTTTTGACAGATTATAAAACGGTAATTGTCCCCCTTTTTATTTCATGTATAATAACATTATATTTTTAATAACATACTGGCCAACAAACCAAAAATGTCCCTGGTTTTAATTTCAGAAAAGCTTAACCACCATGTTTTGTTGCGATGCAGTGAAAAGCCTGACTCTGTGTCAGGGGCGTTTTTAGGATCTTGAAACATTGGGCGCTTAGCCCAGCCCTTAAAACTTCATATCTTCACATAATAATTGACTCAAGCTGTTTTCACTGGTTGCTTTTAAAGGACTTGAAGGCTGGCAATTCTGCCTTCAGATGTTATGATTACTCGTTTGATCGTCCTTGTGGTGAATATTTAAGAACATTTTGATATTTTATGACCTTGCAACTGATTATTTATTTCCATCTTAAATGTGCAATTGTACTACTGCCTGCCTCGGCCAGGACACTCTTGGAAAAAGAGTTTTTCTGGTTTAATAAAAGTATAATAAATCAATTTAAAATCTAAAACTGTAACAGAATATAATGCAGAGCAGCTCTCAGCTTTCAGATATGTTTCTCCTGTAGATCAACTTTTATATCATCACTGCTGAATCAACACACGCAGACGTGACTGACTGAGGTACCTCTTTAAATGTGCATGTGGCACCTTTTTACCTCATCAATAATAAATTAAATCATTAATTCAGTGTTTCAGCAGATTTTCTGCTCATGTTGAAAGTTCTGCACGTTCAGAATCTAACTGGGTTCTCTGACATTTCCAGAATAAAGGATATTTTGAGAGGTCAAACATGATAAATCATCATAAACTTTGGAATCAATCCGCACCGTGTGGACGGGATCCATAGCACGGATTCTGCAACCCGTTGCACCACTACTATCCATGGTAGTGTGGGGATTTAATTCTTGCATGTTTTGTTGTGCAGGATCACAGCCCCTATGTGTCCACATGAGGAAAGGTTAAGATAGGCTATCACAGTTAAAATGTCTAGACTAGGCAACTTGATGAGTTTATTTTTTTAAGTAGCACATTAAAATATTCCTGCAAATGCAGTGAAGAAGCTGATTATCTGTAATTTAGCTATTTATGCAATATTTTCCTTTTTAATCTCCATGAAGGTGTTTATAAGACCCCATTAAAATCACTTTTGCTGCCAAGCCAACATTTGTTATCTTTATTATGCAGCAGCACAGGCTGCCAATAAAACTGATTATTCCTGAAGCATCTAAATAATCTTCACAACGCAAAGAATGATTGTAGCAGTAACACGGAGCAGCTCGTTGTTGAAGCAGGTAAACCTACATATAGAGGAAGCTGTGTAAAACCTAACAGGACTGTTATATCCACCATATTTTCTCTCTCTCTCTCTCTAAACTAAATAACAGCTGGTAGCTGCTGAGTGAAAGATTAGTTTCATGCGACAGTCTGTTTATGGACACCGTCAGATGATCGCTATAAAACAAATAGTAACCGATGTGTATTAAGAAAAGAAACAGGCTGATGTCCAAAGTCAACCAGGACACTTTTAAATATAGCTCAATCAATGCAGTGAGCATCTGACATAGATCTTACAGTGTGTAGTCTTCATTTGTTCTGCAGAGACTAACGATGCTTTTGGAAAGTGAAAGTGTTTCACTTGCCGTTGTTAAAGATTGCATCTGCCCAGCTCTGTCACTGTGTAACGCGCGCACACGGCCTGGATCACAGCTCATTTCGGTTAATGAAGCAAAATGCAGATTACGACTGGTTAGTTATAAAAGGTATGAATGGAAAAATGTAGTGACATTCAGAGTAGTCCTACATTAGATGTACCCACCCCTGCTGCAGACATCATCACTGCTGCCTTCAGCTAGAAGTAACAGCAGCACAAAAAGAAAGTCTGTAATATTGCGGCACTTTGCTGCACTTTTTTCCTCCCTCAACATTTCTACAGGCTACATTCTGTACATTCTGTTTTTTTTAAATCCTCAGATTCGGGGAGAGCGGCTGATTTAAAAGGCGTAAACCCATAGCTGTGTGTTGGGACATGTGGGCTGCCGTCATTATAGAAACAGATCATCAGATTGTGATGTTTACTCCCGCTTCAGCAGTAAAGTCCGGCTTCCCTTCGACACACGCTCCACTACTCACCGGAGCAAATGTCTCGCAAGTGTTGATAGGCTATTACTTGTGAGTGTAACCAATCAGATAGTGCCGTGGGCGGGACATTGAGTGAGACTACAGACAGAGAACTAGCTACATCAGAGCCAAAGTAGCGCATTTTACAATATATTCAACCCTAACAAAACCACGGAGCGCTTCCAGTTGGTCGACTCACCAGTAACTCCAGCAAGTCGCTGTCGATGGACGGCAGCGGCTCTCTCCAGAAGTGGAAGCTGTTAAACTCGTCACTGGCTGCAGGGTCTGACGACGTCTCCGTCTTTGTTGGAGTCTGTCGGACGTTCAAACTGTCCACGGCTTCTGAAGGAGCATCAAGGTACAGACTGGATTTTACTCTTCAATGACAGGTTAAATCAACTTATAGCGACTGCAGATGATCGTCCTTATTCAGAAACGACAGAGCTGGATAAGTCAAACTATCAAGAGAGTTTTACCTTGGAGGGGAAGTGAAATCCTGCGACGTTAAGCGGAGTCTCTGGGTGGCGCTTCGTGCTCTGGACTTTTACCTGAAACACAAACATTTAGTCCCCTGAGATAAAGAGTCAACCTGCCAAGCTCCATCAAAGAGACGCAAATCATACACTGAACAAAATCATACACACTTTTGTTTTTCCCCCCACAAACTCCAAAACGTGCAGTTCCATCACACAGCACGATGCCACAGATGTCACAAGTTTTGAGGGAGCGTGCAATCGGCATGCTGACTGTCCACCAGAGCTGTTGCCCGTGAACTGAATGTTCATAAGCCGTCTCCAAAGGCGTTTCAGAGAATTTGGCAGTACATCCAACCCGGCCTCACAACCGCAGACCACGTGTAACCACATCAGCCAGGACCTCCCATCCAGCATCTTCAGCTCCAAGATGGTCTGAGACGAAGCCACCCGGACAGCTGCTGCAACAATCGGTTTGCATAACCAAAGAATTTCTACACAAACCGCCAGGAACCGTCTCAGGGAAGCTCATCTGCATGCTCGTCGTCCTCGTTGGGGTGTGGACCTGACTGGAACTTCGCACAGCCAGTTGAGGATGGACCAACAATCCCGGCCACAATCAACAACCTGATCACCTCTATGCAAATGAGATGTCTGCACTGCGTGAGGCAAATGGTGGTCACACCAGATACTGACTGGTTTCCGGACCCCAATACAGTGAAACTGCACATTTTGGGGTGGCCTTTTATTGTGGCCAGCCTAAGGCCTTTTATTGTGGCCGCCTAAGGCCTTTTATTGGCCAGCCCAAGGCACACCTGTGCAGTCCCCATGCTGTCTGATCAGCATCTTGATATGCCACACCTGTGAGGTGGATGGATTATCTGGGCAAAGGAGAAGTGCTCACTAACACAGATTTTACAGATTTATGGACAATATTTGAGAGAAATAGGCCTTTTGTGTACAGAGAAAGTCTTAGATCTTTGAGTTCAGCTCATGATGAATGGGGGCAAAAACAAAAGTGTTGCGTTTTATAATTTTGCTTAGTGTATATTCAAACTACCTCAAACCATTCTGATTTACATGTTGTTTCTGACAGCAGTGAAAGCAGCATCTGTAC